>NC_137455.1:259388759-259988759 GCF_964235325.1 Thermobia domestica
TTGCACTGGTAAGGCAAGAGTTTACCTCTTCTGATACCGGTTTCACAGTTTTACATTTCTAGAGGCGGCCACGGGTATCCAATGAGATTTTCATTACCATCTTGAACGCTCGCTACTTTGCACAAGTTAAGCATAGAGTCTCGAGAATCGTACCATCTCCTTTCTTTTAGCAATACTTTTAAACGTGATTCCCCTTGTAACTTAAAAGTTTTGAATTGGACCCGGCCTGGGACAATTTTTTTTACCTCGATACGGGGTACCATTGAAATCATGAACCGCGGGTTTTCCGGTTTAGTCATCTGTTTCACTGTTTCACACTTCTACGGCTGGCAACTGATTTCATAGATACCATGCTTCTATATTCTCTTATTTTTCAGATACAATCTTCGCTCGGCGATGGGCAACTATCGAACTCTCACCAAAAATTTTCCGCCCCGCAGCCACGATCCGCAGTGGTCCTACTTCCGTTTTGAAAATTATACCACCAGCGGCAGAGATGCAGCGAAACGCAAAATTACTCCCCCAAAATATACTAGGAATGCAATGGATATACCCGATTGCAATGAAATGAGCTGAGCGAGCTTAAACTACGTAATTAGGAATCGTGTTTCGGTGATTATTCCTCGATGGTACATCGGATTTTTGATTTCGACCTATGTTGTCACTCAGCACGACATACTCTATCAGCGTGCTAAGTTTGGTTGAGATCGGCCAAACGGTCTAGGAGGAGTTCGCGGACAACCAAACGGCTAACCCGAGTATAAGAGCTTCGCTTCGCTCAGCTCAATTAAATCGCCTATCTGCATGATTTGCTTATATTCAGGTGAGTCTAGAAAACACTACAAACAAGTACCCCGGTGTGGGCGTGAACCATCAGCCTTATGATTACTAGACGCGTGTTCTTCACACTTCGGCACAAAAAGGATGAACAAAACCTCAGTTGCAGAGGAATAAATAATTGATGTCATAATTCAGTCAATCAGACAATCCCCTTTATCTCGAGTTCTATGATGTTGTACCGTGAACCGTTTAAGATTTATTGCTTTCTGGTTGGGTACTATCTATGTGCAAAATTCGAGCAATATCGCCGACGTGCACTTTCGGAACCCCTCCTGTTTATTACAATTTTAACCAGAGGTGCCGTGGGTCAATGAAAGCTTGATCCATGACCCACAACCCACCGTGACACATTGAGCTACCATGATCCGCAACCAACCGTGAGCCAGTATTAACCTCCACCCACTATGAACCACTGTGACCCATTGTGACCACACCCGACCCACCAAAACCATCGCCATCAACTCTGACCCATGATCCACGTCCTTCTCTCCAGTGACTAAAGAGGTTACGCTTGTTAAAAAAAAACTCATTGGAGTTTTTGCTGTCAATCGCTCAAACACCGCTCTGTTACAATGTCGGTTGATCTGACCTTTACGATATGGAATCGTAAAGTGTTTGTCATGGTCCAAATTACGATACATTTAAAGTTATCATGTATAATTATTTCTCTGTTGGCTTACAAACACTTTTCAGTAGAAAATTGAATAAATTTCAATCTTAAATCAAGGTAAAGTACACCAACTAATGTTAAAATAAAATGAAATTTTCCATATAATTAAGCATCCTGTGAATTTTTGCGAAAAATTCATTATCTCATAAGCTGTTCAACTTAGCCTAAATATATAACAAGTCATTTTATTGGACTTTGGATTTTGACTTTGACGATCACTCACAAGGAAATTTTTCTGGTGTCATACGAAATGTGGAACGAGACTATGGTCAATCGATTTGTGTTAGTGAACACGAAAATCCATAGGCGGAAAAAAAAAAAAAAAACTCGATCGCAACCGTTCCGTACTTACGGGGGAAGAGTAGTGCACTGGCAACAGAACACGTTGTGGATGAGACGAAATATGGAGCGAGTTCGATGAAAATATGCGTAGAAGAACAACATACCTATACTACAATGTGACATTATATTCGATAATACTCTGACAAATGAGGTTAGAGACGTAGCACATAACGACGGAGGAGGGGGAGCGTAAGCGCAAAGGAAAATGGTCATATAATTGAGGAAAACGGAGAAATAAGACGTCAGGGGAATAGTACAGTAATAATACATGGTCAAGTAATCAATCACAAACTATAGACAACCTATAGACGACACTGTGAAGCAGAAATGGAAGAAAGAGAGTTATGGAAGGACTGTACATAGGGTTCGGACCACCTCCCTTCATAACGTCGGATGTGTATAGACTTGTATACATTTAGGCATTTATTTTCATTTGCTTATGTTAATCATGATGATGAATGAAAGTAAGACAGCAATATATACCCCTGTGTGAATGCACCACAAAGTCCAATACACCACTATATATTGAAAGATCAGTTCAGGAAGGTGGGGGCCGTTGCCCCCTTGCCTTTCTACTCTCCACCCATGTACTTGACCATGTCCATGATATATTACTATGCTATTCCCCTCAAGTCCGGCTCGTATGTGTTCATACCTTCTATTGAACTTTTCTCCTACGCTATAATCCACGCTACCCGCAATCCTCTGTCGTTAGGCACTACGCCTCTGCCCTCACTTGTCAGAGTATTGTCGGAATGTATTGTCACATTGTAGTATATGTTTAACTGCGCTTCTATGCATATTTTTCATCGAATTCGCGCCATATTTCGCCTCATTATCCAGAACATGTTGTGTTGCCAGTGCCTCTACTCTTCCCCCCATAAGTACGGAATGGTTAAGTTCCCTTGTCAGACATTTTTCATATAAAAATTCACATATTCAGGTGATTCAAAAATTTTTTTTCAGTAGTTAGCTCCTCTAAATACTCACAGGCTGCATCTCGAAAGCCAAGTAGTAAGTTCTTTGCTATTATTACAATTGGAAACATAAAAACCAAAAAGTGTACGAACTTCTTGTTTTCATTAGAAGAAATGAGAAAAAAGAAAAATGGAGGTCTTCAAAGTAAACGTACCCAAATTCACCAGTGGTCAGAAGATATTGTCTACAATCCACTGAGCAGAATGGGTCGGTCATTCTTAAGGGATCAGTGTGAGTCAAGTTGAGTAATTGTTCGCAGTAGGTCAAGTCCCGTTGACCCACGATCCAGTGACCCAATCACAAATCTTGACCCATTTGACCAACTGACCCATTCCATCTCTGATTTTAAATGTCTAATTTGACTTAAAAGACGAAACATATATCTACACAATTTTCTCTCAATTCCGATGCTTAGCTTGATACATAGAGTACTTGAGTTAGTCATTTCTTCTTACGGTATGAAACTGATATGATTAAAAAGCCCATCTTGAAGAGGGTACAAACTACCTTCCAAAGTTATTAGAAACGTTTTCACGACTCGTAAAACTAAGTATTCGACAAATACAGTATTTTAACAATTTTTTACATTTTATTTTTCAGCTTTTCCTGGACCTCATTCTGTGAAGATGGGCATGAATTTGGATGTAAACGCCACTGGGGAAATTCCTATTAATTTCAACGACCGAGAAAACTGCGGAAAACACAATTAAGATCAGTCGTTTTACATTATTTTTACATGTCAGACTCCCAAACTTCTATAACTTGGGGTATTCTACTACAACAATATTTTCTTATTAGATTCAAAGTAATATGTCTCCTACATTCGGTAAAAGTTGCTTCACACATTCCGCAGTTACATTGGAATATACATTTATACACAAACATTAAAATATTGAGAGCTGTGCAAGCAACGCCTTCGATGCTGCCCCTGTAAATTCAAAATCCAGCTGACGTTCGTTCACAAGTGTTGCTATTCATCTCGGTCATCCCGAAACAATGGACTCTACACTAATATCAGTTATTTTGAATCATTGTGTACGTTATTCCCTTCGACTCTCCTTTGTGGATGTGCTAGGGGATCTTACCCCTGCTGGAAGCTGAACTTATAAGTCATGAGAAGTGCTCCCATTGAACTTGATTCGACATTATTAATCCCCGGAAGCTATTGATTCGACACTAACGTTTGTCATTTAAATGTCACAATTTCACACACTCCTTCAGAGTGTTAATAGAGGCTTAAATTACATGGCATCTGGAGTGCCACTCTTCATCTAAGCGATGCCCGAAACTATGGATTCGACACTAATATGGTCTTTATCTACCATTTTGATGCCAGTCCCTCCCATTCTTCCTAGGAGGGGTAAGAGAATATTACCACCGCTGAGGTTGAATTTGGTCTTAAATGCCATTACAACTGCTACCAATCAACTTAGCGACGCTGAGAACTTACGATTCCTGACTAATACTGGTCGATTTTCACGTCTTTACGTAACCACAATAGGAGGCAATGGGAGCTTGATTGGCGTTAAGCGGAATTGAAAGTGACATTATTTACCTAAGTGACTCCGAAACTATAGATTCGACACTAATATGGATTGTTTCCTAGCATTTTGTATATGTATTCCACTTCCCACAGCTGACAATACTCTTTTCCAGAGTGCAAGAAATACGGTTAAAATTGCTCTAGACATATCAAAATTATGTTGGAAAACACACACACACACACACACACACACACACACACACACACACACACACACACACACATATATATATATATATATATATATATATATATATATATATATATATATATATATATATGTGTGTGTGTGTGTGTGTGTGTGTGTGTGTGTGTGTGTGTGTGTATAGATATATATATATATGTATATATATAAGATACCAAGAAAGAGAGAGCGACCAAGGCACCACCACTTCTATGTTACATAAGTTCCTCTGATGTTCCTCTTTCTATTCTGGCATCCTTTATAAAGACAATCGCAGTCTCTTCACGTGACTTTTGAAGATCAGGAATTTCTTGTGATCGTTTTGGTGCTAAAGATTTGTTTGTCTGGAACCACGACCCAACTTTAGATATTCAGTGTTTATACCCTCTCTTTACGTATTGGAACATTTTGTAAGAACGTAAATAACATGATGTAATGAGAGTATTGAGAAGTATCCTCATATGACAAATAGCTGCAAATAAATACAATATCTACTTTATTTATTGGTATTACACGATTGTTTTAATTTGTATTTAACAGTCACATATATTATATCGACGTTCTGTGAATACCTACCTTAGATGTTATATTATAAACTTATTAATTACTTATGTTCTAAAATGATTTTTTGAATATATCTATCTATCTATCTATCTATCTATATATATATATATATATATATAACTGATGTATTTTAATGTATATATTTTATAATTTGTTCATGTATTACGAAAAATAGAATTTCATACAAAAAAATGACCGAAATGGGAAACGCAGTTACAACCCTATGGTTTTAACTCCAACAGTTTAACAATAAACTAACATGAGCACTCTAGGCTAGCTCCTTCTAACGAAATTTAACTTGGTTTTTAAGACAATGACATTCACGTCTATTGGAAACGCTGTTCTTTCTACTTTATCTTTTATTTTACTACGCAGACGATTATTATGTTCGATGTCATTGCTTTCATTCTTCTTTTACAAATGGAAATGTTCTTTTACATAAGGAGATGTTCTTTTACATATGGAAATCATAATCACAAAACGAATTCCAAATATTGTATCATTTAGTATTTCAATCAATGTTACTTTTTTCTACATTTAATACCATTCCAACGTCTCATTATATTTAAAGGAATACTAAAACACAATTGCACAAGTTTTTCCAATTGCTTAGGTACGCTTGGAGTTTCGACCCAGAAGCTTGGGTTTACTTTTCTCCGAAGATACCCACAGCAATAGAGAATGCGGTCATTCTTTATGGAAGAACATGTACACCTTGTCTCAAAAAGGTTGAGCGCATTCTTTATTGGTGTTTTGAGGCAAAAATTTTCTAAGTCCAGCTTCGGGTATCTTCGGGAAAAAGTAAGCCAGGTTCGAACCTCCAAGCCAGCCTTTGCAATCGGGAAAAAGTTTGCAGATTTGTTTTTCTTCTTTTAAATATAATAAGACTTGTTACCAAGTGTTTAAAAAAGCAACATTGATTGAAATACTTAATGATACAATATTTCGAAACTTTTTTTTTTTTAATGTCAGCACATGCTTGTTTGTCATTTAGCTCTCCATACGTAATGGAACATTAAATACGTTAAAGAATCTTTCCATATGTAAAAGAATGCTCAAAGTTAAGAAATAGAACATAATTATCGCCTGAGTACTAAAATAAAAGTCAAAGTAGAACAGAAACAGCGTTTGTAATGGATATGAATGTCATAGTTATCTTGAGATCCGTTATACATCGCTAGAAGCATAGTTCTAGAAGTCCTTGCGTTAGCTCATTGGTAAGCTGTCGGATTTCTAATCTTAAGGTTGAGAGTTCGAATCCCGTCTAGGTTAGTCCTTTTTTTTAAATTATATTTTCCGCAATGCATGAAAAATTATATAAAATAATTACATTAGAATACATAAGTTGTGTATATATAACATAATCATTGCAGAACATAGTAATTATTATGTTTAAAATATAACATCTGAGATAATTTTCACAGTAGGTCGGTATTATATATGAGGATGTAAATACAACTTAAGAAACTCGTTCAATAGCAATAAATAAGTTATGTAGTGTATTTATTTGCATCTATTTGTCATACAGATGTAACTTCTCAATATTCTCATTACAGCATGTCATTTACATTCGTGAAATACAATATATTCCTACGGATATAGAAAGTGTATAAACAGAGTATCCAAAGTCGTATCCTGCTTCAAGACACATAACTTTTCCCGATCCCCTTAACGTCACGGGAAGAAACACAAACTCTCTTTAGAACGGAATGTCGTTACTTAGAGTCTCATTCGAATACGTTGAATATGCTTTTGTGTATTCATCTCTCTCTCTCTCTCTCTCTCTTTCGCTTTGTTTATGTATGTGTGTGTGTGTGTGTTGCGGAATATCCCAAGTTGAATACAACATTTGCCAAGTATATGAGCATCATTGTCATCGAATACCAGAAATTGAAAGTCGTGTTTCTTCAGGTTGGGTTTGCGTGTTCATGTTAGCTCACTGGTAGAGTACGGACTTGACAATAAAGAGGTCTTGAGTTCAAAGCCTACAGCTAATAATCATTCTTTTGTTAGTAGGATTGCACAGAAATCGGATACAAGGAGTGGTTTATTTCTAGAAATATTTTCAGAAGCGTTTAGGTAGCCCTGAAAAGGGCTGTTTTCGGTAGTTAAGGCGGGGACATTAATATTGTGTTCAAGACCCTTCTGAATTTATTACACGCTCCATTCTTCTGGGCATGGAATCTATTACATGGGTGACAAATCTATCTCCTTCCCCTACCTCCAGCCATGCTTCGGAAACAAGATGCCACAGGTCATCCTGAGTTCTTGGTGGATCTGCCTCAGGCCAACTTTCCCTTAGAGTACGCTTCACTTCTGCCCACATATTTTCCATGAGATTGAGGTCTGCTCCACGAGCGGCCAGTCGATTAAATCAATCTCAGGATGCCCTGCGAACCATTCCTGAATCACACGGGAAGTATGTATTGGCGACTGGTATTGCTGGAACTGAATTACACCATCAGGCTGAAATACTCGTACAGATAGCACCATGATATTACTGATAATGTCTAAGTACTGAGCATTGTCCAGATGTCCTTCAATTCTATGAAGCTGTCCTGCTCCGCGACTGGAAATCCAACCCCAACATAAAATAGATACATGGCCACTGCGATTGCAAGCAGCCACATATCCATGGTCATATCGGGTGACTCTCGGACGATACACAAAACGGCGTCCCTCCTTTGATGTTGTGAATATGGATTCATCTGAGAAAACTACGTTTTCCCAATTGAGACCCACATTCGCCTGTGCAAACGCGAGACGGTAAATTTTGTGGTCGTCTGAGAGTTTTTCCTTCACGGCAGCAACACGGCCACGTAACCTAGCATGACGAAGCCTTCGCAGAGCTGTATGCTTTCTACCAGGAAAGAGAGAAACTTCCCTTAGCTGTCTAGACGTCCTTAGTGGGTCTAACCGGGCTTCGTTTACTAATCTCGCATCTTGGGCTTCGGTTGACACATGCGGACGACCAGGAGATCGTAAATTATCAGTCTGACCTGTAGCACCATATTTCCGAATCCATAGCCTTCCTGTAGAGGCCGGGTCACCTACTCGCCTGCTAGCTGCAGTTGCAGAATAACCTTCCAACTCCCATAAAGTAATTACTGCTGTACGTCTATCCATAGTTACCAATGTTCTGAGCTGTGAGAAGGAAGCAATAGGTAAAAGCTAGTACCTGACGTGTGATTGGTTACTTGCACGACACGCCTATTGTGGGGAACAGCGTTGCCAGATCTAGCATAATGATGCTAGATCTAGCATAATTTGCATGTCTAGCATCTTGCTTTTAGCATCCTGCCCAAATCTAGCACAATTTCAGCAAGTTTATCAGAAAGCCGTAAAACCTGGAGATGAGAAAGAAGTTGGTCGTGGGAAGAAAAAGAACGGCAGAAATGTATCCTCTTCCATTGATTCATACAGTCGGTAAACCATACAGGCAGTCTTATTTTCCGAAGTAAGTTCGAAACGTCTTTGGGATTTTTTGTGGCTCCACCCAGGGTTTTCTAATCCTTTAACTCCGAGGCATGGGCGGAGCCATGGGGGCCATTCTCCCCCCAACTTTTTGACAACTTCGCCATCTTTATTTCTGACTTCATGATCATATTTATTCCTGAAATGACAGCTCCGAGACCGACCAAAAATCTGCCGCCCCCCCCTAGCAGACGATTCCCAACTCCCCTTATGCTGCGAAGTAATTTTCTTTCAAAATATGTAAACAAAAACTTTGCATTCATTTATACGATATATACGCCATTGAGTCTGGCAACGACTGCATTAATTTAGCTGAGTTAAAATTTTGGTGCGTGAAGTATTGCATTCTTGCTCTCTGTGTATTTTAAGTTACGTTATCGTATCTCAACTTCGTTTTTTTAAACTCCTGAATTAGTAATTATGAGGATCTAGCATAATTTGACCGAATCTAGCATAAGTTCGATCAGGTTTTGGAATAATTCCGAGCTGTGAGTCTGGCAACGCTGGTGGGGAACGACTTGGTCAACGACTCGCGAAAGAAATCTGAAAATGGTGTGCCGTAATAATAATATCAAAAACAGTTTTTATAACGGAATATTAATACATACGAAAAGCTGTTTAAAGAATGAATTGTTATACTGACTTTACACGTATAAAAACATATACCAAACATATTGAGCGATATGATGATAGCTGTTTTGAGACAAACTCTTTCGAAGTCCAACTTCGGGTATCGTCGGAAAACAGTAAACTAAAGCTGCTGGTTCGAACCTCCAAAGCCAACCTTAGTAATCGGGAAACGATGTACAGATATGTTTTTCCTTCTGTTAAATATAATAAGACATGTTGAAATGGTATTAAGTGTAGAAAAAAGTAACATTGAAATACTTAATGATACAATATTTCGATACTATGTATTCACACTCTCGTTTCGTCATTGTGATTTCCATACGGAAAAGAGCATTTACGTATGAGCTCAGTTATATTTCAGAAGCAGCTTCCGAAAAGCGGTCATGTTAGCTCAGTGGTACACCACCGAGCGTTTAAATCGTGAGTTCGATACCCGTTCAGGTGAAATTCTTTTATGATATTCTACTTTCCTCAATGCATGAAAATTATGTAAAATAGTTACATTACAATTCACCAGTTGTATATATCAGTTGAATATATATATTCATATCATCAGTTGTATATATCAATTGAATATATATATTCATATCATTTCACGACATAAGTAATTCTTATCTTTAAAATATAACATCTGAGGTATTGACAGAACGTCGGTGTGTTATGTGTGAATATTGAATACAAATTTAAAAAAATCGTGTAATAGCAATAAATAAGTTATGTAATGTATTTATTTGCAGCTACTTTCATCACAGATAACTTCTCAATATTCGCATTACAGCATTTAGGTAGAGCATATCGAAAATCGGATCGTGGTCCAAGACAAAAAACTAGCTAGCCCCAAACTGTCACGTAAGAAATTCGCGAATCGCAAAAGTAAAGTGAAGAGATTGAGAGCGGTAATTCCTTAATCGCTCTCTCTCAACTCTCTCTTATCTGCATTTATACACATAAAAGTGTATGTATGTATGTTCCAACATAACTCATGTATGCCTAGGGCAGGGTTTCTCAACCTGGGAGTCGCGGCCCCTAGGGGATCGCGAAGATAGGCGGAAGAGATAAATATAGTTAGAATCTAATACCAGAAATTATTTTTAAATATTATTTTTAATTTTGTTCTGATAGGCATACTTTTGTTTTTTATACACACTGTAAAGAACAATAAAAAATAAGTCTACTGAACATTTTCAAAGGGTGTAGAATTCGTGTTACTATTCGGTTCAAAGTCTTGTCGTCGCGAATTCTGTCGAGAAATTTGAAGCTTAAAATATACAAAACGATAATCATGCCTGTTGTTCTGTATGGTTGCGAAACATGGTCGCTTACTTTGAGGGAAGAACATAGACTGAAAGTATTTGAGAACAAGATCCTTAGACGAATATTCGGACCCAAGAGGAACGGGAATGGGGAATGGCGGAAACTTCATAACGAGGAACTACATAATTTATACGGTTTACCCAACATTGTTAGGGTCGTCAAGTCTAGAAGGCTTAGGAGGACAGGTCATGTAGCTAGAATGGAAGAAAGTAGAAACGCTTTCAAAATCTTGACTGGAAGACCAATCGGAAAACGACCATTAGGAAGACCTAGGCGCAGATGGGAGGACAATATTAAGATGGACTTCGCTGAGATACGAATACAAAGTAGAAACTGGATCCAATTGGCTAAGGATAGAAGTCAGTGTAGAGCTTTTGTGAACGCGGCATTGAACCTCCGGGTTCCATAGGCCATAGAGTTAGTTAGTTAGTAGAGTTGTTTAAAAATGAATTTAAATCAAAGAGGTATGATATAAAACTAATGAGAACTGTATATAGAAATACTAGAAAAATACACATGCAACAAAACCTGCACATTGAAATACAATTAAAATTAAAACCTAATGAGACACCTAAGCATGGTGTAATTTCACTAGTTCAGCAATGTCCGGTTCAATCTTCATGACGAACATTATCAAGCCACTTTCAACTGATAAGCGATTTCTTATCTTTGTTTTAATGTTTACCATAAAAAACACACTTTCGCACAAGTACGATATAGCAAATGGAATTATTACTTTTAAAGCAGCAATCCCCAGACCAGGATATTCTTCTCTCCTCATCAGGCAGAACTTGTCCAAGTCTTCGTTACAAAAAAACAGTTGCAAAGACTTGTCGCATGATCATTCTATTATTTGGTAGAGAAGTTGTGGGCTTAGATCGGATACGTTAATGGCCTCTTCAATGAAGGAGTTTAACATCCATCTTGAACCAGCACCTTCGTCGTTGGGAATATTGATATTACAGTTACTGTATCCACTGTCAGTGCCGGGCGCCGAAAAAAGGGGCCACACATTTTGGAGGAAGTGTGTTACTCATGTTAGGAAAGTGCATGTGCACATGGGTAAAATAGAAGGAAAAAACTAATAAAATGTGCTCAAAATTAAGGAAAGGTAGGGTTTATTTTGAAAATGTTATTGAGCTTCGTGCCAACCATGGTGGCGCTTCGTAGCTAGTCTGTCGACGTCACTCATATATACGGTGACATCGTACTATACTCTCGCCCCGGGCGCTGATTTTCCATGGCACTGTTCACTATAAACAAAAAAATGGATTCTACTATTATAGAAATAGGCATGTTAAAAATCCCACACAAGCTTATTATAAAACAAATTATAAAAGGGTCGCTGGCAAGAGCGTGTGATAAAAGGGGATCGTGATAGGAATTAGATTGAGAACCACTGGCCTAGAGTAATTTTAACCACATTTCTTATAGTTTCGAAAAGAGTGCTGTCGGGTTACCTATGGTGAATGGGAGGGGGATACATATAAAAGATTGGTAGAAAATGATCGATATTAGATTCATAGTTTTCGGGGTCGCTTAGATAAATAGTGAGACTTTCAATTTCGCTTAACTCCGATTAAGCTCTCATTAGTAGGGATGGGCACGAACGACTTTTCTTTGAAACTCGACTCGACTCGAAACAGACATCTTTGAGGTCTACTCTTGGACTCGGCGCGAAAAATATCTTCCAACTCGACTCGGATTAGAGTCAAGTCGAACCAAAACGAGCAAAATCCTGTGTGTAGTCCTACCTGGACAATACATAGACAATAATTATTCTATCATCAATTATACTACTATTACTACAAATAATAATAATAATATTAATAATAATAATAATAATAATAATAATAATAATAATAATAATAATAATAATAATAATAATAATAATAATAATTATTATTATTATTATTATTATTATTATTATTATTATTATGACAACACCGTGTACAAACATGAACAATAGATGGTTAGTAAAGGAATACTAAAAGCTAGTTGACTGCCGACGTCGGTAGTCATGAACTCTACAAGGCAAAGACATCGTTCATCACTCTAAGCTGTAAGCGTCGGTGGACTACAGATGGTCAACTATTGACCTCTCGCCAGAAATTGGTGGCCCCGCAGCGACGATCCGTGGTGGCCCAAGTTTCATTTTGAAAACTTTACTACCAGCAGCAGAGACGCGATGAAACGCCAACGAACCACAAAATTACTCTCCCAAAATATGTCAAAATGCCTATATGTGTGATTTGTTTATATTTAGGTGAATCAAAAAACACAAAACAAATACCCGGGGTGGACGCAAACTATCAATATTACGATTACTAGGCACGTGTTCTTCTGACTTCCCCACGGAAACGATCATAAAAAGCTTGGTTGTTGAAGGATAAATCATTGACGTCTTAATTTAGCCAATCAGACAAACCCCTACATCTCGAGTTCTAGAAGGTGATACCGTGAACCGTTTCAGATTTATTGCTTCCTGGTGGAGTACTATCCATGAGCAAAATTTGAGCATAATAGCCGACATGCATCTTCGGTGCCTCTTATCTTTAGTACAATTTTAACCAGAGATGGTGTGGGTCAATGAAAATTTGATCCACGACCCACCATGACCCACTATCACCCACCACCCAAATGCCCCATTGGCCCACTCTGATCTATCAACCATCGTGATCCACTCTGGCCCACCACCAACTATGAACCACTCTGAACCATTGTGACCAACTCCGACCCACCAAAACCCATCGACATCAACTCTGACCGATGGCCCACGTCCTCCTCTCCATTGGCTAAAGAGGTTACACTTGTAATAAAACAAGACTGTGAAATTATCACTTATCGGAGTTTGAATTTCTACCGTTAATGGCTCAAGCACCTCTCTGTTACAATACTGGTGGGTCTGACCTTTACGATATATAATGGCAAAGTGTTTCTCATCTTCCAAATTAAAATGAATTTAAATTTATCATATATAATTATTTCTTTGTTGCCTTACAGACACATTTCAGTAGAAAATAGGGTGAAATTTGAAAGTTTCAAATCAAGGAAAAGTAGACCAACGTAAAAAAAACAGAGAGAGAGAGAGAGAGAGAGAAACTAATTTTCTATATAATTAAGCATGCCGTACTAATTGAAAATGCCCATGTAATTAAGTTTAGAATACAAATTTTATGGCCATTTTTCTCTAACTTTATGGCTTGATTGCCTTATGCTCGGAACGCTCCATATATTAAACACCAGCTTCAGCAATTATAAATAGAAAGCAGTGGGTATAAAATTCAAAAAGAACTTTAATTTGCATTACTCAATCTGTTTCTCAACTAATATCAATCGTTTTCGATTATTTTTACAAATCAACCCACTACCAATTTCCAATATATAGAAAATGCACCCCCGTCCCCCCGCTCATAAAAGATAATTTTAAAAAATGCCAGGACATATTCTCTTTATTTTTAATAAAGAGTTATATGCTGAATTTCAGCTCTCAGTTGAACGGCTTGTGAGATACTCAATTTTTCGCTCATGTGGTTCGGATTCCACGTTAATCAGTAGGTCCACGTCTCATATAGCCTCGCTGCTGAAAGGGACGCTAAACTCAACTCAACTCAATTTTTCGCAAAAATTCGGACTTCTACTCCCCCTAAGGATATGTATTATAATGAAAGTGACACGCGTATGATAACTTCCCAGTTGGGATTGGAGCCTGATTATATACCAAACGTCAATTTATTTGACTTTGCAATTTGACCGTGATGATTACGCAGACATAGTTACTTTCAATTTTTTATGATACATATCCTTATTTCATATGTTACAGATGATTCAAAAATACTTTTTCAAGCAGTTAGCTCCTCTAGAATCTCACAGGCTGCATCCCAAAATCCAACTCCTACTATCCTATGACAATCCAAAAGTGACTGAACTGTTTTTATTAGGAGCAAATGACAAAAGAAAAATGGAGATCTTGAAAGTAAAATGTAGAAAAGCTCGGTGCCCCCAATAACTACATATTTCTCCGCCCCTTCATCCCGAACTTAAAAATAAAACTTAATTCGAATATGGTTAATTAGTGAATTTATTACAGTTAAATTCCACTCACTACATGCTACAGCTACAACTATGTAACAAAAAATAACAACTGTGAAACATGTTCTGAATTACTATTAGATTTCTTACGCTATTATTAAACATATTAGAATAGTAAAAGAGGATTGTTCGTGAAATAGTATATTTTCTCTTGATTTATAACTTTTTCATACGGAAAAAAATAAAATATTATTCAAGTTTTAAACTTTGCACTCTGCAAATATGTTGCCCTCTAGGCAATGGGACTAATGTGAAATGTGGACTATTGTGGACTAATGGGAAATGCTGCACTGTTAGCGGCGCTGAAAACTTACGATTCGATTCTAATATCGAATGATTTCGATATCTTTATGTCGCTACGTAACCACCCTGGGTGCTAATGGGAGCTTAGTTGGACTTGAATTGAAAGTAGAAACATTCACCTAAGCGACCACGAAACTATGGATTCGATACTAATATCGACCCGTTTCTAGCATTTTTTATATGTATCCCGACAGTACTCTTTTTCCAGACTGTAAGAAATATAGTTAAAATTGCTCTAGATATATCAGAATTATGTTGAAATACACACATAAATCCACTTTTATATTCTGTATAAATAGAGAGTGAGCGAGCGAGCGAGCGAGAGAGAGCGACTGAAGGCATCACCATTTCCACATTGCAAAAGCATATATCAGGAATTGAATTGAAAATCTATGTAAAGACTTTCTGCTGTGGCATGCTTCATAAGGACAATTCCAGTCTGCTCACGTGACCTTTGGGGTTCATGAATTTTTTTGTGAGCGTTCCGACTTTGGATTCTCTGTTTATACCTTCTGTTTATGCATCGAATAACTTTTCAAGAACATAAATGACATTCTGTATTATGAATGTTGAGAATTACCCTCTATATGACAAATAGCTGCAAATAAATACACTACATGATTTATTTATTGCTATTGAACGAGTTTCTTAAGTTGTATTTACATCCTCATATATAATACCGACCTACTGTGAAAATTATCTCAGATGTTATATTTTAAACATAATAATTACTATGTTCTGCAATGATTATGTTATATATACACAACTTATGTATTCTAATGTAATTATTTTATATAATTTTTCATGCATTGCGGAAAATATAATTTAAAAAAAAGGATTAACCTAAACCGGATTCGAACTCTCAACCTTATGATTTGAAATCCGACAGCTTACCAATGAGCTAGCCCAAGGACTTCTAGAATTATGCTTCTAGCGATGTATAACGGATCTCAAGATAATTATGACATTCATATCCATTACAAACGCTGTTTCTGTTCTACTTTGACTTTTTTTTTAGTACTCAGGCGATAATTATGTTCTATTTCTTAACTTTGAGCATTCTTTTACATATGGAAAGATTCTTTAATGTATTTAAATGTTCCATTACGTATGGAGAGCTAAATGGCAAACAAGCATGTGCTGACATTAAAAAAAAAAAAAAGGTTTCGAAATATTGTATCATTAAGTATTTCAATCAATGTTGCTTTTTTAAACACTTGGTAACAAGTCTTATTATATTTAAAAGAAGAAAAACACATCTGCAAACTTTTTCCCGATTGCAAAGGCTGGCTTGGAGGTTCGAACCTGGCTTACTTTTTCCCGAAGATACCCGAAGCTGGACTTAGAAAAGTATTGCCTCAAAACACCAGTAAAGAATGCGCTCAACCTTTTTGAGACAAGGTGTACCATTTTGTAGACATCTTTAGTGGAGATAATGCTACAAAATTTCATCGCTTTTTACTTAATAATCCACTTTGAAATGTGTGTAACTTTTGTTTCCTACATTTTCTTCTCTTTCTTCAATAATGAAATATCTTATATTTGTTCTTTCAAGTTTTTATATAGACTTTGGAATCTTACGATGTCGGCTTTCTGCAACTCTCCAAACATCTGTTTAATTATGAACTAAATATTTTATGAACTTTTGGATCACTCTACAACGAGCTATTTCCAACAATGATCACAATCGAAATTATGAAATTCAACACATATCATTTCCTAGTTACCTTTATTGGGAATAGTGCAACAAAATATTACAAATTTCGAACAATAGGAGAAATTATAAGGATTTAAAAATGAGTAGAACTAGTTGAGATCGTCAGTTCGTTGCATTTCCTTCTCTTAGTTTTAGCGGTACGAATCATGTTAACTACGAAGAGTGAGGAATGGAAATAATGTTTTTCGGAACTCAACTATTTCTTCGTTCCGAAATTTCTGAAATGTGTTTTGTATTAAAAACTAAATCACACTTTAAGCTAGTTACCACATTACACAAAAATGACATACTTTCAATAATGATCACGAACCAAAATATCGAATTTTTCCTCACACCATTCGTTAAATATCTTCAGTACAGATAGAACTGAAACGTTTCATATCTTTTTATTAGAAAACGTGCGAATTATTTAAGTGCATTCAAAACATGTACATCTGCTTAAGAGTGTGTTTCGTTATACTTCCTTTTCGTTTTTTAGCAATTACATTTTTGCTACCAACTATGAATAATGTACCATCTCCTTTAGCCTAACCGGCATAACCGTGGGACGTAAAACTCAAAGACTTAATTTCATTTTTACGAATAATGTATAATAATGGAAGAAATACGTGTAGTTTGTTCAGTAATTAATGCAAATGTTTCTTATTATAAACTACATGTTTCCTTGGGACAGGTCATCCTATTTCATAAACTTGAGTTGCTTCCAATACCTGGCACAAACATCATCAAAATTTCAGACATACAGTACTATTCCTTAGATATTGTGGCTTTGGCATACTGCAAAATATCTTTGGATTCTGCTACAAACGTCCTCAAATATTTAACCTAATATTGAATGTGTACACTTTGTTAAAGTCTTTCTTGTCATTTTTCTTTCTCTTTTCGCAACATTGAAGTATTAGCTACCAACAATGTTCACAAGAAAAGTCTTCTTAAGCTCAACATTTCACGGTTGTGTAGTCATTTCGACGTAGTTTTGATTACGAACTAAATTTTACCTTGAGATACCTCCACCATATTTCACAACAATGAGCAACTTCTAAGAAATGTAACAAAAAGTATCTAAATTCCACACATACATCTCCTTTGGTATCTTTATTTGTAATAGTACTACAAAATTTCACATATCTTTGCAACAAAATAGACGAAATATTTAAGCACATTAAACGGTGTGCACCTGGTAAAGCTTTTATGTTTCGTTATATTTCTTTTTCTTTCGGCAATAATGACAATATTTTATATTAGATGCTAATAGTGTGCAATGCAAGGTAAGTCATTGGAAACTCAATACTTCATCGTTCTGCAACAATTGAAGGATGGTTCTCATTGTAAAACGAAAATGTTACTTTGATATCGCATTTCACAAAGACGAACCATTTCCAACAATAGTCACAATCAAAATAATACAATTTCCTGCATATTATTCCTAAATATCTTCACTAGGGAAAGTACTATAAATTTTTATAAATTTCTACTACAAATTAAGTCTAATCAAAATCATTACATCTGCATAAGATATTCATCATCGTCATATTTTCTTCTCTTGTAGGTTCAGTGGCATATATCACGTTAGGCACGTGGAATGCATAATGAAAGCATTCGAAACTAAGCAAGTAATGCAATTATTGAAATGTGTATTTCATTAAAAACTAAATATCACTTTAGATAAATTCAAGTTATTACAAAAAAAAAAATAAATAAATAAATAAATAAATAAATAAATAAATAAAAAATAAAAAAGCAACGCCAAACAATGGTAGTAAATAAGATATCGAAATTGCACTTATCCCATTTGCTGGATACCTTCAATCCGCATAGTGCTGAAAAATTTAATCTCTTTCTACTATACTGAAAAATATTTAAATCTATAAAACATGTACATCAGATTAAGGTCTTCGGTTTCATCATATTTCTTTCCTTTTTTCAATAATGGCTATTCCTATATGAGCTACGAAGTATGTATAACAACGGAAGAAATGCTTGGAAATTTAACATTTCGTCGTTCTGCAATTACTGAAACGTATTATGAATTAATCATTTCCCAACAATAAGCTACTTCCAACAATGATTGCAGAAAATATTGAATTTTCAGCTTAATATTTCTGCGACAACTTCACTGGAGATAGTGCTACGAAATTTCGTAGTGCTACAAAATTTCGTCGCTTTCTACTTACTTGAAAATGCGGGGAATGTTTAATCCAATTTAAAATCTGTGCACCTGGTTAAAGTCTTTTGTTTCACTATACATACATATATATATATATATATATATATATATATATATATATATATATATATATATATATATATATATATATATATATATCGCAATAATTAAATATTTCATATTCGTTGTTTTAAGTAAGGTAAACACCTAGTCATGGATACGGATAAATTCGCCGCCAGTAATGGACACTTGGGAAAAAACGTGTGAAAAATAAGACATTTAGTAACGCTGCGAAGTTTGCATTGTGTTGGAAATCATCAAGATCGTTTTGCTGTCGTCTGCTAGATCTACGGACGCTGCAGTTATGATAAAGTTGTGGTGTCGATTGCACAGGCTTGTTTTCACACTGTGTTAAGTTGAATAAGGTAGGAAATCACTTTTCAGCTCTGCTATAATAAAGCTATGAACAAATTGAAATGTGTTTTTCTACGCACTAATAATGGTACAGGAAAGGCATAAGTGTGGCAAAAATGTATATTAATAAACTCGAACCGTCAATATTAGGGGTGTCCATGACCGGTAAAATAAAGGTGCTATTTGCCAATGTTGGACACGCTCCGTCCACTACTAGTAGAATTTGAAAATATCTAATAACACAAATGTTCACTGCAAAAGTACTAAGAAATTGTTAGCTTGTGACGTTTACCAATAATGGACAGTGGGTATGTATTACTAGTGTAGCTCAGCAACTTTGGTCCAATTATGGAAGTTTTCCGCAAATACTAGTTCGTATATACAGGGTGATTCAAGATAACTACTACAATGCTTGGGAGGTAATTCTAGAGGTCAAAAGAGTACAAAAATGTATCTGGCAGTTTCCTGTGGGACCTCGTTCCGTTGATAGAGCACCATAAAGAGTCCAAATATGAATTATATGGTTGGCTTTTCGGCAACTTTGACTGAACGTAAGGCAATGAAGGGATGTCGGATATTGGCAAGAAGTTGTATATGACCTATTCGTGAAATATCCCGGTATTTCACCGTTGGAACTCAGAAACAGACATACAAACAAACGGCCCGATTAGATATTACAGTTTTGAATTGAGCCATTTATTTCCATGTCTGAGTTCAAACGGACAAATGCCGGGATGTTATTTTACGAATAGGTCCTATACAACTTCTTGTCAGTATCCCGAGCCACAGTTGCCGAAAAGCGAAAAATACAATTAAAAAATGAACTCCTACCAACGGCACGAGATCCCAAAGGAAAACATGTCAAATATATGTTTGTCTCATGTCGAATAAATGTTATTTTAACGAGCGACTTCAGAACAGCTGTAACAGTTATTGAGTCTCAAATTTCACGAGAAAAGCTATTACTATTTAAACGTTGTTTGTAGGACATGCAACCATGGAATGAACGAAACAAGGATACAACTCTGTTTTATCTTTGGAAGGAACTAAAGTCTCAAAGCTACAATTCAGTGCAAACCGAAGATATAACTCATATGGATGATACTGCTGAACTTGTCCAAGAAATTCCCGCACCTACACACGACAATATTTTGCCAAATCCAACACAAGCAGATGTGGATGAATCTTTCTAGTCACTCCGGACTAGTCAAGAGTTGGGCTCTAGTCACTCCGGAAATCCAGCAGCAGATGACGCGTTAAATAGTTTGCTCCTATTCTCTGAAACAATGCCCATGCCTGCTCAATATTATTCTGCATTTACAGAAAAAAAAAAAAAAAAAAACAGAAATCCAGACGTCTGTGCGGCAGCTCCCTTGATGACGGAATTCTACACAGGGGACACCTCCTCAGAAACCACGGAAGCTAACAATTCGGAACCAACAGCAGTTGCTTCCTCATCATCTACATCCCACAATTCAGTATGGTGTGATCCTGATGTTCCAGTTCCTTTCAAAAGGCCCTCTTTTGGCCCGAGGACAAACCGAAGTTGTAAAAAAAAAAAAAAAAAAAAAAAAAAAAAACTGCTGCAGTTGTTCCATCTGAATAATACCGAATGTATAGCGAATCAAAACTTAAAGAGAAAGCCAGAATTTAACAGGTTTAACAGGAGAAGTTACAGAGAAAACGTATGATGGAGTTGAAGAGAGAAGATAAGCGACGCGCAGAAAAAAAAATGGAACGTAATAAGGGGAACTCCAAATAGAGGCCGAGAAAAAAACAATCCTTAAACAATTTTTCTTTCGTATTTGTATCGGAAAATGGTACCGGTACCTTTCAGAATAGTCTTTTGCTTTATTGTTTATTTTTTCAATAACAAAAGTGGTATTTATTTTCACCAATTGTTCCCAAACACATACAATTTCCTATGAAGATTGGGCTCTTTTAGTTTCGTTGTCACTCAAGTACAGGTTTTCCTTAATGTTTTTCAAGTGCAAAATAAAATCCTACGCATAAATATTAGTTACGTATTAAATTACATCTCAGTAGCTAGACGTCAATATTTGCTGACTTCCCTTGTATATCCATAACTGGGTGTCCAACTCAAATAGTACTTTCTACTCGTTTCTATAGCAGTATGACTACGATTTAATAGACGTAAGTGTAAACTATGCCTACCACTACGAAACAACAAGATTACAACAATCCTCTTCGGTCTACAACATATTTTGTCAAAAGTGCTCTTAACAGTGTCCATGACTGGGGTGCTTACCTTATATAATAATATGTACTTTGGCTCAGATCACTCTACAACGAGCTATTTCCAACAATAATTACATTCAAAATAATAAAGTTAAACACATATCATTTCCTAGTTACCTTTACTGGGAATAGTGCAACAAAAAATCACAAATTTCTAATAGATAATAGAAGAAACTATAAGATTTTAAAAATCAGTACACCTGGTTGAGATCGTAAGTTCGTTACATTTCACTCTTTTAGTTTTAGTGGTATGTATATTGTTAACAACGAAAAGTGAGGAATGGAAGTAGTGTTTCTTGAAACTCAACTATTTCTTCGTTCTGAAATTATTGAAATGTGTTTCCCATTAAAAACTAAATCTCATTTTAAGCTAGTTTCACGGCATTTTACAAAAATGACTTACTTCCAATAATGATCACGAAACAAAATACTAAATTGTCCTCACAAAATTTGTTAAATATCTTCACTACGGATAGAACTGAAACGTTCCATATCTTTTTATTTAAAAACGTGTGAATTATTTAAGCCTATTCGAAACATGTTCATCTGGTTATGGTCTTCAATTTTGTAATAATTCTTTCTCTTTTTTTATTACAATTACTTACTAGCTATCAACTATTAAGAATCAGGATTCCCACTCTATTTCCCCAGAAAATTTCCAGGACGTTTTCAGGATAAATCACCAATTTTCTAGGACTGTGAAACAGGAAGGGATACCAAGATTGCAACTGTAGGTTCAAAACTCACAGAAATGAAATGAAAAGTACAGTAGCTTATGCAGTGAATAATAATTCAAGTACAGTATTAATACACAATAATTACATACACGAATCGGAGCGTTACGTGCTGCTTTTTTTAGAGCCTCCGACTTACCTTATAGACACCCGATCCACCCACATCTAGGACATCTATTTTTACTCTTTCTATAGGACATTTTAATTGTGCACCGAACAAATTCACAAACAACAAAAATCCATTTTTCGTACACGGAATCTTGATTGCGTGACAATGTAACAGATACAAGTAGGGGGAGGGGGGAAGGAATTGTATTTTACCACTAACAGTCAATATTCTCTAATAAAGACTAAGTTTTAAAAAACTAATGGCCTTCAAAGAGAGTTTTTCAACTGAGTACACAGTTGTGTGATTTCTTCTTTAGCGAAGCTGTTCTACGGAGCATTTGACTTTGTCAATAAAGTAAAGCAAGACTTCTGCTCTGATCATGTGCAAGCTGGTTTGCTTCAGTCTCCAAACCTTCACTTGTTTCCATCAATTTCCTTTCTTTCTCTGCAGCTGCTGTACATTTTCACCTATCTTTTTCCTCTTGCTCAACACTTGACATTCTCCTCACTATCTTCCAATTAAATCCTAATTTAAACAACTTAAACAATTCAGGAAAACTTAAAGTTTCTTTGGTATAGGAAGGAATTGAGTTTCATCTAGATATGACTTTGTCACAAGTAGCATTCATATGAAATTTCACTGAAGACTAAGTACTGTTGCCAGAATAGACTAATTATGGAGGATTGATACTGGTACAAAGCACAGTTTCTGGAGAAGAGTGCCAGTGAAGACAGTACTCAAAAATGGGTTGAAGGATTAGTGGATGAAAGAAAAAGAGAGAAGTTCTCCCAGTCAACCACCCTGTTGGGAGAAAGAAAGCCCACCAACCACCCACACATACAGGATCATGACAAATTATTATTCAGCACAAAAACAGAAATAGCAAACAAAATAGCAATTGATTAAAATCTTCATTATAATTATGAAACATCTAACACTCAGTATTTCTGTAAATTCCATGGACAGAAATGCATTTTCAAGGACATTTCCTGGATGTTTCCAGGACAAAATCAATTCAAGGACATTTCCAGGATTTCCGGGACGAGTTGGAACCCTGAAGAATGTATAATAATGGAAGAAAAGGTTGTGATATTTTCAGTAATTAATGAAAATGTTCATCATCATAAACTAAACTTTACTTTGGAACAGGCCGATCTTTTTTCAGAAAATCGAGGTGCTTCCAACACTCATCAGAAATATCATTGAAATTTTAGACATACTATTTCCTGGATATTCCGGCTTTGCACAGTGCTACAAAATATTTCTGGATTTTACTAGAAAATTTATCAAATATTTCAGCTGAATTCCAATGTGTACATTTCGTCAAGGTCTTCTATCTCGTCATGCTTCCTTCTCCTTTCGTAACATTCAAATATTAGCAACCAACGACGTCCACAACAAGAAAAGTGATGTTAAGCTCAACATTTCGCGGTTGTGTAACATTGGGGCGTATTTTTGATTACGAAGTATGTGCTAGATCAAATCAAGATAATGAAATTCAACACATATTATTTCATAGTTACCCTTATTGGGAATAGCGCAATAAAATATCACAAATTTCTAAAAGATAATAGGAGAAATTATAAGCTATTAAAAATCAGTACATCTGGTTGAGGTCGTCATTTCCTTGCATTTTCCTCTTAGTTTTAGTGGTATGTATCATGTTAACTACGAAGAGTGGAGAATTGAAGTAATGTTTTTTGAAACTCAACTATTTCTTCGTTCTGAAATTTTTGAAATGTGTTTTCTATGAAAACCTAAATCTCACTTTAAGCTAATTCCACCACATTTCACAAAAATAACTTACTTCCAACAATGATCACGAAACAAAATACCAAAATTGCCCTCACACCATTCGTTAAATATCCTCACGACGGATAGAACTGAAACATTTCATACCTTTTTATTAGAAAACATGCGAATTGTTTAAGCCCATTCAAAACATGTACATCTGCTTAAGATCTTGTGTTTCGTCATATTTCCTTCTCGTTTTGTAGCAATTACTTATTTGCTACCAACTATGAAGAATGTATAATAATGAAAAAAAAACTTGTTCTGTAATTACTGAAGATTTTTCTTATTATAAACTACATCTTTCTTTGGGACAGGTTGATCCTATTTCATAAAATTGAGCTCCTTCCAACACTTGTCAAAAACATCATCGAAATTTCAGACATACTATTCCCTAGATATTACGGCTTTGGCATACTACAAAATATCTCTGGATTCTGCTACAAAATTCCTCAAATATTTAACCTGATGTTGAATCTGTACACTTTAAGGTATTTCTTGTCATGTTTCTTCCTCGCTTCGCAACATTAAATTATTAGCTGCCAACAATGTCCACGACAACAAAAGTGCTCTTAAGCTCAGCATTTCAGGGTTCCGTAGTGATTGAGACGTATTTTTGATTACGAACTAATTTCTACCTTGAGATACCTTCATCCTACTTCACAACAATGAACTGCCTCCAAGAATCGTAACGAAAAGTATCTGAATTCCACACAAAACTACTTTGATATCTTTTATTGTAATAGTACTACAAAATATCACAAATTTTTTCTACAAAGTAGGCGAAATATTGAATCCCACTAAACGGTGTGCATCTGGTAAAGGTTTACGTTTCGTCATATTTCTTTTTCGTTCGGCAATAAATACATATTGTGTATTAGATGTTAAAAGTGCACAATGCAGTGAAAGTCTTTGGAAAGTCACTATTTTGTCGTTCTGCAACTATTGAAGCCCGTTTTACATTGTAAAATGAAAATCTTATTTTGAGATCGCATTTCACAAAGATGAATCGTTTCCAACAATAGTCACAATCAAAATAAAACAATTCAGTGAATGTCATTTCCTAGATATCGTCACTAGAGAAAGTACTAAAAATTTTCATAAATTTCTGCTACAAATTAAGCCTAATCAAAATCTTTATATCTGCTTAACTTCTTCAGCATTGTCATATTTTCTTCTCTTGTAGGTTCAGTGGCATATATCACGTTAGTTGCGTGGAATGTATAACGAAAGCATTCGAAACTCAACAAGTATTGCAATTATTGAAATGTTTATTTAATTAAAAACTAAATATCACTTTACATAGATTCAAGTTATTGCAAGAAATAAAAAGAAAGCTACTCCCAACAATGTTAGCAAACAGGATATCAAAATTGCACTTATACCACTTGCTGGATACCTTCAGTGCGGATAGTGCTGCAAAATTTTATATCTATCTACCTGAAAATCTGGAAAATATTTAAATCTATTAGAATATATACATCAAATTAAGGTCTTCGGTTTCATATTTCTTTCCGTTTTTCAACAATGACTTTTTCCATATCAGCTCGAAGTATGTATAACAACATAATAAGTGCTTGGAAACTTAACATTTCGTCGTTCTGCTATTACTGAAACGTGTTTCTCAGTTTGTTCTAAACTTTATCCTGAATTAATTCTACTCCATTTCAAAACAATAAGTTACTTCCAACAATGCAAAAAAGATTGAACTTTCAGAGTGCTATTTCTTCGACATCTTCACCGGAGATAGTGCAACAAATTTTCGTTGCTTTCTACTTACTTTAAAACGGGTGGAATATTTAAGCCAATTTATAATGTGTGCACCTGGTTAAGGTCTTTTGTTCGCCATAATTTATTTTTCCGGAATAATGGAATATTTCATATATTTAGTTTTCAAGAATGCAATGGAGACTTTGGAAACTTGCGACATCGAATTTCAGATACTTTCAAAATGTCTTTTTCATTATGAGAAAAAATTACCTTCAAATCACACTACAACGAGCTACTTCCAACACGGATCATGATCAAAATAATGAAACTCAACACGATGTATCATTTTTTAATTACCTTTATTGAGAATAATACAACAAAATATCACAAATTTTTAATATATAATAGCATAAATTATAAGCTTTTAAAAATCAGTACACCTGGTTGAGATCGTCAATTCCTTGCATTTCCCTCTTAGTTTTAGTGGTATGTATCATATTAACTACAAAGAGTGAGGAACTGAAGTAATGTTTTTCGAACCTCAACTATTTCTTTGTCCTGAAATTTCTTAAATGTGTTTTCAATGAAAACCTAAATCTCACTTTAAGCTAGTTCTATCGCATTTCACAAAAATAACTTACTTCCAACAATGATCACGAAACAAAATATCGAAATTGCCCTCACACCATTCGATAAATATCTTCATTACTAATAGAACTGAAATTTTTCGTATCTTTTCTATTAGAAAATGTGGATATTATTTAGGCACATTCGAAAATGAAAAATGAAATCTTTAAGTTTTACGTCCTACGGTTATGCCGGTTAGGCTAAAGGAGACGGTGATGATGAGAGATGAGTGAAATGGTGGAATGAAGAAAGTGGGAGGAAACGGGAGAACCCGAGAAAACCCACGAGCACGGTGTTTGTCCATCACAAAGTGCACACGGCGCAAGCTGGGATCAAACCATGGCCTTCAAGCACCCGAGGTGAACACTCTACCACTGAGCCACCGCGCCCCCTATTATGCACATTTGAAACATGTACACCTGCTTACGGTTTTCTGTTTTGCCATATTTCTTTTTCTTTTTGTGACGATTACTTACTGGCTATCAACTATTAAGAATGTATAATAATGGAAGAAATGTTTGTATATTGTTCTGTAATTATTGAAACGTGTTTCTCATTATAAAGTAAATCTTTCTTTGCGACAGGTCGATCTTATTTCGGAACATTGAGGAGCTTCCAACACTCGCCAGAAATATCACGAAATTTCCGACATACTATTCCCTAGATATTCCGGCTTGGTATAGTGCTACAAAATACCTCTACATTCAACTAGAAAATTTATCAAATATTTAAGCTAATTTTGAATGTGTACACTTTGTTAAGGTCTTCTTTCTCGTTAGGTTTCTTTCTCCTTCCGTAACAATCAAATATTAGCTACAAACAATGTTCACCACAAGAAAAGTTCAATATTTTGGGGTTGAGTATTCATTGGGATGAATTATTCATCACGAACTAAATTCTGCCTTGAGATACCTCCATCCTGTTTCACAACAATGAGCTACTTCCAAGAATCGTAACAAAAAGTATCTAAATTTCACATATAAAACTCCTTTGATATCTTTATTTGCAATAGTACTACAAAATTTCACAAATTTTTGCTACAAAATAGACGAAACGTTTAAGTCTATTAAACGCTATGTACCTGATTGAACGTTTCGTCGTATTTCTATCTCTTTTCGAATTAGTAACATATTTTATATTAGATGTTACGACTTTACAATGAAAAGAAAGTCTTTGGGAACTCAATGCTTCATCGTTCTGCAACAATTAAAGCATGATTTCATTGTAAAATGAAAATCTTACTTGGGATCGCATTTCACAAAGACGAAACTTTCCAACAATAGTCACAATCAAAACAGTGCAATTACATGCATATTATTTCCTAGATATCTTCACTAGGGAGAGAGCTATAAAATTTCATAAGTTTCTACTAGAAATTAAGTCTAATCAAAATCTGTACATTTTTTTTAAAGATATTCAGGTTCGTCATATTTTCTTCCCGTGTAGGTTCAGTGGCATATATCACGTTAGTTAGTTGGAATGTATATTGAAAGCATTCGAAACTCAAGAAGTATTGTAATTATTGAAATTTATATTTCATTAAAAAACTAAATCTCATTTCAGATAGGTTCAAATTGTTCAGATAAAAAGAAAAAGCTATTTCCAACAATGGTAGCACACAAGATATCGAAATTGGACTTATGCCATTTGGTGAATATCTTCAATGCGGATAGCGCTGAATAACTTAATCTCTTTCTACTACAAAATCTGAAAAAAATATTTAAATCTATTAAAACATTTACCTCAGGTTAATGTCTTCCGTGTCATCATATTTCTTCCCCTTTTTAAGCAATTACTTTCTCCATGTCAACTACGGAGAAGGTGTAACAATACTAGAAATGCTTTGAACTTTAAAATTTCGTCGTTCTGAAATTAATGAAAAGTGTTTCTTAGTTTGCTCTAAATTTTATTCTGAATAAATTCCACTCCGATTAAGAACAATGAGCTACTACCAATAATGATTAAAATATATATATATATATATATATATATATATATATATATTGAAATTTCAGATATACATGCTGTTCCATAAGGGTTACCGCATTCTTTATTGCTGTTTTGAGGAAAATATCTTCTATGTCCATCTTCTGGTACCTTCGGAGAACAGTAAACCAGAGCTCCTGGTTCGAACCTCCAAGTTAACCTTAGCAATCGGGAAAATTTGTGCTGATGTGTTTTTCTTCTTTAGTATTAAGATATGTTGGAATAGTATAAATTGTAGAAAAAGTAACTTCGGTTGAAATATTTAATAATACAATATTTCGGAATTATGTATTCACATACTCGTTTTGTCATGTTGATTTACAAACGTAAAGGAACATTTCCTTATGTAAAAGATCATTTTCATATGTAAAAGAAAAATGAAGGGAAGTACATCGAATATAATTCTAGCATATGTAGTAAAATAATAGACAAAGTGGAAGAAAAACAGCGTTTGGGATGGATATGAATGTCATTGTCGTAAAAAGCAACTTATATTTCGTTAGAAAGAGCTAACCTAGAGTGGTCATCTTAGCTCAGTGTTCAACCGTGGAGTGCATACCGTAAGGTTGTGAGTTCAGTTCCCACTTGGGTCAATTCTTTTTTCTTGTGTGAAATTGTATTTTACGCAAGTCATGAAAAATTATATAAAATAATTACATTAAAATACATCAGTTGTATATATATTCATATAATCATTTGAGAAGATAAGTAATTATTAACTTAAAATTTAACATCTGAGGTAGGTATTCACAGAACATCGGTATAATATAATGTGAATGTTAAATACAAATTAAAGCAATCGTGTAATAGCAATAAATAAGTTATTTGTTGTATCTATTTGCATCTCTTTGTCATATAGAGGTTACTCCTCAAAATTCTCATTACAGCATTTTATTTACGTTCTTGCAAAATATTCCTAGGCGTAAAGAGAGGGTGCAAACAGAAAATATCCAAGGACGGATCGTCTTTCCAGAAAAACAATTCAATAGCATCAAATCGCTCACAAGAATTCCTGATACCCAAAGGTCACGTGAAGAGACTGCAATTGTCATTATGAAAAATGGCACGACGAAAGGCCTGACATAGAGTTTCAGTGCAATACTTAAAATATGCTTTTGTAACATCGAAGTCGTAATGCCTTGTTCGTTCTTCCCATCTTCCTCTCTCTTATATATATATATATATATATATATATATATATATATATATATATATATATATATATATATATATATATATATCGTATGTCTGTGTGCGTGTTCCAAAATAATTCTGATATGTTTAACCATATTTCTTACAGTATGGAAAAGAGTACTGTCGGTTTAGCAATGGGAAGTGAGATAGATATACAAAATGCTAGAAAACGATCGATATTATTGTCGAATCCATAGTTTCGGGGTCGGTTAGGAAAGTAATGTCACTTTCAATTCCGCTTAACTCCAATTGAACACCCATTAGGAGGCAGGGTGGGTATGTAGGGACGTAAAAATATCGAAATCGACTAATATTAGTGCCGAATCGTAAGTTCTCAGCGTCGCACAGTGGGACAGAACCGTGCGTACCGTCTCAAAAATAGGTTTTGGGAATGTTCGATATTGAATATTTTGGTAATGCACATATCTCACTGAATGTCAAATACATATTATAGAGAATGTAAAATAGATTATTGCACACTTTTTGCTAACCAAACTGGACTTGCAAATTGACGCTTAAAATAATGTCGATTATGTAGAACAGAATTCCACCAGTTTACATGGCTATATTTTCATTATGTCAATGCAAATCGGTAAGTGTGATATATGGTTAGAATGGTTATTAAGTACTTGATGTAAAAAGTATTTAAGTGGACAATTATGTAAAAACTGGAGAGGTACACAATTATGTTGTATAGTATCCAATATCCTATCCATATTAGAAACTTTAAATAGACTTTTGACAGTTAGCGATGTCTGCCTATGTCATAATGTTGATAGCATCACATAAAGCAGCTCACATAAAAGTCATGGCAAAAAAATTTTTTTGCCCGAATCTGCCCCCCTTAAAATGAGACCGAAAATGCCTGATGGGGGAAAAATGAAAAATTTATCAAAATTTATTTTAAGATTTGATTTATGAGATTTTTGGAAAATACATGATTTTTGACATTTTATTGTTAAATAATATTGTCTATTAGTAACGAAACTAAAGTTTAGGTAACGTGGAAATACTGGTTAATGTATTACTTTCATTTCTTACAGGCTTCACCATCCTCGATAAAATCAATATTTGCGAAGTATCTAAACAACAAAATGAGTGAATTTGTTTTGCCTCGACGGGTATTATGCGCATTTTTATTGACCATGGGACAAAATGAAAAGATGTTCAAAAATACTTAGAAGATCATCACCATTTGACGTCTGCAAAAAGTGAATTAGTTGTGAAACATATTCAAAAATCACTTATATCAGCTTTTAACGATCGCTGGACCAAATTGAACCGAACCAAAGAACGTTTCTTTAATAAAAATTCAAAGTGGTTGGACGGTGAATTTAAGGTACAATTCGAGGAAGTACCAATGGATATCACACCTACTACATCTGGAGAACTTGGACGACCACCAAAGTGTTATGAAGATCTATCAGATAAATCTAAAAAAAGGAAGAATATGCAGTTAATACAAGAATATGGACTCGAGTATGTACATAACGCATACATTCAAGGTTTGCGGTCTGAAGGAGAATTCCACGAAGCTTCTGTTGTTGCAATGATGCGGAATTGTGATAGAAATAAAAAAAAAAGATCATAAAGGAAAAATTGTTGCATGAAACTCACAATGCAACATATTTGACGGCGTATGAAGCTTTAAGTCTTTTTGCTGATTTAGATCTTTCAAAATCACAATACGGATTACTTCGAGCAAGTCTGATTAGCAAAAACCTCGATATACTGCCATCATATAGTATATTGACAAACGCAAAAAAAATGTGTTATCCTCCATCCTCTAGCATTGAAATAACCGATACAGGCGCTAAAGTAAATCTACAAGATTTGCTGGATCACACGAGTGCCCGTATCTTAAACATTGAAAATGTTTACAACCCAACAAGAAGAAATCTTAAATTGTTTACCAAATGCGGATGTGATGGTTCATCGGGACAAAGCGAATATAAACAAGTTTTAACAGATGAAAGCGACTTAGTCTCAGATGCAAACTTATTTGTAGCGTCTTTGGTACCAATAAAGCTGACTGATACTGAAACAAACGAGGTTCTTTGGCAAAATCCGGCTTGCTCTTCTATTCGATATTGCCGACCAATTCTGATTGTATTTGTAAAAGAAACGCCAGAGAAAACCCGTTCGGTGGTTGGTGATATTCGTGGTCAAATTAATAATTTGGAAACGTCTAAGATACACAAGGAGGACCAGGTAATTGAAATAAGTCACGAGCTGTTCTTAACTATGGTGGATGGCAAAGTTACACAAGTTCTAACTGACACAAGTTCTGGAGCTGTGTGTACGGTGTGTAGGGCTAAACCAAGCGAGATGAATAATTTGGAGAAGATTGAATCAAAGCCAGATCATATGAATGCTTACGAGTACGGTTTATCTACGTTGCATGCGTGGATTATGTGCATGGAGTTAATTTTACATATTTCATATAATCTTTCGTTTCAAAAATGGGCTGCGAGAACTCCGGAAGATAAAACAAGTAAAGCAGAGAAGAAGAAACTTGTACAAAGCCTCTTTCGAAGCCGAATGGGCTTGCACGTTGATAAACCACGGCAAGGAGGTGGAAACAGCAATGACGGCAATACATCTCGACGTTTTTTGAGAACTACTATTGTTCTTCAGAAATTACAGGAGTTGTATCGGATCTTATTAAAATGTTTTATGTTATTCTTCAGACTTTGGCATCCGGTATTGCTGTGAATTCAGAAAAATTTGGTGAATATACTCGCGCTACTGCACAATTGTACGTAACGAAATATATGTGGTATAACATGCCTTCTTCAGTACATAAGATCTTAATACATGGGGAAAGTATAATTAGACATTTTGCTGTTCTGCCTATTGGTAATCTATCTGAGGATGCCCAAGAATCGCGTAATAAAGATTACAAAAATATCATATTATATCACGCTAGAAAGTGCACTAGGTCCGCAACGAATGAAGACGTATTTCATGGTCTTCTATTTACATCAGATACATACATATCCAGTCTCAGAAAACCATCAGTCACTGTTTCCAAGGAACTGTTAGATGAAGCCAAGAACCTCTTAGATATTTAAATTGAAGTATGTACATACATTTATTTTTGTCTCTTTTATGTCGTGGATTAATAGATGTTTGTTATTTATTATAGGTTATTGTCATATGTTATATTAACAACAATACGAAATAATAGTGTCATATAAAACTATATAATTCTCATTCAATACATTGAGTAAACTATGTTCTTGTACGCAAAAAATGTCATTTTTATTTTTGTATTATTTCTTTTATATATTATAAATAACACAGTAACAACGAATGAACCATTATTTGATTACAAAATACGAAATAATAGTGTAATATCATAAAACTGTATACTTATCATTCAATACATTAAGTGAACTATGTTCTTGTACGAAAAAGTGTCATTTTTATTTTTGTATTATTTTTTATATATTATACATAACAAAGCAACAATGAATAAACCATTATTTGATTACAAAATACGAAATAATAGTGTAATACTCGTATCATAAAACTGTTTACTTATCATTCAATACATTAAGTAAACTATGTTCTTGTACGAAAAAGTGTCATTTTTATTTTTGTATCATTTTTTTATATATTATAACTAACAAAGCAACAACGAATAAGCCTTTACTTGCTAGTATATACATTAGAGATACTACATACCAAATTGCAGCTATTTACTTCAATCAACAACAACGTTACAGATTTTTGAGACGGTACGCACGGTTTTGTCCCATTGTGCGTCGCCAAAATAATTGGTAGCAGTTGTAATACCATTTAAGACCAAATTCAACCCAAACAGTGGTGATACCCTCTTAGAACTCCTAGGAGATTGGGAGGAGCTGACATCAAAATGATAAAAAAAAAAAAAAAAAAAAACGATCTTTGTATCGAATCCATAATTTTGGCGGTCGCTTAGATAAAGAAGCCTTCATTAGCACTCTGAAGAGGTGTGTGAAATAGTTGCATGTAAAAATAATTGAAAATGACCAATGTTAGTGTCGAATCCATAACTTTCCGCGTTCCCTAGTTCATTGGGAGTAGTTCTCCTGCATGATCTTTCACTTTAGATTCACCTTCCAGCAGGGGTAAGTTCCGTTAGCACATCTAGAAAGGAGAGTCAAAGGAAGTAACATATAGAATGATTCAAAACGACTAATATTAGTATAGAGTCCACAGTTTCGGGATAACAAAGATAAATAACATTTCTGAACGAACATATAAGCATGATTTTGAATTTACAGGAGGAGCATGGAAGGCGTTGCTTGCACAGCTTTAAATATTTTAATGTTTATGTATAAATGAAGACTCCAGCGCAACTGCGTAAAGTCTGGAGTAATTTTTACCAAACATGGTAGACATAGCACTTTGAGTGTTAAAAGAAACTACTGTGGTAGTAAAATACCACAAGTTATGAAAGTTGAGAGATGTGACATGTAAAAATGATGTAAAACGACTAATCTTAGTGTTTTATTCTTAGTTTTCTCGGTCGCTGGGATGAATAGTGATTAACTCAATGGCGTTTACATCGAAATTCATTCCCATCTTCACAGAATGACGTCCTGGGAGAGCTGAAAAATCAAAAGTCAAAAATTACTAAAATATTTGTCGAATTCATAGTCTTCGGGGTCGAGAAAACGTTTCTAAAAATTTTGAAAATTAGTTTGTACCAACTTTAGATGGGCCTTTAATCATATCAATTCCTCACCGTGAAAAGAAATAACAGTATCAAATAGTATAGGTATCAAACCAACCGTCGAAATCAAGAAAAAAAAATGTGTAGATGTGTGTTTCATCTTTTAAATGAAACAAGACATGTTAAAATCAGAGATGGAGTGGGTCAATAGGTTGGTGGAGCATTTTTTCAAATGGGTCAAGATTTGTGAGTGGGTCAGTGGATCGTGAGTCAACAGGACTTGACCCAGTGCGAACCATGAAACACCGTGATTCACACTGATCCACTGACACTTTACGACCCACCACGCATTTTACTCAGTGAATTGCAGACAGCATCTTCAGAACACTGGTGAATTTGTCTACGTTTTATTTTCAAGACCTCAACTTTTTTATTTTTTATTTGTTTCTAATGAAAAATATGTTCAGGCACTTTGTAATTGCAATTGTAATAATAGCAATAGAACTTACTACCTGGCTTTTGAGACGCAACCTGTGAATTTTTAGAGGCCGTAACTAACGGAATTTTTAATCACTTGTAATATATGAATTATTATATAAAAATTGAAAGTAACTATGTCTGCGTGATCACCATGGTCAAATTTCAAAGTGAAATGAAATGACTTTTTGTATATAGTTTGGAACCAATCCTAAGTGGGAAGTTATACACGTATCGCTTTCATTACATGTATAACATATCCTTAAGAGGACTGGGGTCCGAATTTTTGCGAGAAGTTCATTATCTCACAAGCCATTCAACTAAGAATAACATTTCCTAGTATTTTTTAAATTTTCTTGCATTTTCTATATACTGAAAATTGGTAGTGGGTTGATATGTAAAAATAATCGAAAACGATCGATACTGAGAAACAAAATTGAGAAACAAAAACTACAATGCTTCTTCGCTTTTTATATCCACTGCTTTGTATTATACTAATTGCTGAATCTTGTGTTTAATATATGGAGCGTTCAGAGCATACGGCAGTCAAGACACAAGGTTGTGAGAAAAATGGACATAAAATTTGTACTGTAAGCTTAATAACACAGGAATTTTAAATTTGTACGGAATGGTTAATTCTATGGAAATTTTAGTTTGTTTTCCTTTAATTGGTTTATTTTACGGATTTAGAGATTAGGATTCAGATTTCTGAGCTCTCGTCATCTAAGGCCATTTAGCCCGTCACGTTTGAGGGACGACGTACCTCGGCGAGCACACTATCCGGGAAAGGGAAGGAAGAAAGGATTGAGAAAGGAACGAAGCGGCCTGAGACCTATAAGTTAGGTACCACACCGGCATTTACCTGGTGTGAATGAGGAAAGTCCAGGAAAACCTCATTGAGTGTGGCTGGCCTGAAAGAGCGTTTTACACTTTTTCGACCGAGTGCTCCACCGGGAATCGAACCCGGGACCGCTCGCACCAGGTCTATTTTATTTTGATTTAGATCTAATTTCATTCTATTTTCTACTGAAATGAATATGTAAGCCAACAAGGAAATAATTACATAGTGTGGTCCAACTTTAGTTCGGGTGCATATGATTACTTTAAATTTATCGTAATTTGGACAAAGACAAACACATTTCACCGTTGTTTATCGTGAAAGTCAGATGCACCAATAAGGTAACAGAACTGTGCTTGAGAAATTGACAATAGAAATTCAAACACCGATGAGTGATAAATTCACTGCTTGTTTTATTACAAGTATAACCTCTTTAGTCAGTGGAGAGGAGAGCGTGGATCATGGGTCAGATTGATGATGGGTTTTGGTAGGTCGGAATTGATCATAATGTGCCAGAGTTCATAGTAGGTGCTGAGTCAGAGTGGGTCAAGGTGGGTCGTGAGTCATGGTGGGTCAATGGATCACGTCGGGTGGTGGGTCGTGGGTCAGTATGTTGAGGGTCACAATGGGTGGTGGGTCAAGTTTCCGTTGACCCATGGTATTTCTGGTGAAAATTGTACTAAAGAGGAAAGGCTCCGAAGTTGCATGTCAGCGATTTTGCTCAAATTTTGCACATAGATATTACTCCACCACAAAGTAATAAATCTGACACGGTTCACAGTATCATCTCATAGAACTCGAGATATAGGGGATTCTTTGATTGGCTAAATTAAGACCTTAGTTATTTATCTGCCCACAGGCGAGGTTTTGCTGGTCGTTTGCGTGGCGAAGTCAGGATATGCGCCAAGGTTGATGGTTCGTGCCACCCCGGAGTACTTTTTTTTAGTGTTTTCTAAGCTCACCTGAATATAAACAAATCACGCATATAAACAATTTAACATATTTTTGGGGACTAATTTTGTGGTTCTTGGCGTTTCGTTGCGTCTCTGCCTCTGGTGATATAATTTTCAAAACGGAAGTGGGCCACCTTGGATTGTCGCTGCAGTGCCGACAATTTTTGGCGAGAGATCTATAGTTGCCCATCGGTCGTTCACCGACGCTTACGGCATGGAGGGTTGTATTTGAAAAATGAGAGAATAAAGAAGCATGATATCCATGAAGTCCGTTGGCACCCCTAAAGGTCTGAAACGGTGAAATAGATTACTAAACCGGAAAACATGTATTTCACCACCGTATCAAGACAGAAACATTTGCCTCAGAGTCCCCAGGAAGTTCCCAGGCGGGGTTCAAGTCAAAATTTCCAAATGGCAAGGGGAATCAAGTAGTATATCATTTAAAACCATTGCTGAAAAAAATAAGATGGTATGAGTCTCGAGTCTCTATGATAAAATTTCGCAAAATAGGAGCGTTCAAGATGGTAAAAAAAATCCTTTATACGATACTCCGTGGTCGCCTCTAGAAATATGAAATTGTGAAACCGATATCAGAAGTAAATACTTGTCTTATTGCAAAAGTACAATACACTAAGGCATAAAAAAAAGTACCCCATTGTAGGCTTATTATATCACCAATGTAAAATTTTACGTTCCACGATTGTGTCCTTTGGGCTGAAGGACAGGGTTATTATGAATTATAAAATTAATGGTAGAATATAGAAATGGAAGGAATTCTGGGCCATCAATCATGCTGTGGTTAGCCCTAACGTAGCCAGGTGATTGGAAAAGATAAAAGCAAAACAAACAAAAGCCAATTGTTGATATTGGCAAAGTTGATGCCAACCTGTCTCGTCTACTGACAAACACATCATGCCCCATCTTAATGGTAGAATATAGAAATGGAAGGAATGCTGGGGCAAGATGTGTTTATTTACCAGTAGAAGAAACCGCATAAAATTTGACAATACGCACTGTTTGGTTTTGTTTGTTTTGCCTCTATCTTTTACAATCACTTAGCTACATAAGGGCTAGCCCCAGCATGATTGATGCCTCAGAAATCCTTTTTCAATATTCTACTTTTAATTTCATAATTCTTAATCATTCTCTGCTTTAGCCTAAATGACACAAACGTGGAACGTAGAATTTAACATTACTGATGCAATGAGGTACTTTTCATTTTACCTTAGTGCTTTATAGTTTTGCAATGATAAGGCAAGCGTTTACGTTTTCTGACATCGGTTTCACAGTTTCACATTTCTAGAAGTGGCCATGAAGTATTCAATGAAGGATTTATTGACATATTGAACGCTTGCTATTTTGCACAAGTACAGAGACTCGAGACTTTTACCATTTTCTTTCTTTTAGGAATACTCTTAAATGATACACTACTTGATTCCCCTTGCCATTTGCTAATTTTGAGTTGGACCTCACCTGCAACCCTCCTGAGAACAATGGGCAAATGTTTCTACCTCAATACGGGATACCTTTGAAATGATGAAATACGTGTTTTCCGGCTTTGACATCTGTTTCACCGTTTCAGACTTTATTGGGTGCCAACGGACTTCAAGAATACCATGCATCTTTATTCTCTTATTTTTTAGATACAACGCCCCATGCCGTAAGCTTCCGTATACCATCGAAGGGCAACAATCGACCTCTCGCCAAAAGTTGACGACACCGTAGCGACGATCCGCGCCCGCCCCACTTTCCTTTTGAATATTATACCACCAGCGGCAGAGAGACAACGAAACGCCAATTGACGACACCATAGCGACGATCCGCGCCCGCCCCACTTTCCTTTTGAATATTATACCACCAGCGGCAGAGAGACAACGAAACGCCAACGAATTGGAAAATACTTTAACAAAATATGTTAAATCGCCTATATGCGTTATTTCTTTTTATATTCAGGTGAGTCTAGAAAACACTAAATAAAAAATACCCCGGTGTGGGCGACGACCACTAACCTTATGATTACTAGCGCGTGTTCTTCCGTCTTTGGAGCGGATCGATGAACAAAACCTCGATTGTAGAGGGATAAATAATTGAGGCCTTAATTTTGCCAATCAGACAATATCCTATATATATCTCGAGTTCTATGAGGTGCTACCGTGAACCGTTTCAGATTTTTTGCTTTCTGGTGGGGTAATATCTAAGTAGAAATTTTGATCCAAATCGCCGACGTGCACCTACAGAGCCTCTCCTGTAGTACAATTTTAACCCGAGATGCCGTGGGTCAATGAAAATTTGATCCACGACCCACTGACTGACCACCCATTGCGACCTACAACACAGCCCGACGTGACCCATTGACTCACAACCCATCGTAACCTACTCTGACTAACCACTCACTATGAATCACTCTGACCCATTGTGACCAAATCCGACCCACGTCGTCATCAACTCTGACAAATGATCCACACCCTCCTCTCCACTGACTAAAGGGGTTAGACTTCTAACAAAACAAGATCGTGATTTTATCACTCACCGGAGTTGAGCTCAAGCAACGCTCTGTCACATTATCGATGGATGTGGCCTTTACGATATACAATGGTAAAGTGTTTGCCATGGTCCAAATTACGATAAATTTAAAGTTATCATATATATAACTATTTCTTTGTTGGCTTAGAGATACTTTTCAGCAGAAAATAGGATGCAATTTGGAAGTCTCAAATCAAGATGAAGTAGACCAACTAAAGGGGAAAAATCCATGTAATTAAGTAAGTAAGCAAATACTTTTAAAATTCCAGTGTAATTAAACTTACATTACGAATTTTATGTCCATTTTTTTCACAATTTTATGGATTGATTGGATCCGTATCTTAAAAACAAGCTTCAGTAATTACTATAATAGAAAGCAGTAGATACAAAAGGCGAGGCACTGTAGATCTTGTTTTTCAATATCGATCGTTTTCGATTATTTTTACAGATCAACCAACTACCAATTTACAATATATAAAAAATGCTACACCAACCCCATAAAAGAGAATTTAAAAAATGCTAGGATATGGTCTGTTTATTTTCAATAAAGAGTTAATATACTGTATTTCAGCTCTGTAAGTTGAACAGCTTGTGAGATAATGAACTTCTCGCAAAAATCCGGATTCCCATTCCCCCCTTAGGATATACATTAGAATGAAACGATACGTGTATGAAAACTCCCGAGCAGGGATTGGGGTCTAACTATATACCAAAATAATTTCATTTCACCTTGCAGTTTGACCGTGATGATCACGCATTGTTACTTTCGATTTTTATATAATAATTCACATATTACAGGTAATTAAAAATATCTTTCTCCAGTATTTAGCTCTTCTAAAAACCCACACGCTGTATCTCAAAGAAGAAGTAGTAAGTCCTATTGATATTAATACGATTCCAAATATCAAGATCCAGAAGTGTCTGAACTTCTTTTTTTCATTAGAAACAAATCAAAAAAGAAGAAAAATGGAGGTCTTAAAGTAAAACATAGACAAATTCACCGGTGTTCAGATGATGCTGTGTACAAAGCACTAAGCAAAATTGGTCGGTGGTTCAGTATGAGTTACGGTGAGTGGTGGGTCACAGTAGGTCAAGTCCTATTGATCCTCGATCTACTGACCTACTCACAAATTTTGACCCATTTGATCTTAGCATCTCTGATTCTAAGATGTCTTATTTCATTTAAAAGACGAAACATACACCTACACATTTTGTAACAATTGCAAAGGTTAGCTTGATACATATATTAGTTGAGATGGTCATTTCTTGTGACGGTTAGAATTCTATATGATTAAAAAGCCCATCTTGAAATGGATACAAACTACCTTCCAAAGTTATTAGAAACGCTTTCCCGATCCCTAAAAAAATGAATTCGACAAATATTTCAGCAATTTTTGACATTTTATGTTTCAGCTCTCCCAGGACGCCATCCTGTAAAGATTGGGATGAATTTGGATGTAAACGCCATTGAGATAATCCCTATTTATCTCAATCGAGAAAACTATGGATAACACACTAATTACATTACATTATTTTACATTATTTTTGCATGTCACAACTCCCAACTTCCTTACATTGGGGTAAACTACTACCACAATACTTTCGTCTCAGATTGAAAGTAATATGTCTCCCACGTTTCGTAAATATTGCTTCAGACATTCCGCAGTTATGTTGGAATATACATTTAAACACAAACATTAAAATATTTAGATTCGTGCAAGCAATGCCTTCTTTGCTGCCTCTGTAAATTCAAAATCCAGCTATGTTCGTTCAGAAGTGTCGCTATTTATCTCGCTGATCCCGAAACTATTGACTCTACACTAATATCAGTTGTTTGAATCATTGAATATGTTACTTTGACTCTCCTTTGTAGATGTGATAACGGATCTTACCCTTGCTGCAAACTGAACTTAAAGGTAATCAGCACTGATCCCAATGAACTTGGGAACCCCGAAAGCTATGGATTTGATCATTGGTCATTTTGAATTACTTTTACATGTCAAAATTTCACACTCCTTCCGGGTGCTAATGGAGGATTAACTTACATGCCATATGGAGTGCCACTTTATCTAAGCGATTCAAAAATTATGGATTCGAAACTAATACCCGGCCTTTTTTATATCATTTTGACGTCAGCCTCTCCCTAGAAGAGCTAGCAGGGTATCGCCACTGCCGGGGCTGAATTTGGTCATAAACAGCATTACAATTAACTTATCGACAGTGAGAACTTACGATACGACACTAATATCGGTCGATTTCGATATTTTCACGCCCGCAAGTAACCACCCTCGGTGCTAATGGGAGCTTAATTGGAGCTAAGCAGAGTTAAAAATGACACTATTTACCTAAGCGACCCGCAAACTATGGATTCGACACTAATATCGATCGTTTTTCTTTCTAGCATTTCGTATATGTATCTTACTTTCCATAGATAACCCGAAAGTACTCTTTTCCATACCGCAAGAAATATGGTTAATTGCTCTAGACATTATGTTGAAATATACACTTTCATATATATATATATATATATATATATATATATATATAATAGGAAGAGAGAGAGAGACGCCGAGGCAACACCACTTCTATGTTACAAAAGCATATCAGTATTGAATGTAAACTCTATCTAAAGGCTTTCCGTTTGGCATGCTTCATAAGGATAATTTCAGTCTCTTGACGTGACCTTTGGGGAACAGGAATTTCTTGTGAGCGTTTTGGTTCTATTGAGTTGTTTGTTTGGAACCACAATCCAACTTTGGATCTTTTGTGTTTGTTCCTTCTCCTTACATTTAGGAATAATTTTCAAGAACGTAAACGAAATGCTGTAATGAGAATATTGAGAAGTAACCTCTTTATGACAAATAGCTTCAAGTAAATATACTCCATAATTTATTTATTGCTATTAAACGATTGTCTTAATTTGTATTTAACATTCATATATATTATACCGATGTTCTGTGAACACCTACGTTAGATGTTATATTTTAAACTAAATAATTACTTATTAACTGAAATGATTATGTGAATATATGCACAACTGATGTATTTTAATAGCCATTTTATATAACTTTTCATGATTTGCGGAAAATCGAATTTCATACGAAAAGAATTGATCCAAATGGGAATCCAACTCACGACTTTACGGTTTGAACTCCAACAGTTTACCAAGAAGGTAATATGACCAGTTTAAGCTAGCACCTTCTAACGAAATATAACTTGCCTTTCGAGACAATGACATTCATATCCATTGCAAACGCTGTTTTTCTTCTACGTTGTTTATTATTTTACTACACAGGTGAGAATAATGTTCGATGTCATTGCTTTCATTCTTCTTTTACATATGGAAATGTTCTTTTACGTATGGAAATCAACATTACAAAACGAGTATGTGAATACATAGTTCCGAGATATTGTATTATTATGTATTTCAATCAATGCTACATTTTTCAACATTTAATACCATTACAACAAGTCTTATTATATTTTAAATAGGAAAGCAACACATCTGCGCTAGTTTTCCCGATTGCTAAGATTCGCTTGGAGGTTCGAATCAGCGGCTTTGGTTAACTGTTCTCCGAAGATACCTGAAGATGGACTTAGAAAATTTTTGCATGAAAACAGCAGTAAAGAACGCGGTTATCCTTTACGGAGCAGCATGTACAACTGAAATTTCAACATTTTTTGTAATCATTGTTGGAAGTAGCTTATTGTTGTGAAATGGAGTGGAATTTATTCAGGATAAAATTTAGAACATACTGAAAATCACGTTTCAATAATTGCAGAACGACGAAATTTTAAACTTCCAATCACTGTTCGTTGTTATACATTCTTTGTGGCCGATGTGGAGAAAGTAATTGTTGAAAAAGAGAGAGAAATATGATGAAACGGAAGACCTTAACATGATGTACATTCTTTAATAGATTTAAATACTTTTCAAATTTTCTAGTAGAAGGAGATTAAATTATTCAGCACTATCGGCATTGAAGATATCCAGCAAATGGTATAACTCCGATTTCGACATCTTGTTTGTCACAATTGTTGAAAGTAATTTTTTTTTTTTTTTTTTTTTTTTTTTTTTTGAAAGACTTGAATCTATCTAAAGTTGGATATTGTTTTTATTGACATATAGATTTCAATAATTACAAAATTTGTTTAGTTTGGAATTATTTCATTATACATTCCACGTAACTAACGTGATATATGGCACTGAACCTGGAAGGGAAGATAGTATGATGAATCTGAAAATCTTAAGCAGATGCACAGATTTTGATTAGACCTAATTTGTAGTAGAAATTTATGAAATTTTATAGCACTTTCCTTAGTGAAAGTTTCTAGGGAACAATATGCATTGAATTATTTTTCTGATTGTGACTCGTGTTGGAAATGGTTGATCGTTGTGGAATACGATCTTAAAGTAATATTTTCATTTTATAAGGAAAAGCACGCTTCAATAGTTGCAGGAAGACAAAATCTTGAATTTCCAATTACTTTCCTTCCATTGTACACTCTTAGTATCTAATATAAAATGTGTCATTATTGCAGAAAGAGATAGAAATATGATAAAACATAGAAACTTAACCAGGTGCACACAGTTTAATGGGCTTAAATATTTCGCCTATTTTTTTAGCAAAAATTTGTGAAATTTTGTAATACTATTATAAATAAAGATATCAATGGAGTTGTATGTGTGGAATTTAGATACATTTTGTCAGGAATTCTTAGAAGTAGCTCATTGTTGTGAAATATGTTTGAGGTCTCTCAAGGTAGAATTTAGTTCGTAATCAAAAATACGTCCCAGTGATTACACAACCGTAAAATGTTGAGCTTAAGAGAACTTTTCCTGTCGTGAACAATGTTGGTACTAATAGTTCAATGCTGCGAAACGATAAAGAAACATGACAAGAAAGACCTTATCAAAGTGTACACATTCAAATTCAGCTTACACCTGATAAATTTTATACTAGAATCCAGAGATATTTTGTACTACTACGCCAAGCCGGGATATCTAGGGAATAGTATTTCTGAAATTTCGATGATGTTTCTGGCCAGTGGTAGAAGCAACTCTATTTTCTGAAATGGGATCCACCTCTCTCAAAGGAAGATTTAGTTTGTATTGAGAATCACATTTCAGTAAATGCAGAACAAATTACGAACATTTCTTCCATTATTATACATTCTTTATAGTTGACAGCGAGTAAGTAATTGTTATGAGAAGAGAAAGAAATATGACAAAACTGAAGACCTCGAGCAGATGTACATGTTACAAATTGTCTTAAATAATTCTTACGTTTTCTAATAAAAAGATATGAAACGTTTCAGTTCTATCCGTAGTCAAGGTATTTAACGAATAGTGTGGCGGCAATTTCGGTATTTTGTTTCGTGATCATTGTCGTAAGTAAGTAACTTTTAGTGAGATGTAGTGAAACTAGCCTAAAATGAGATTTAGTTTTATTGGAAAACACATTTCAATAATTTCATAACAAAGAAATAATTGAGTTTCGAAAAATTTTACTTGCATTCCTCACTCTTGGTAGTTAACATGATACATAGCACTTAAACTAAGAGAGGGAAATGTAACGAACTGACGATCTCAACCAGGTGTACTGATTTTTAAAAGCTTATAATTTATCCTATTACCTATTAGAAATTTGTGATATTTTATTGCATTATACCCCGTAAAGGTATCTAGGAATTGATGTATGTTGAATTTCATTATTTGATTGTGATCATTGTTGGAAATAGCTTGTTGTAGAATGCCTGAAAATAATTTTTAATTTATAATGAAAAATATATTTGGAAAGTTGCAGAAAGCAGACATCGTAAGTTTTCAAAGTATCTATTATATACTTGAAGCAACAAATATGAGATATTTCATTATTGCGGAAAGAGAAAAAGTATGACGAAACAAAAGACCTTAACTCGGTGCATACATTTTAAATTGGCTTAAATATTTCATCCACTTTCTAGTAAGTACAAAGCGATAAAATTTCAAAGCTCTATCTCCAGTGAAGATGTCTAAGAAATTGTTGCTCTGAATAAAATTTAGAACATATTGATAAACATGTTTCAATAATTGCAGAACGGGAAAATATTAAGTTTTCAAACACTTCTTCCGTTATTATAATTCTCCGCGGGTTATATTTAATAAGTCATTATTGCAAAGAAAGAAAGAAAGAAACATGACGCGAAAGACCTTAATCAGGTGTAAATGCTTTAATGCCTTAAATATCTGCACATTTTCTAGGTGAGATAAGTGATAATTTTTGCACTCCGAACAACGAAACCAGCTAGAGAGTGGTGTATTTATAATTTCCATATTGTGTTTGTGAAAATTACGGAAGTAGCTCACTTGCGCATTGTAGTTTAACTATCTCAAGATATAACATTCAGTTTATAATGAAGAACACAACTGAATTTTTGCAGAACGACGAAATGTTGACTTTCCTAACTCTTCTTCCATTATACATTCTTCGTAGTCAATAAGTAACTGTTGCAAAAAGTCGAAGAAACGCTGTACGTATGTATGTATGCATGTAATGTATGCGTGTAATATATACAATGTATGTAATATATCTTTGTAATGTATGTATGTATGCAATGCATGTATCTATGTAATGTATGTATGTAGTATGCATAAATGTATGTATGTAATCTATGTACTGTGTGTATGTATCTAATGTAGTATGTATGTATATAATGCTTGTAATGTATGTATGAATGGATGTAATGTATGTACGTAATGTATGTATCTATGTATGTATGTATGTATGTATGTATGTATGTATGCATGTACGTACGTATGTATGTATGTATGTAACATATGTATGTACGTATGTATATATGTAAGATATGTATGTTCTATAAGTTGAACGGCTTGTGAGAATTTTTCGCAACATGTATATATGTACTGTACGTACGTATGTAATGTATGTAATGTACAGGTATGTATGTAACCAATGTATCTATGTAATGCATATGTGTATTGTATGGAATGTATGTATATACGTAATTCATGTATATATGTATGCCTGTATGTATATATGTACTGTATGTATGTATGTAATGTATGTATATATGTATGATGTAATGATTGTATGTATGTATGCATGTATGTATGCACGTATGTAGTGTATTTATGTATGTATGTATGTATGTACGTAATGTATGTATGTATATAATGTATTATATATGTATGAATGTATGCAAGTATATATATAAAATGTATGAATTTAATGTATACATATATGTATGTAATATATGTATAATGTAATTGTTGTATGTATGTATGTATGTAATGCAAGTGTACATGTATGTATTAATGCATTATGTATGTTATGTATGCATGTATATATATATATATATATATATATATATATATATATATATATATATATATATGTATGTATGTATGTATGTTTGTGTATATATATATATGTAATCACTCATTCACACACACACACACCAAAAAGCAGAAGGAAATGTGATCCCTTACCTATGTAGATTATAAGTACCTCTTTTCAAGAAGGAAGCGTTCAAACGCCACGGAAGTAATCTAACGTAATAATTCTGCTAAAAAAAAAAAAAAAAAAAAAAAAAAAGTAACGATAAAAATAGAACAGAAACTAAATCTTACAGTCGATCTGTCTTCTTAAAGGAAAAACTTTTGAGGAAACAATAGTTAACAGATTAACTAAAAATAGGTTGGTTTTACAAAACTATAACTTATTTTTACGGTATGGATTAAGAAAACCTAAACCTACAATGAATGTTATAAATAGAGTAGAAGAAATCGTTGAAAAAAAAAAAAAAGCTTTAAACGAAAAATACATAATGGTCATCTTTGTAAATATTCTGGAGCCTTCGACAACTTATGGTGACCTTCTCTCTTTGAAAACTTACAAAAAATAAATAGATCTAAATACTTGTATGAAACAATAGTTCAGTACTGAATGAATAGGATCAAACATGCGTGCCCCGGATATAAAATACAGAAAACTACTACGAAAGGATGTCCCGAATGATCTGTCTGCGTTTCTATCTTCTGAAAGATCGTAATACAACCATGTTTAGAATCCTTGAACCAAACGGATTAAGTAGCAGGCGTAGTAGGATAAGCAGATGATGTGGCTATTGTAATTAGTGGAACTTGAGAAGACAAGTTGAAGAGAAAGGCCATAAAGCTATGAGAAACTGTGTGAAAGAAAACAACCTTAATTTTTCAACGAATAAGACCAAATATATGCTATTCGGTAATAAACTGAAAAGAAATTCCACAATAAAAATTGAAAAATTGAGTAATGTTCAAATATTTAGGTCTATGATTGGATAAGAAATGAGACTTTCAACATCATATTAAAATGACAGCAGAAAAGACAAAGAACATTATCATTAAGATTATTACCATAGCAAACAGATAATATAAACTACCTTACAGAATAGCATTGTACAATACAACAATTGTAACATCAATAATGGAGTATAGTGCAAGTATGTGGTCACACAGAACCAGACAGAATAAAAAAATAGAGAACATGTAAAAAGGTACTGGTAATGCTAACGGGAGCAAACAGAAAATTATCCTAGTATCACTATATATGATAAAAGGAATAATATCCTTATTTATGGAAATCTGAAAGAGTATATATCCCTGCCGGAAGAGGAAAAGAAGAGATGGGAATGTGTACAATGGAAAAGTGGCAAGAAGGATTTGAGAACTGAACAAAAGGGAGATGAGTTTTTGACTTATTAGTGAAAGAAAGACCGAAGATGGGCAAATTTAGTCATGACAGAGGAATGATACAATTATTAAGTGGTCGTGGATTTTCTGGAACCATTTTAATAGGGATAAGAGACAACGAAGAATGTCAGTGTGTAGAAGAACAAACACCAGAAAACATAATATTTGAATGCATCATGACTTAGGAGCAGAAGACAATCAATGGAAGTCCAGCACTGAAGGATATAATTTTATTTGACATAACCAGGGTTGAACATCATCTAAAAAATGCAAAGAAAACTGTAACAAGGTGTTTAAGCTCTGCAGAGGAAGGCAAGTCGAAGAAATTCAATCGAACAGAACTAAGTCTCAAACCTCCATAACGTAAGTAGTGTAGCGAATTAAGAATCATAACAAAAATAATAGTGTGTGTTGAGTACATTTGCGTAATTATAGTGCTAAAGAAACATGGGGGCAAAACAACGAAAACGAAAGGAAAACATTGAGAAAATTTAATCCAGAAAATCTGGTTGTGATAAAGTATTGAGAAGAGAGTTACAAGAAGTCGGGAGTGCAGTGTTGAAAGGAATCAACACAGTGTGTGTGTGTGTGTGTGTGTAAACAAGTGCAGAAAAAGAATAACACTTATGGGAAAGAATATGAAAAAAGCAAAATCAATCCAGGGACCCCAGGATGCATAGAAGAAAACCATACCAATATGTTAATAAACTGCATACAGTAAGTAAATAAAATAAACAAAAATAAAAAATAATTACAAATAAGAATGAACAAGTCATTGTATTATTATGACATATTATAATTCTCTCTCTTTCTGTATGAGTGTAATGATGAGAAATGAGTGAAATGAAATGAAATCTTTAAGTTTTACGTCCCACGGTTATTCCGGCTAGGCTAAAGGAGAGTGTAATGATGAGAAATGAGTGAAATGTGTAATGAGGGAAGTGGGAGGAAACGGGGGAACCTCGAAAAAACCCACGGACACGGTGTTTGTCCACCACAAAGTTCACTTGGCGCAAGTATATATACTGTATATATATACACACACACACACACCGTTTTTATGAATAATAATAATAATAATAATAATAATAATAATAATAATAATAATAATAATAATAATAATGATGATGATGATGATGTCCAGTACCATATCACTGCAGTGTTGTAGCTAAAAACTCTTACGTACATATAGATAAAGATCCTTTTAAAATGTCTGATTTTTGCATCTTAATTTTATAATACAATAAACGCATTGATAATACATATTTCTTAGTGTTTTTTCTTGTTTTTTTTCTTTCTCTTTCCGTAAACGGGCGAAAGTAAGCTGCTACTGTTTATTTCAAAAGGCGCACACAAATACTGAATTTCAATAACAACACACATACAGTACATTGTTCACATAATGTTATTCAGAGTACTAGTCATGGTACCAAAATATTCTACAAACCTCTACTAAATTAATGCATAAACTTTGCGAAAAAATCTAGGAAATGTTTTCACTTAATCCTCTTCCTAATAATGAACAAAAACAATTAATTGGATACATCAAAATAGGAACTGAGTAAAGGCTTTTCTGGGAAAAAGTACAGAGGTTGAGTCCGAACAGAATTTTCATACTGGTTTGTTTAATTAAGTTCAGTTCCGTTTAGAAAAGAAAATATTTCGTTCTTATTAAAAAGGTACCGTTGCGCCGTTGCGTACCGCTAAAAAAAACTAATATATATATATATATATATATATATATATATATATATATATATATATATATGTGTGTGTGTGTGTGTGTGTTCCAGCATAATTCTGATATGTGCTGTTCCAGCATAATTTTATATATATATATATATATAGATAGATAGATATAGATAGATAGATAGATAGATAGATAGATAGATAGATAGATACACTCTAATATGTAAGTGTTTATGTATAAAATATGATAACTAAATACAAATTAAAGTATATAATTAAGAAACAAGAGGAGCAAATTACGGTCTGCTGTTAAGCACAAAGAACCGAACGAGCTGAAGTAGCTCCAAAAACTGCGAGGAAGAAAATGTCGTAAAGAGAAAGAGAGAGACAGAGGAAAAAAACAAAGATTAACAGTAGAGATTGGGGTAGTAGCGACGCCAGAGGACGCTAGACAAAGCGCAATAGCAGGGGAGACTAGACGGAATTTAATAAATAAAAGTAAACATTATCTTTAACTACCCACCCAAAAATATCTCCATCGAAACGTAGTTGATAAATTATAAACCAGTGATTCCATTCTTTTGCTATTCACTTGTTTGCCTGAAATATTTTTATAACAATTCGTTTTTTGTTAACTGAGAAATTCACTGAAAGAGTTCGAACGTTATTAGGTAAAAGAAAACTCGTACTTGATTCTGTTCAGTAAAAATGTTACAAAAGCTCCTCCGTGGCAAAGCGGTTAGCGTACGCGCCTTTGGCGTGCGAGGCCCGGGTTCGATTCCCGGCGAGTTCGATTCATATGGTTCGGATTCCACGTTAATCAGTATGTCCACGACTCATATAGCCTCGCTGCTGAATGGGACGTTAAACTTAACAACAACAACAACAACAACAACAAAAATGTTACAAATCGACTAAACTACACAACCAATGCCTTTTAACTTGGGAAATTTAATTATCAGAATGTAGCTAGTATCATCACCCTTCTTCAAGGTTTCCTTGATCAGAATCCATGCTTCATTCATTACAGTAACTCTTCAAATTGTTCACTAGGCTTCCCTCCATGCTGGTATAGTGGCTAGAGCGCGCGCTTTCGGTGCACATGGTTTCGTGTTCGATTCTAGGCGGAAGAGGATAGAACGCATGAGTGGAAGTTCGGATTCCACCTTATAATGTGGTTCTACGTCTCATAGAGCCTCGCTGCTGAAAACGAGGGATAACTTCAACAATTTTTAATATGCTGGATGTTTGCCGCAATGCCAGAACTGCCTGGTCTCCAATGGTCAGCCATCCAAGTACTGATCTGACCCAGAGCTGATGGACTTCGTTGCTCTGGAGGGAATCGGTAGATCGAATCGGGTAGGGTTGGAAATGAGAGTGCTTTATTATGTTCAAATTGTATCCACGACAAATAAATAAATATAATAAAAAACAAATAAATTGGCAGAAAAGCTGACTCTGAACACGCTTATTTATATAAAACTTAACATTTTCAAACATTATCAGCAAAAACTATCTCCTCTAGCATTTAAAACATAATTAGAATAACAATTTAGACAAATTATTTTCCGTTACTGATATCACATCCAATATTCCCTAAGTTGCCACTTGATAAGGTTGTAGCTTCATGTGTTTTAAACAAAATACGCTAAGTGTAAACTAATGGCGGAGATTTTGTGAATTCTCTTCTAAAATCTCTGTATTCTATATTAATTTATTTATTTATTTTAGGATTTTTCACATCTTGGTTGTGCCATTTAATGTTAGAAAAATAGACGGCGAGAAATGACTGATGAATATTGTAAGGTTCCATACCCTCACACACGGAAACCATTTGTTTTTAAAGCGAATCGGAGTATATCTGCTGACGTCTCCCGCCACAATTTTGTCCTTTCAATCAAAAGAAAGTGACTTCTGTGCTGCTGTGACAATTAATTATTTTACAATGTTATTTTGCTAAGTTCTTCGTCACAGTTAACGTTCTTAAAAATATTATTATGATACAATTAAAGTCCATTGGTTGTATCATTTACAATGGAAAAGTGTGCTTTTTTCACGAAAAATAATCTCATGGATGCAACCCGCTTCCTAAATCCCACCCATGAACACCCCTGCAAACATCATCTGGTATTCATCAACGGAATGCGTGAACTATCCGTTTGAACGAAATATTGGAAAAGCAAACGTTGACACTTTCTCAATTATTTGGTGAACAACCCTAAAAAGTGTAAAAGGTTGCTACTACTAGCAATCCCTCTATAGGAATAGTAATACTTAAAACATTTGAAAAAAGATATAATTTCGCAAATAAAAACATAAAAAATAAGCACCTGTAAACTCTTGGTAACATAATGATATCATAACATCAGTGGTAAGACAATTATGTATTAAAAATAAAGACAACTATTCGATATTATAAAAAATTAAATACACTGGCCTCTTAAGACTTCTCATCCAATTTCGTATCCCCTCACTGCTTCTTTATGGATTTCTTTTTCGGTATTGCCTACAAAGAGAAGAATGCATTAAGTATTGATCACACAAACAAAGAAATATATTTTAATATAAAACTAAACAAAATTTCACGGTCTGAGTGTGCAGAAAAAGACTGGAATATTCAAACTAACAATCACGAACTCCTCTTTCACCTTCCTTTCACAAACAATCCTAGACTTACGTAAATAGATCGTTTTAGGACTCTTTGCGTAAGTCGAATTTTTACCAAAACCCAAGATGTAAATGATACTGGTTGCATATATTTTAATTATTTACGCCAGTGGCGTAGTCACAAACTCTTCAAGGGGATCACATTTCTTGAAATTTTAGTTCGCCATTAACCATTCCTGAAATTTCGTGCCATGCATATATATATATATATAAGCTAAGCAGGAGTGTTCTAATATTTTTAAGAACTTAAAACATCTATTTTTTAATGGTTTTTATTCGTACCCATTGATGGTAAATTTTGATCAACGAAAAAGATTAAGAATAGAGCATGTAACTAGTTCTTTGAAATATTACGACGGTTAAGTATAGAGCTTCTCGGAAGTAACTTTTTTCTTTGAACATAACTGTGAAATTTCTGTTGTTTTTTTTTTCCCTCATTTGTAATAAATTGTAAATAATAATAATAATAATCAATGGATGCGAGATCTTTACAACTATAGTATCAAAATTTTAATGGTTTGAACACAAAAGAAAAAGAATTTACAGACGAAATAAACTGTGAGAACTATGATTTTTATTGTATAACAGAAACGTGGTATGGAAAGGAAAACTGTTATCTTTCTCAAATCTACAGAAACTATAGTGTGATACGAAAAGATAGAAATCTAACCCTCAGAAACAAGTCTAAAGGTGGGCGGTTGTTTACTTTTAATAAAAAATTAATATTCTTATGAAATCCTTAATCCTCCTGACGAATCCTTAAGACATTATTATAACAAAAATTTTAATTCCTGACAGTACTCCATTGATTTTATGTTTAGTTTATTTCCCTCCTGACATATTACTTCAAGATTTTAGTAATTACTGTGACTGGCTATGTTCTTTTATGTTGACGAAATATTTTAATGTAATTATTTTATGAGATTTTAACGCAGGAGGTATAGATTGGATTTCAGGTAACATAACTGATAATTATTATTCGAAGAAAAAAGGAGAAAAAATATTCTAACTAAGCAATATTTTAAATTTAACCAGAAAAACAAATCATATGATCATAATAATCAGAGTATAATGAAGAGTATTAGATTTATGACATTATGCATTTATGCATTTTGACATCCCACCACTGGCTAAAGTCGACCGCTTCCATCCCCCATTTATGTTCGAGTGGAAAATTATAGTTAGTGGCAAATATGGTCCAGTTCCTCAGTACGATACACATAATTTCAAACAAGCAAATTTCCTAGGTATTTGCAAGGACATTAGGGAAATTAACGTAATAAATTATTGCAGTAACAGTGTCAATGAAGCCACTGGCCACTTATATAATTTAATTTATTCTGTATTAAACGAGCATGTAATTAAGAAGTCAATTTGTTGTAAACAAAAATATAAGGATCCATGGATGACGCGAGAACTGAAAGAATTAATAAACAAAAACTCAATATTTTGTTAAAGCTAAAAGAACAAATGATAACGTATGGTATCAGAGACATTCAGATCTACAGAAAATTGTAAAAAGGAAATACATTGAAGCAAGGAAATCTTATTATTCAAGCTTAGAAAATAGTATTTATAAGAACAGCTCATATTTTTGGAACATTTTTAAGAAGTTTGACTGTAAACAAGTACCAAAGCAAATAAATTATAATGGTGTGCTAATCCAAGACACTGTGGAAATTGCTGAAGTATTTAAGAGTGTATTTTATGAAGCTTTTAACTTAGACGTAGGTCAAAAGGTATTGCCTGAGAATATCGTTAGTAATAGTATCCTAATCGGAATTCCTACCCTTACTGAATTAGATGTAATGCAAGCAATTAAACTAATTAAACCGAACACTACTCCAGGTCCAAATAATATTTTTTTTTTATGTAATAAAAGCTTGTGCAACTGAACTTTTAACTAGTTTGGCAAATATTCTTAACGTTTCATTACGTAGGTGTATATCCTTCAATGTGGAAGCAAGGTATGTTGTTCCGATATATAAATCAGGTAATAGACAGAATGCTAGCAACTACAAGCCAATATCTCTTGTCAATGCATTTTCGAAGATATTTGAACTAATTGTACATAAATACATATATTTTAATGTAAGAAATATCTTAAATGAGTCGCAACATGGTTTTTATAAGGGTAATCAAATGTAACAAATCTAACTAATTTAACAGACTAATATTATTCTGCAATGTCTATTCGCGAAGTGCTTGGTGGAATTTTACCTGCTTGGAGGTATTTTTATAAAACATTCTGCTTACACTTTCATTTTAACCATGCTAAATTGACATCATATCCAGTACTTTGAATAGATGAGAAAACAACGAAGCCAGCGGAAACAGTAAAGTTTCTTGGTCTTCTGATAGATAATAATTTGTCCTGGTCTCAACATATTGCAAAATTATCTCATGAATTACCCTCTATAATTTTCCTAACAAGGTCACTTGTTCCTATTTTAAGCAGAAAAGCAGTGTTAACAGCTTGCCATGCACTGTTCCACAGCAAAATCAGATATGGAATAGCCTTTTGGGGTTCATCCACTGAATTTAAGAAAGATTTTATACTCCAAAAGAAAGTGATAGAATAATCACCAATATTTCATAGAGTACTTCTTGTAGAATGCTATTCAAAGACCTAAATATTCTTCCACTTCCTTCATTGTATATATAAGAAACATCCATTTTGGTAAGCAAGAAACAAGAACTGTACAAAAAGAACTCAGGTAAAATGGATATAATACGACAACAAAGTCACATCTCTAAGTTTTTCTTCATAATATCACTTTGTTTTCGAAAACAATTGCATACAAAGGTGTACAACTTTTTACCTCTTTGCCTAATCAAATTTAGTCTCTTACCAAAGATTTAAGTTTCAAAAAGTCAGTATGTACTCCGTTGCTAAATCACTACTTTTACAGTGTGGAGGAATAGTTGCAAACTGATCTAGGTTCTGTTAAGTCGTAATTTTTGTGCGAAGTATATTTTTCTATTTTGTATTAAAAAAATACCTTCTGTACAAGGAACCACAATATTTTATCATGTTTTTCTATCATCTAGGAAATATAGTAAAAATAGTTATGTTTTCAGTATAATGTGAATATATATTTGTATAATCACATCATTGACATGTTCTATACCATATGGCAATCAGCAAATGTAAATGGTATTGAACGGAATAAAATTCAATTCAATTCAATCGACTTAGGGTCATTGTTTGGTGTACTCCGTTGCTAGTCTAACATAAAGTTATTTTCTAAATGGCACTATGACAGATTGTGTTAATTTCATATCTACATATTAAAGGAAAACACATAATACCACATTTATTGTTCATTGTTGCAAACTAAGGACGCTCCAGTATCACAAACATAAAAAAACAACTAAATTTTGGAGCACTCTACAATAGTAATAATGTAAGTGAGACGGACGGGGCAATGCACATCCAGAATGCCTTAATGCCGAATATTATGATCATAATATGAGGTATCTTGAATAAATAGGACCGAAGTTACAAGACTTTGAAAATTTGACTTTCTTTGAAAAGTTTTCAGTTGAAAACTATTTAGGTAAGTATCAGATCCAATCATGGGAATGGTTTTCAAACGATGTAAAGATAATACGGTTTACAGTTTACAAGATTTTGACAATTCAAACTGTTCCGGAGATACGTTAATATTGGTAAATTTTGCAATATTGCTTAAATTATGTAATTGCGAGAACTTGTAATTTCAGCTACCAAAAACTGTTGCTGTAATGTCAAAGAAATAAAGGAAAGCAACAATCAGTTTTAAGTTTCCACAAATACGCCATTTTAAACAATATAGCAATCTTAACTCGAATACAAGGTAAAAATGTTTGTATTTAACTTGTTTCCTGTTGTTTCATTTTTCTTTTCGTTACTTTGGCTCCTTTCAACTTGCGTTTTCAGTCCAAAATACAAGATAATAAACTTTTCTGGTTACCTTGCATTTATCAACTATGAAACTATGAGATTATTACGAATTCTATCATCACATTAGTTAACTAAATCAAGTGGTCAAAGTTCCTTCATCAGTTTCAGCGTACAAGTTATCTCTTTTAAGCACAGAACATATCACATCACTAATGTTATTGGATGAATAGTTATGAGAAGTAATACGTTCTTCTAAGCGCTACGGATCCGTTTTTCTTTTTCATAAAAGCTTTGTCTTTCATTATTTCCCAGACAGAAAACAATAACTTAATGACATCTTGGTAATTGTATTATGAACACGAAACCGCCTTTTGAAGCACGAACACATGTTCATTCTTTGTTAACTTTCAATCAACTGTAAACTTACTTAATTACAAATGTAACAAGGTTTAAATATTTTATAAAATTGCTTCTTAAGACATTATTTACGAACTACACCATAACATATTGTTTACATCAATCCAGTGTCGGACTGGCCAAGTTGAGATCCCTTAGCTCCAGTCGTTAAAGACCCCCACCCATAATTATATATATATATATATATATATATATATATATATATATATATATATATATATATATATATATATATATATATATATATATATATATATATATATATATATATATATATATATATATATATATATATATATATATATATATATATATACAGGGGTGTAGCCAAGGGGGGGCCATCGGGGCCAGGCTCCACCAAATGGTTTCCTGCCCCCCCCAAATGACCAGCTTTTAAAACCTCATAGTAAAATTATCTCGCTTCATTAATTTAAAAGTAACAAATTTTATTGACAATTAATAATTTACGGTAAAATAGTATGGAGAAATATTGTTTTTCCATACCGATCGAAAAATAGAATACTTTTTTTGTGACAGCAGGTAACACAATTTACTGCGATTTATATATGACAGTTTGAAGACAAACGTTTTAACAAGGTACTACAAATACAGCCATAAAACAAAGGTACTAAACTGATTTGTAAGTACAGTATATTTTTATATGCTTTAACAGGTATTTTAAAAGACATAGAGGATGGAAAATTTGGTGAGAAACAATGTTTTTATTCAATTTGGATTTCATTCGCTCTCTCTTTTATTTTTACTCAGTGTAATATTTTTTTTTTTTTTTTTTTTTTTTTTTTGTCACGAATAATAAATAAGTATTTTTGTTAGGAAACCGTAAAGAAATTAAGTGAAATTTAGAAGAAAATCAATCTTGTGTAGATAGGTTCTGTATACAAGGTCTTAAATTTAAATACAAAGGTAAGCAAGGAAAGTTCTCTCGCTTTTTCACCCATCACCTTCGAACATCGATATGTCACCTAGCCTGGAAGATCAATACTAGTCCCCATCAGCATCGACGACCTTCTGAAAACGTTCTGGAAGGCCATGGAATCCATCGCGGTAGAACTTGGTGGGCCGTGAAACGCAGAAGCTATCAGCTGCATTTTAGACTTTTACTAGGGATTTGAACTGACGTCCAAAGAATGGAACAGATGATAATCGGACGGTGCAATACCCGGGGAATATAGTGGTTGCAATATTGTTTCCCATCCAAGGCGAAGAATGGTGTCCTGAGTCATCCTAGCCACGTGGGACTTAGCGTTGTCCCGTAAACGAGGACCCATTTGCAATTCAGAAGTGATGGCTCCAGAGTTTTGAGTTGTTCTTGAGCACAGCTCAACTGCTGACACTACACAGTTGCATTGATACTCTGACCAGCTGGTAGCAGTTCCCGATGAACGATGCACCATACACACAGAAGGACCTTCTTCTGGTACAGTGCTGGTTTCGGCTGTCTTGAAATCGGTTCATGGGATGCTAACCAATGATGACGGCACCGTGGAGCTTCGTATAGGACCCAATTTTTATCACATGTCAACGCCCTGTTCAGAAATGAATCCGAAACAGTAAATAAACACAGGCGACTGTCGCGTTGCCTTCTGGAGTCAAAACATGTGTTGCCATCGACCCAACTTGTAGTGCTTCCCAAGTTGATGGATGTGCTGCCGAATAGTTTCTCCACACACTGAATTGTAGTCCCAGTCCTCTTTGTACATGTGTTGGTCTTCTGGTACGTAGTGTTTTCGGGTGTTTCGTCATCGTCCTTAAACTTGTTAAACCATCACTGCACTGTCCGCGTCGTCACGACACCCTCACCAAAGGCCTGGCATATCTTCTGTCCCGCTACAGCGGCGTTTGACCTCCATTTGAACTCGTTCAGCATACATGCTCTTATGACGCTCTGTCGATGTCCCATGTTCCCTCTGTCTTTATGTAAGTTCACTGTGTATCTGAATTGCCACAACCAGGTAGCATGTTTGATATACCCACACCAACAACTGACGTTCGCCTTATCTCCACTCGCATTCAACTCACGGTGTGAGGTCCAATTGAACACAGACCTCCACGAAAAGGGACAGAACTTTCTTGGTTACCTTTATAGTTATGCACAAAAGTATAGCGTTTGGTCCCAGGCAGTAGTTCTTGATTAAGCATGGATAATAATAATAATAATAATAATAATAATAATAATAATAATAATAATAATAATAATAATAAGAATAAGAAGAAGAAGAAGAAGAAGAAGAAGAAGAAGTTAAAATAGTGTTTTTAGTTTTCCAGAAGGAAACCAAATTTTCCTTTCTTTCAGGCCTCAAAAGCACTAGCAGCTACACATTTTTTTTTGGCTTGTACATTGTAGCTGCCCTTTCCCCCTCAAAAACGACGGGCTCCTCCTACACAAACCTGCTGGCTACACCCCTGTCTACATATAAACTTAACACGTCAGCTCCAAAACATAAATGGAAAAAACATATTTCCAGTATTGAATAAATATGTAGTACAAAACAGATCCCCAAAAAGGTTACAATAATACTGAGACAGTCAAACGTAATCGTGAAGTTATTTCAGTTACTTTGACAGTTCTTCATTTGATGAGGCAATCAAATCAATTACTTTTCCTTTGTCTACATACTGGAATATATCTTTTTCTCTAAACATAAAAAGTAAAGGTGACGAATGGTTTTGACTTATCGTAGATCTTAGTCTAATTTTAACAATTTTTAATTTAGAAAATGCCCTCTCATATGTGACTTAAGTACATGAGAGAGCAAGCGCAAGGGGCCGTTATGGACTAGAGGGAGCCTTCGCTAAGTAGAAGTTTTACCGGCTCACGGGCCGTACTGATATAAGCAAGGGTGGTCCGAGTATTTCTTTCGAGAAGACGAACTTAGGCATCCGCAACATTTTTGGTAGGAAGACTGAAAAAAGCATTTGCGATCGAGAAAATTCGACCAAGGCCTACAGGTCGTGCGCCTCGTGATCCCTACGGAGCTCCTCGGGCCCTTGGCGATCGTCAAGTAGCCAACATGGCCAGTCCGGCACTCCATCAATCAGCTACTGCTTGATGTACTTAATTAAGAGTTAAGTAACTCCTAGTGGTGTCCCATTTCATCTATTTACATGTTAAAGTGTTACTTAACGAAGTTAGTATCTAGATTTACGCTGATGAGTTAATGCATTTTTTGTAGATTTTTTAAACAGTGGCGGCTTTAGCGGTTAGGCCCGGTAGGAATAGGCCTACCCAAAATTTTGAAAAATATATAAACGCTAAAATATACAATAAAGAGTAAATATACAATATTTTTCACTGTTTATATTAATTGTAGATAATTATTTAATAAATAGCATTAACTACTACTGTAAAAGTAATTTTCTACCGTCATTAATCAATCAAATGTGTATAAATATCCTTAAACGAGAAAGTGGGCCTACCCAAAATTAAAATCCTAAAGCCGTCCCTGCTTTAAAACTTACAATTAAGGAAGTAAGAAGGATGTTGAGAGAATAGATGGTGCCACACCACAGTAACAATAGTTGTTGGTCTATTTTTCGGCTGTTTTTTAATTGTTATTATACAGGGTTTTTCAAAAAGAAAGAACAGATTTCAAACATGTATTTCTTCCAAACTACAAAACACAGAAACATGATTCGAACGTTACTTGATTAAGAAAAGTTTACAATTTATTGTTAGTAATTATGGTGTTCATTCAATATGAGCACCATGTGTTACACGACAAATGTCAAAACGGTGGCTCATTTCTTGTCACACACGAATCAGCTGGTCTCTAGTTATCGAATTCACAGCTTCAACAATTCGATGTCGTAGACCTTCAAGAGTATCAGGCATAGGAGGGATAAAAACACGGTCTTTTACGTAACCCCATCGATAAAAATCACACGGAGTGAGATCTGGAGACCTGGGAGGCCACCGGCGATAAAGTTGATCTTCTGCTCCTCCTCTTCCAATCCAACGTCCTGGAATGGTGTCATTCAAGTAACGTCGAACGTGGTTAGAGAAATGAGTCGGGGCACCATTTTGCATGAAGATGAAGTCATCTGAATCATCTTCAAGTTGGGGAAATAACCAGTTTTGAAGCATGTCTAGATAGATTAATCTTGTCACAGTGTTCTCCATGAAGAAGAAAGGCCCATAAACTTTGGTTACAGATATCGCATAGAAGACGTTCATCTTTGGTGAATCTCTTTCATGTTGAATACCTGCCGTAGGATTTTCACTTGTCCAAATTCTAACGTTATGGCGATTAACTTTACCAGAAAGATGACAAGTGGATTCATCGCAAAAAATTAATCGATAAGCAAAATTGTCTTCTTCCATATCATCTAACATGCTAATGCAAAATTCGTACCATTTGTTGTGGTCGTCAGGATGCAATGCTTGCAATAACTTCAGTTTGTATGGCTTCATGTGCAGACGATGTTTTAGAGCTCGCCATACCGTTGGTTGAGGAATGTTAAGTTCTTTGCTTGCTCGTGATGTGGATTTCTTTGGGCTTCTTTCGTAAAGTGTACGAATACGCTCGACATTCTCGTTCGATGTGCGTGGACGTCCCGTGCTTTTCCCTTTGCAGATGCAACCATCTTCTACGAATTTTCGATGCCACTCGTAAATTTGCTTGTGATGCGGCGGTTGTTTATTAAATTGACGGCGAAATGGTCGCTGAACTGCAACAATGGACTCAAGTTTTGCCAATTGTAGCACATAAAAAGACTTCTCCTGTGGTGACGCCGCCATTTCACTACAGACAAACAACAACAAACAACAGCGCCAATGCGGCCGTGATTGGAACTTCTATCCAGGCTGTTTAAATTGTAAGCTTTTCTTAATCAAGTAACGTGCGAATCATGTTTCTATCTTTTGTAGTTTGGAAGAAATAAATGTTTGAAATCCGTTCTTTCTTTTTGAATAACTCTGTAAAATATTATGAAAATTAATGTGAAATGAGTATTGTAATATGAAGAGAAAAATAGAAAATGAAAATCTCAGCACACAGGAAAAGAATACACGGAGTGTTCAGAATGAACACTTTTTTTCCTTTTTTTTAATGAATTCTCACACGAAAACGTGAAAGAAATATCTACCAACACAAATGTACAAATGCGTCACTTCGGACTTATAGTCCACTAACCAATGGTAGAAACAATATAAGAATGGGCGCGACTTGAGATTGAGATGTGGTATGAAGGTTGGATGAAGTAAGATAGTGATTATTTTAAGTTTATATTCCATTAATGTATAACTCAATATTGAATGTGTGCATGTTTTCTGTTCCTGACACATCAGGTTTCTTTTCTACACAACTTCATGAATTTCCATGTAAGCTTCAAGACTTACCCCATTCCCGTCCTTGTTTCATATCCTCTGGTACATTAAAGGAATCTAGGCTGAAAATAATCACTATGTTCTTTTAAGAGACCTTGATCCCACATTTCGTTCTCGAGTTAGAATCCTCTTCATATCGTTCCTACCAATTTTCGGAGGAGAGGAGGGGGACGCTATAGCTCCAAAATTAGAATTTGTACACCCATTTGTTAGTTTGTAATTTTTTCAATGTTCTCTTGTGTGGATTCATTTTCCGAAGTCTTTTGTGTTATTTTTGAACACCATATATATATATATACGAGGTGCATCCAGAAAGTAAGTTTCCCACGCGTCCCATAGCTAGGAAACGGTATATTGCGCGAAGCGACTACGTGTACGTGAGAGAGAAAGGTCCTAGCATGGCACATGCACTAGGGGAACTTTCCTAGTGCTCTCAGTAACGTCGCAACAGTAGTAGAAGATAGACGTTCCTATTCCAGCTCCCGCCCGCCGCGTGTGAAGTGCGAGCAGTGATAAAGTTTTTGAATGCACAGGGCATAGCACCAATCGAAATCCATCGTTAGCTCTGCCAGGTCCATGGGCCTAACGGAATGAGCAAGCAGTTCCTGCAGAGTTTCCGCTCCTTATTGCACACCACTGTCACGGAGTCTGTTGTTCAAGAAGTTTTGTGTTGAAGCAACTGACCCTAGAGCACAAAGCAAGGCGCACAGAGTCAGCATTGACATTTTTGCAACGATACAGCTGACGATGGATTTCAATCGGTGCTATGCCCTGTGCATTCAAAAACTTTATCACTGCTCGCACTTCACATGCGGCAGGAGCTGGAATAGGAACGCCAATCTTCAATCACTGCCACGACGCTACTGAGAGAATTAGGAAAGTTCTGCTGGCTCATGCGCCACATTATGACCCTACTCTCTCACGTACACGCAGTCGCTTCGCGCAACATACGGTTTCCTAGCTATGGGACGCGCGGGAAACTTACTTTCTGGATGCGCCTCGTATATATATATGTAATTGTGGAAACTAGCAATTACATAATTTAAGCAATGTTGCAAAATTTACCAATGTTAACGTATATCCCGAACGGTTTGAACTGTCAAAATCTTGTAAACTGTAAACCGTATTATCTTTACATCGTTTGAAAACCATTCCCATGATTGGATCTGATACTTACCTAAATAGTTTTCAACTGAAAACTTTTCAAAGAAAGTCAAATTTTCAAAGTCTTGTAACTTCGGTCCTATTTATTCAAGATACCTCATATTATGATCATAATATTCGGCACTAAGGCATTCTGGATGTGCATTGCCCCGTCCGTCTCACTTACATTATTACTATTGTAGAGTGCTCCAAAATTTAGTTGTTTTTTTATGTTTGTGATACTGGAGCGTCCTTAGTTTGCAACAATGAACAATAAATGTGGTATTATGTGTTTTCCTTTAATATGTAGATATGAAATTAACACAATCTGTCATAGTGCCATTTAGAAAATAACTTTATGTTAGACTAGCAACGGAGTACACCAAACAATGACCCTAAGTCGATTGAATTGAATTGAATTTTATTCCGTTCAATACCATTTACATTTGCTGATTGCCATATGGTATAGAACATGTCAATGATGTGATTATACAAATATATATTCACATTATACTGAAAACATAACTATTTTTACTATATTTCCTAGATGATAGAAAAACATGATAAAATATTGTGGTTCCTTGTACAGAAGGTATTTTTTTTAATACAAAATAGAAAAATATACTTCGCACAAAAATTACGACTTAACAGAACCTAGATCAGTTTGCAACTATTCCTCCACACTGTAAAAGTAGTGATTTAGCAACGGAGTACATACTGACTTTTTGAAACTTAAATCTTTGGTAAGAGACTAAATTTGATTAGGCAAAGAGGTAAAAAGTTGTACACCTTTGTATGCAATTGTTTTCGAAAACAAAGTGATATTATGAAGAAAAACTTAGAGATGTGACTTTGTTGTCGTATTATATCCATTTTACCTGAGTTCTTTTTGTACAGTTCTTGTTTCTTGCTTACCAAAATGGATGTTTCTTATATATACAATGAAGGAAGTGGAAGAATATTTAGGTCTTTGAATAGCATTCTACAAGAAGTACTCTATGAAATATTGGTGATTATTCTATCACTTTCTTTTGGAGTATAAAATCTTTCTTAAATTCAGTGGATGAACCCCAAAAGGCTATTCCATATCTGATTTTGCTGTGGAACAGTGCATGGCAAGCTGTTAACACTGCTTTTCTGCTTAAAATAGGAACAAGTGACCTTGTTAGGAAAATTATAGAGGGTAATTCATGAGATAATTTTGCAATATGTTGAGACCAGGACAAATTATTATCTATCAGAAGACCAAGAAACTTTACTGTTTCGGCTGGCTTCGTTGTTTTCTCATCTATTCAAAGTACTGGATATGATGTCAATTTAGCATGGTTAAAATGAAAGTGTAAGCAGAATGTTTTATAAAAATACCTCCTGGCAGATAAAATACCTCCGAGCACTTCGCGAATAGACATTGGAGAGTAATATCAGTTACGCTTACGTTTTTGATGTTGACAAACCAAAATAATTTTTAACTGGAAAAATACTGTAGGTATAAACAAACTGTTTACGACATTGGTGTCATAATCGTATTAAATTTCTGTGAATGATTGGTATACTTCCATGTTATACTATAACAAGGAAGTATTGTATTACGGTCAAAATGCCTAATGTAAATCCGTCTGTTTGTCTGTATGTATGTGCGTTCAGAGAATATTTCATCAACGATTAATCACGTAGAAAATTACATATACACACAGGGCATTGCACAACAACTTTCTATTTGGTTCAATATTCGTGGAATGTCTGACATTTAACATGCACACCTTGCAAACGGCACTAGCTGCGATAAAACTCACTACACCAGTGAATTTCTGAGAAAGTTGTACATGAATTTTACGTATCACTTGCACCTATTTCCATTTGAAAAATCGAAAGTTGAATTTAATATGACGGATTCAAGATGGCGGCCGGGCTGGTAATATGTATCTGAGAAGCAGTATTTGATCCATTTTTTTCTGCATATGCTCACATTCAGGCCCAGTTATATCTAAAGGAACTAAAAGCAATTTTGTGTTTCAGCTTTATAGTAGTGTATGAATTCCGGATATATATGAAAGCCCATAAATTGCAAATTACCGGTATGGGCCGCGAAAATTAGTACAATACACATTGGGCCACGGAGAACTTTGCATTTGAATCAATTTTATACGAGTCGCGAGGGGAAATTTCGTGAATGTACCTTGTCAGAATGACTTTACATTGTGTTAGTGGTGGATGTATGTAAAATTTGATTCGTGTGTGTTGAAAAACTATTTTAAAATTTCACGAGTATCGATTCGTTTTTGTGTTGAAATGCTTTCAAATATGAGTAAGAGCACAAACATTCGTTACGAAATTAACAGAATATTCGTTAAACTTGCGTAGTATTGCACAACGAATACAAAAAGGCGTACAAGTTTGTTGTAGTCTCAAAAATAAAATGCTGAATTTTCTTTCTTTTTTTTCTTTTTTTAACACTTACATTTAACGATCACGCGGAAAGTTCAATTCATTCATTTATTCTTTATTCATCCATTTCGTACATTATCAGTCAGAGACCAGTATATAGGACTTGTAAACTCATTGTAAACTATTTTCAGCTGGACATTGTTGGCATTTGTCTTTAGCTCAATAGATTCTGTTTTCATTTTTAATTTAAAAATTAAACGATTCCTTAAGAGTGATGTAAGCAAGATTTGATGATAAGGCGTTTCAGTAGCTGTTTAACTTTTGCAATGGTAAAGAATAATATTGCAAATTGTGAATGTTTCTAACAGGAGAATTCCTCCAGCAGATTGATTTCTGGCTATCATTCAGGAAAATATTCTGTAAAAATTGATTTCTCGCCTCTAGGCACGTGCCTAGTGGATCTATTTGGTATTACGTCATTCTTTCCATATTTACTCTACGTAAATATGCTAAAACCTGCCTTCAGGCAGACCATTCAAGCAAGATATTATTCCAATTAGGTAAATATGCTAAAACCTGTCTTCAGGCAGACCCTTCAAGCAAGATATTATTCCAATTATTATTAGCTAAAATTGATCAGTCTTATCGAAGACGATTACAGTCTACTAATTTTTATGCGGACACAGAGTCAATTTGCTGGATGTCCGGTACTCAAATGTTCCCCGTAGCTACACCCCGACGGAGGAATGTACAAGGAGAAGTCAAAAAGTAAAGGGACTTTTGAGAAAGGTGCATTAATTCTAATGATAGAAAACTGAAACCTACATTATTTTTCTACATAATCTCTTTCCCTTCAACCCACTTTTCCCAAAGTTTCACAAGTTTTTTGATTCCGTCGGAAAGAAGTTTTTTCGATTGCACCTGTAACTAATTTTACACCGCATCAATGACTTCTGCATCGGTTGCAATTTTTTTCTAGTGATGATTGGTTTTTCCGAACCATGCTCGCAGTATTACTTTCCGGTTCGTGATGATGTAACCAAGTTTCATCTACAGTAACGATTTGCTGTAAAAGTCTATCTCCCTCGCGACGATAACGGGCCAAATGTGCCTTACACAGGCCTCCCAGCAGGACATTAAAAAAATATAGGACAAGTTTGCTTTATAAAATAGGATAGTTTGGTTTATACAATAAAATATTAAGCTCTGAAGCACAGAAAAAATATGAATGTATTGTAAGTAAAGGTCACAACACCCTTCACCCCAATGGGCAACTATTTGTTATTGAAAATAGTAAAAACAACTAAAAAATACAGCTCCAATACTGTTAGAATTCAGAACATATTCGCACTACCTCAGAAGACAAAGAAATAGTTAACTCTTATTTACAGGATTATCATGACGTTTAAAACTTTTTACATGTCGTTATTCGTATATAATTTTGAATACGTAAATTCAATCGATGTACGTAAAAATATTAACTGTTTCTCTACCTTTCTACTATCTTTCTAGTTCTTTTTATTTAGAGATGAGCTTTATTTTGACAATATTTTTCATTACTTCTTATCTTTCTAATGAAAAAAGAAGTTCGATAACTTATTTCTCTGTAATAAAATATTTGAATCTAATTAAGCATCGAATTATTTGATCAACGTATTTCCCTCTGAAATAAGTAATGCAATAGCATTTCATTCATCATCGCTCTGCAAACTATATTCACATTTGTAACAACTGTTATACAACATAATTTCAGGATATTTCCAGTTCATAAATAACTTCCAGGACATTTCCAGGATTTTCACCATTTTTCTGTTTTTCATTACTTTTTCAGGGCGTTTCCACGACACTCTTTTAATTCCAAGTTTTCCAGGACGCGTGGGAACCCTGCATATTATGTACAGCAATATTGGAAGACGATGGGATATGTTGGTAAATACCAACACACCTCAATGCCTAGCCAATACTGCTACACACACTGCTGAAATAAAATGCTAACACAGTTTGCGTTATAAGAAACTGGAGAAATGGCAAGGTTCTTCAGCTAAGCTTCACTGGGAAATAATAAACACATAGAAAACAAAGGAAAAAAAAAAAGAGTGGACATGGGAGGATAGGAAAAAGCAAATTAAAAAAATAATAGTAAGGATTAGTAACTACCCTTCAGAAAAAAATGCTAAGACACATTTAACGTATTGCTAATGTGTAGCAATTTAAATCATTATTGAAACTGCCCTTGGCTTGAACTTTTAATAATTTAATCACTGAAAAATATAGGAAATAAAGAACAAGATTAAAATATAGGATATATATAGAACAAATATACACAAATTTCTAAAATAAAGGAAAAAATAGGAAAATAGGACAGCTAGGAGCCCTGCTTAGACTGCGCTGACAATTCTTTCGGCACACACCTTCCGAAAATTTAGCTTGTCGTATAAGATGGAATACGCTGAGCCATGACAGATATGTAAAATATTGCCGATTCCGTCTACTGTGATTCGTCTGTTTTCCACAACCATACCCTCATCGACTCGAATTGTCCTCAGTCGTTGATGTCGATAGCCTTCCCGATCTTTCCTCGACACATAAAGAAATTCTTCTCTGTGCTCTATCCAGTCGTACATCTTGCTTTGCGACGCTAACGAGCCAAATGTTCACGAGAGATGCCCAACCTTTGTGCCTTATGCTTCACGATAAATAGCTGTCACCATATTGTGCTTGCATTCGACGAATAATTTTCGCAGGTTTAACACCTTCCGCAAACAACAAGCGAATCGCTGCCCTCATTTCCTCCTTGGTGCAGATCGACAATGGAGCTGCCATGTTTAACGGTCCGCTACACTAACGCGGGAATAAGAGTGACACGTTGCATAGAAGTGTTGCAGACGACACTAATTCAGCGCTGGATACTAGCAGTGTTACCAAACCGTAATGCGAGAAATTGCGAGTCCCTTTACTTTTCGATTTCTCCTCGTACACAATAAAGAACAGATCTCTCTTTCAATTGTTAAACCATATTATATAAACACAAATTATATTGAAGTTATTGCTTTTATGAGGCTCAACGTTCATCTTCACCATCGAGGCTACATAACTACTGTAATGCGTTTAAAATGGATTACGAGCCACCGTAATGTGTTCAATGCTTTCCAACCGGGACTCGAATTCGAACCACCGTACCCCAAATGTGCACACGCACACACACACACGCTAGCATCTAGATCAGCGAATGGGGCTCTATTCTATTAAAGTGACACAAGCAGTGCTTAAATATATGTTTAAAAAATATTCACAGCCTGGAGATTCCAGTCAACTCTACAGAAATATTGAGTTCACTAACATCGAAATAAAAGTTCAATACTACGTAATGTTTGTCATCTGTTAAAACCTTTAGTCGTAATAATAATAATAATAATAAAAAAAGTTGTAGATTCAACAAACCTTTCTTTTTTGGGATCCTTTTCAAGACGTGGTCTTTTCGCAGTTTTATTGTCAACCTTCTTCTTCAACTCACTTCTCGGTGATGTTTCAAAGATTCGAAGACCAAGCGAGTTACACTCAGCTCTTAAGTTGGCAAACTATGAGCAGAAATTAAAAACAATAATTGAAATAATTACAACAGTTCCATCCATTCAATTATCACGAACACAGACACATCAACATTCAAGGTTCTGTTAACAATTTAAATGTTACTAAATTTAGATATGATAGAAATACTTTGTTAGTTACAAATAAATAAATAAAAAAAAAGTTCGTTGGGTCTACAAAATTAGTCAGCAGCAGGAGTTCTCAAAATTTGGATTAAACGGTAATGGAGTTTAGTGGAACGTCAGTAACTATGGAAGCTACGCAGAGTAAATCTGATAGATCACTATGCCATCTATGTCATTAGACTGAGGGTCGGCCAGTGCGTGGGACATCTTGTAGAGCAGGGGTTTTAAAACCCATCATATAACGCGGATTATATTAACAGAAGGCCACAGGCCAAACCAAGGGGCTTTGCTGGCTATGCGTTGAAGAACCCTGTTATAGAGGATTCGAAACCGCTGCACAGTGGTCCAGATAGAGAAAAAGACGGACCAAATTATTTCGATGCAAGAAACTAAAGATATTACAGTAAATTACAATAATCATTACATAATTATGAAAACTGACTACAAAAAAAGATTACTACATTTTGCATTTTTAATGTATAGTTAGGAGAGTGACTTTTATCCCGTTTTTAGCGATACGAACGAAACAGGTGGAAATCTGATAATGCAATGACGGAAATATGAGTGATACATTTACCTCTTCCCAACCAACATACACACTGGTATCTAAAGTGACCTCTGCAACATGCAACATAGATTTTCGCTATCTTGAAGCAAAATAACAAGCACTGTCTCTTGATTTCAAGTTTCATTCACACGTTCCAATCGATCTATATATAGTTCCATTAACCACTTTGGGCAGGCGGCGGCATCCGCAATGCACGACATCCCAAGAAGTTCCACCGAACAAGCAAAACTTTCTCACGCAATGATGGTTTTCGTTGTTTGTGAGTGGATTCATGTGAAGCTAACAAGGATGTGGGAAGTCGTGGAGTCGTGAAGAACCCATATTCCATGTCATCACTCTGTACAGAAACGAATCTTCTTCCTGATGAGACAACAAAGAAACACAACTTTTCCGAGCAACAGTCAACTCACGTGAAACACATCGTCCCACTTTGTACAGTTCTATGCTGGTAGTTGGCGGACGGTTCTAAACTGTAAATGAATGTCTCTCAATGGCTCATATGTTTGGTCATTATTAGCCTCAATAGCCGCCTCGAGTGTCTGTTGTCTATGGCTTGTGGATGTTCCGTGCGTGGTGCTTCCTGAAGGGATTTATCGCAGTTCTTAAACTTGTTAAAGCATCGTTCAAATGTCCACTATTTAAAACGGCCCTACAGACTGACTGGGTATTTTCCTCTCGTTTCACTAGTGCTTTCTCCCAGTTTATGAAGTCGTAAAAGATAAAAGCCAGTATAACGCTGTTTGGTGTACTTATGCCTGATCTGTTCTCACTTGCATTTCAGTTTAATTATGCCAACGAATAATCGGCAGGAACACTTTCTTTTATCTTTTCTTCGAAACAAAGGGTATAGAAAATGCGTGGGATATATATATTTGTTCTCAAAGTTTGTTAAATAAATATTTGTTTTCGGTCGCTTTACCAATTGTAATGCTGTCAAAAATGTTAAATGCTCTCAAGAGCTTCTACATCAGTCAATACTTTCTAATGAAAATAAAATTACATTAATAGTAATAGTAATAGTAATTATCACCACAATTCCAACTCTAAGTGATAAGAGGGACTCAAGAAAATTAAAATTTCTCAATACGGAGGACCATCTCAATCAACATGCAGTGACTCGCGTCTCACGAAGTTATGATTTACTTAAGTTCAAGGATTAAATGTTAAACTGTTATGTAAATTGTAAACTTTCTGGTATCTGAATTACGACGGTAAAGCTGTGAGTTTGAGTGTTGACCCCCACCCCTTCTCTTCAAGTATCTTTCGTACAGTTTGTAGGAGTAGAGATATGGGGTTTGTGGGACAAACTTACCGAAACCCATTTTAAGTGAATTTATATATAAAAATTATATGAACATATTTTACGAAAAAGTACTACGCTAAATTGTCTATTATTAAATTAGATTAAATTATAAATTATTACAAGATTTTTCAATTAAAAATTTTCCATATGAAATTCTTAATTTTGTTACTTAGAACAAATTATTTTTAATATTGCACATCACAAAGAACTTTATGACATACATGGTGATTCAGGAGGAATGTCACATAATTTGTTAGGTGATTCTACATTTGAAAATAAACCGAAAAAGTCCTATGAACGTGTCCGATTTTCGATCGTTACGGAATTGGAGCCGGTTGAAGACTACACACATCCATGAATGATTATGAGGACAAATGTGAATATTACTTACGGAAATGCCGTGTGGGCGCTGTGGTGGACAGAATAATGCTGAGACAAATGACTGATCCATCCTACAAGAGGTGTTCAAAACATCTTCCACCCATCTCAATGCACTTGTTAACGCGTTGGAGGGTGTGTTCTGTTGCACAATAAACATCATCTCAGCGGGCTTTAATGCGGGCAACAGCGTCGGTGATGCGAGCTGGTAAAAACATAGGGAAACATAGGGAAAAACATAGGCCCATAAAGTTGTTGAATAGGATGAAGGAGAACGATAAGTTCTTTACGTGTATCCACCTTTGTAGCGTATACATCACCCCTTTAACCAAACCCATAAACAAAAGTCTAATGGGGTTAGGTCGAGTGATCTGGGAGGCCAGTTAATGGATCCGCCACGGTCAATCCACCGTTGAAGAAATGTGTTATTAAGATACTGGGATACTTGTCTGGTACAGTGAATCGGTGCAACACTCAAGCACGACATATACGGCCTCACGACTTCTCACTGATCCAACTCATGATTGCGCACTGGGTACGCGTGTAGCTCACAATGATGCGGTGCAATCTGTTGGAGAACCCCACACCTCTTGTAGTATGGATCAGTCATCTATCTCACCATTATTCTGTCAACTAAGGCGCCTACACATTTCGGTAAGTAATATTCACACTTATTTTCATAATTATTCATGAATGTGTGTAGTCTTTAACCCGCTCCAGTTCAGTAACGATCGAAAATCGTACACATGTTCATAGAACTTTTATCGATTTATTTTCACATGTAGAATCACAAATTATGTGACATTCCACCTGAATCACCCTGTATAATCACACATCTAAAACTATTAAACTCTAAATACATACATGCTTTAGTTCTCATTTATCTTGTAATGACCCCACAGCAAAGTGTTTCTTTCAAACACATCTCTTATTATCTATACAACTTAGAACGAGTTTTTTCACTTCTACACTATATAACTTGTACTTGTACCTTCTATTAAATTCATCTTTTTATAATATTCTTTTCGATTGCGTAAACAGTATTTGTATTTATTAAAAGTGAACTCTTCATATACAACATTCTTCTTACCTTTGTACCTTTTGGTTTTTAAAATATATTTCTTTACCGGACTTATTTTAGTCTTTATTTCTTAGATCAATTTCTTGTGATTTAATTGAGTACATTTTTTTTATTTTTATTCGATAAACTCTTCTATAATCGCTCCTTTATCCTTCATTTTACCATTTTCTTGTTTATGGTGGTTCGTATCTATTATTTTGCGGATAATAACTTGTATCGAAGAAATTATTAAAACTTTCCATATAAACTAAGTCTAGCTCTATGGCCTATGGAACTCAGAGGTTAAATGCAGCGTTGACAAAAGCTCTGCACTGACTTCTATCCTTAGCCAACTGGATCCAGTTTCTACTTCGTATTTCTATTTCTGCGAGATTCATCTTAATATTGTCCTCCATCTGCGTCTAGGTCTTCCTAATGGTCGTTTTCTGATTGGTCTTCCAGTTAAGACGTTGAAAACGTTCCTACTTTGCTCCATCCTGGCTACATGACCTGCCCACATAAGCCTCCTAGATTTGATGACCCTAACAATGTTTGGTAAACCATATAGGTTATATAGTTCTTCGTTATGAAGCTTCCACCATTTCCCATTCCAGTTTCTCTTGTGTTCAAATATTCGTCTCGGGATCTTGTTCTCAAATACTCTCAGTCTACTTTCTTCCCTAAGAGTAAGCGACCATGTTTCGCAACCATTCAGAACAACAGGCATGATTATCGTTTTATATATTTTAAGCGTCAAATTCCTCGACAGAATTCGCGACAACAAGAGGTTTTGAACTGAATAATAACACGAATTCCCTGCTTTTAGTCGACATTTAATTTCTTCTTGAATATGGTTTTGGTCTGTTAATAGTAATCCAAGATATTTGAATGTATCCACTTTACCAAAACTATTATTTGATATTTTAACGCATCCGTAATTTGCTGTATTACGATCCCGACGAACTTCCATGTATTTAGTTTTATCTGCATTTACTTCTAAACCCATGTCCTTGCAAGCGTTTAATAAGACCTTGTGCATTTCTTTTTATTGATCTCCTATCATCCCCTATTAAATTTATATCATCAGCATATGCCATAACCTGGTGAATACCATTCAACTCTAGGCTCTGGTTGCTATTTTTGATTTTCCTTATAGCGTACTCCAGGACAAAGTTGAATAATACTCCAGTTAAAACTTTGCATATAGGAAAGAAATTTGGTTGCGCTGTTTTCCGCTACCCAGTACGTTTTCGCATTTTTAAAATTCTTACGCACACAAAATTCTCTTAAAATTCTTTTACGCTATTCTTACATAAAATACATATTCTTGAAAATTCAAATATATAATTCTTTCACATAAATTTATCTTAAAATTTTTACAATTCTTATATACAATTTTCTCAAAAATTCTTATACGCAATTCTTACTAACACAAGTTTCTCTTAAAATTCTTACAAACACAAAACTCTATTAACACTATTCACACAGGTCGCGTACATATAATCCTTTTTATACTTTTGGGTCCCTTTTACTAGTTTTTGTTTTGGAACTTTTCTTACATTTTTTTATTTGAAAAAAAATACTTTTTTCTTTCTTTTTACTATTTTTCCCCTTGCAATTGTTGTTAATTTTTTCGTTACTGTTTTCCAATTGATATGCTTAATTTTATTTTTTCTTTAATAAATATGGAGCCAGAAATTAATAATTCTCCTACCGTACTTATAGCTAAGTGAAATAATAGGGAATTTATTTTAAATGTAAAAAGTACCGAAGAAAGATTTGAATTAACATTTCTTCTAAAATGTTTACACGATAATAATCTTTTAAGTGGTGTAGGTCAGATAATTAACGCACAAGGTGAGAAAAACATACAATTTAACACCAATTTCCAAGCCGTTCTGCGACAATATTGTTGGAAACAATAACCTATATTTCTGATTGAGAGAATAAAGAGAAAACAATAAGTCTTGTTTTAAATATTTAGTTAAGACTGAATTATGTGCGAAGTTTCTTCTTCTGAGACTTTGTTCAACTTTTCTCCTTTATTTTATTTTATCTTAGTTTTTTTATCTACAAAATACATTGCTCAAAGCTCGAATATTTAACGCGCTTGTTACTTGTACAAGCTCCTTTCTTATTATCTTTCTCTGATGTTATAGGTATTTTGTAGACGCAAGAGACAGAGAACGGAATTTTTAAGGAATATTTACACGTCGTCAAGAAATTGCTAAATCATGGGTCGGATATAGGAAATGTGGTACAAGAAACACGAAAAGTAATTCTATTGGCTAAAATTGGTACGAACGCCATCCAGTATCTTCCTTTTCTGTTCAATATTCACAACTTGACACCGTCTATTTCAATTTATTTAAGCCTTCGATTCCATTAACTATTATTGTGTAATTTACAAAATATCCAATAAACTCAGAATTTATGGGCCACTCGTATCCTTGTTGAATAGCTACCTAGAAGGTCGCATCTAGAGAATCGTCTTGGCAAGATCGATTTCTAACCCTCTACCTGTAACAGCCGGAGTAGCACAGGGAAGTGTACTTTAACCACCCTCATTCCACTTTTATTCATATTGTACATGTATGACCTGACTAATCGCTTCAACTCAACTGTGCCGGTGCTGTGCCATTAGTTGTAGTTTAGAATAATTATTAAATGAATGCAACAAAATGGGGATGAAACTGATGTATAACATGGTATTTAACTGTAAAATTATGATTGAATTTAAATGAAACTTGTGTTTTAATTTTGAAAAATGACTAGTTGAGGGGGATAGGTGAGACAGAGAAAGATATGATTAAGAAATAAAGGAAGAGCATTAGTTTGATATTTTGTTATGATTGGTGTTGTTTTGGTTATTTAAGTGATGAAAGGTTTTTTTCGGAGGAGCCTGGATGTATTGGAATTAGATTATAATTGGATTTTTGTTGGATTGCTAGGGGCGTTGAGGTTTTTTTTTTTTTTTGTGATATGTTTTTGCGATAATATTTTTTTTTATATTTTTATGCCACAATTTTGTGGTTAAACTTAAAACGTGTTTGCGGCGATGAATCCCAGCAGTATCCTGTTATTTATAGACGACTACAAAATCTACAGGAAAGTGAATAGTATAGAAGTCTCCACGCTACTAAAAACGAAAAAGATAATTTTTCCTTCTGGTGTAACACATGACTCCTAAAAGTGAATTCCAAAAGGAGTTCATCCATAACTTTCTCCTGGAGAAAAATATTGTACACACCTAATACAACAAAATAATCAGCCCATTCACAAGAGTCAATGGTTCTAAGGATCTCGGAGGTACTTTTGACACAAAACTAACTTTGACAGAACATATATCACTATCACTAAGCAATCGATGCGCATTCTAGGATTTCTGTAAAGACTAACAAAAATACGGAACCTCTCTTCCTTAGCAACGTTCTACAAGGCAATAATTTCTCCTAAAATGGAATAGTATTCACCTATCTGCACAATGGCAGCCCCTACAAATCTATCCCGGCTAAACTCAGTTCTAAATTTCTTCCTTGCAATAATATATCTTAGAGTACCTCGCACACGTGCGATGACTAAACACGAACTGTTACAAACACTAAATATTCAACTACCTGACACTCGTCATAAAATCAGTGACCTCAAATATTTGTACAAACTCACACACGGTCAATTCATTACCGAAACGTTACTCTCAGATTTGTATTTCAGGATTCCATTCAGACAAACATGTAACACAGATATTTTTCATATAGTACGACCTAGAATTTCAATAGTTCAACGTTCTCTGTCCTACAGGCTTCCTAAATTATACAACGAAATGTCACATATACCCGTAGATTTATTTAATTCTGAAGCTGCACATAACTGCACTACGAAGTCATTTTAGTGGATAAACTTTAGTCAGCTTTGTCAACCTTTCTTGTCATTACTTAAATGTTATTTTGTTATTGTTATTATTATTATTATTATTATTATTATTATTATTATTATTATTATTATTATTATTATTATTATTATTATTATTATTATTGCATTATGTTTTCATCTCAGATTTATTTGATATTCCAGTGTAAACTGGCGTTCAGCTGTATCTGGAATTATCGTAAATACACAAAAATAAAATAAATAAGGAACCTTATTGTCTTTTTCCTTTTGGAATGTTGGAACACAGGAAATGTGGTATGAGAAGATCGAAACAAAATTCTATTGGCAAATCTAATATTGCACGATACTGTTCGCTTTTCTTTTTTGTTAGTGGGGGAAATTAGAAATTTACAGAATTCCCTCGGTATATAATTTTATTTCTCTCCTTGTTTTAAGGAAGACACACACCTAAAGGTAAACAAATGGAATTTTTGTAAAACGTGTAAAAACCAGAGCATTACAGCAATTAAAGACATATTTACCCTTATAGAGAAATGCAAAAGAAATTTCTCAACCACGCAGGATACAGAAGTTCTCTTTTTCTTCTCCTTCCCTTCTCCGTTTATAACATTTGGAAAGGAAAATTCCTACAAACTTGTCTATCTATCTAAACGGAATTAAAAGAAAAAAAAAATATAAGAACGATGACTAAATTTCTCTTTTTCTTCTCTTACTGTTCGATTACAACAACTGTATTTTATATAGTAAATACAAATACTCGATAAATAATTTAAAAACTTGAATTCTTGTAGATAACGTACTATTTTCACATAAAATGATGCACAGTCGAAAACAGAGCTGTATGTTAAAAAAGCAGTGATAATCAAAAATTATAACGACAAATAAAAAATAAAAAAACTCTTCATCTGTAGCTATCCAAAAAAAATTTTGGGGGGGAATTTCCTTTATAAACCGAACAGACATCTCCCCAGTTTTTGTGTCTTTTACTAATGCACCAACATAAGCGTAATAACGGAAATCGTTAAAAAGAAAGCAAATATTTTGAAAGTTGTAAACAAGGCTAATTCTCGTTATCTCTTTCGGAAAAAGAGTAATATTTTTGTTTCTTGTTGTTGTGCTAAAACGGATACTGTCTCTAATCTCTTATATTCGTTTATTTCTTTAGTATATTTATCCAAAAATGTTTTGGGCCTCTCTCCTAACGCTAATGTTTGTAATTCTCTGTCTCTAGAAGATTTACTCGAAGGTATAAAATAAAAATAGGCTCAATTTCTTTTGATTTACACGTTTTACGAGAATGTGATAAATTAACCGGTTTTCTAAGAACTTCTACGCTAGCCTTCTCGGTATACAAGACCCAAACTAGAAATGAAAATCTCTGAACAAATAGAATTAAACAAAAATTAGATCTAGAAATTAGTGCTTTTCCACGCTTTAAATAACACAAATGTTCTAGAATTACCTCGCTACTGGAATTTTGCTGTTTTTCAATACGTATTAAATTTACAAGCAACAAATTAAAACTATAAGCAGAAAGAGTGTAATTTATTTGATTTTGTGCATTACTTGGAATGCCATTTTATCGAACACAGGCTCCTGTTAATTTCTTAACAGTAAAATTTCCCCAGTAGTTATATTATAAAAGTTTTGCCTCTTCCTTAACTACACAACTGTTCTGCAATTTCCTAACTAATTTTTCCCAAATTTCATGGATGGGAACGTTGTAAAATGGTCCATTTCTTAAATACCATTAAGCAGTCTCAAACAGGATCAAACTTTACTGTAGTTTACAAAATTTAGTGTAATCGTTATAAATCGTAATTCCAAATTCCTGTGCAAGACGAGAAGAAAACGTCTGTTGTAATCCTCGGTCGCCCTCGAAGATTACATCATAAAAAATCACTTAAATGATTTCCAATTACTTCCTAAACACCAGACCATGTGAGTTGGAAGACGAATTTGTTATAAATTTTCTCAGGACAGTTTCTAGAATTCTAACGAAGACAATCGATTCTTACGATCATCCTTAACTATAATTTTTAAACTCTCCTTAATTTCTTCCGACTTCTATGGATCTAAATCTATTCTCCTACTTCCCTTATAATCAATAATTGTAATTCTCTGTAAAATAAAAAAAAAAATAATTTCTTGCTTAATAAACACGTCCAAGTGTTGTGTGATGTCCAAGTCTAAAACAAGGTAGGATTCCTTTCTAAGCGTTTCTAAGTTCTCCGCACAAACTAATTACAACTTTCTTACAAGGTTGTCTATAATCTTTATTATAAATTAACTAAAAATGTTACACTTTTTTTTACCTTGTAACCTTGTAAGAAAGTTGTAATTAGTTTTTGTTTAAGATGGACACAAGGCCTTTTTATCATAATATCTAAGATTTCTGGTAATTCTGTAATAAATATTATAATTTTATATCAGAAAGTTAAACTTCATAGGATAGAACTGGTTCTGGATATCTTTTCTCAGTTTGTGTAAAATCAACGTCCACAGTTTGTCTAACTCCAATAATTTTGGCGGATTCTTGTGATACGAGAAATAGTTTTTGGGATTTAAAAACGTGTAAAACGAGGGAAAAAGTTAGAAAATCTAGATCTTAAATACTAATTAAAGCTGCCACAAAGTCAGACTATAAAAGAGGACCTGTTGTTTTTCTCTTTGTGCTCTTAATCAGAAATATCGGTTATTTTTACTTACATAATGTTGTCGCAGAACACCTCGAAATTGATGTTCAATTGTCTATTTTTCCTTTCCTTGTGCGTAAATTATCTGATCTACATCATCTAAAAGATTGTTTTGCTGTAAATGTTCTTAAAGAAATGGTAATCTAAATCGTTTTTCTGTACTTTTTACACTTCCCATAGATTCCCTTATATTACACTTAGTTATATGTACGGTAGGAGAATTATTAATTTCTGGCTCTATATTTATTAAAGAAAAAAATAAAATTATACATATCAATTAGAAAACTGCAATAAAAAATTAAAATAATTGTAAGGGGGAAAAATAGTAAGACTTTTAAAAAGAAATTGTAAGAAAAATTCAAAAACAAAAGCTAGTAAAATAGACATGGAAGTATAAACAAGAATATATGTACGTGACTTGTGTGCAAAAATTGTAAGAGAACATTGCATAGGAATTTTAAGAGAGTTTTAGGTTTGCAGGAATTTTAAGAAAAAACTTGAGTGTCTAAGAAATTTATGAGAAACTTGTGTGGAAGAGTTGTAAAAATTCTAAGATAAACATGTAAGAATTATGTGTAAGAATTTGTAAGCATGTGTGTTTTATGTAACAATTGTGTAAAAGAATGTTTAAGAGAATTGTTGTAGCACTTTTTAAGGAAGTTTCTTTTTATGTTAGAATCATGTAAAATAATTTTAAAAGAATTTTATGTGTATAAGAAATTTAAAAAAGGTTTGTATCCAAGAATTTGTGAAAGGCAGCCGAAACTGCGTAGCGGAAGGCACCGCAACGCATTTCGTAGCTATATCAAGATTATACTACATTTAAGAGAATAATGTGTAGAAATAGAACTGTATCATGATCCAGATGAATTCATTAAAAATAGGCCAATGTATGTAATTAATTATAGTAGAAGAAAGCGTGCATCTGTAAAGAAAAGAACAAATATAAAAAAATGTCCTAGATTTTGGAGAAGCTATAGCTGAAAATGCAATTTGCTATGAGATTTTAATCTGTCAGAAGAACTTTACATATGATTCAAAGCATGATAAAGTTGTTGGATATTAGGAATAAGGTTGTTGATAGAAAGTATTCATGAATTTGGGTACTGTCTTATGAGTTGATAATTGTAATAGCCTGTGCAAATAATAGTTAGTTTAAAAAAATGTGATTAGAATTACAGATAGATTGATTGTGTAAATCAAGTTTACCTGTAATAGGAAGAATTCGGTTACGAAGATTTAGCGTATGTTGTTAGTGATTAGAAAGATTCAGTGTTCACCCACTTGTGTAACCCTTACTAATGTAAACGATGTTCTCTAGTTGAGTGAACTGTGTTTAAGTATTTTTTGAAATACCGAATTATTTTACAGTAGCTAAAAAGTTTTTATCACCCACAAAGTAACGGAACGGCAGAAAGAGTAGTACAATCAATTAAAAAGTACTTAATCACAGTCTATATTAGTAAGGATTACACGAGTGGGTGAACACTGAATCTTTCTAATCACTAACAACGTATCTTACGTGAACGCATTATTCTCAATCTGTGCTAGTATTAGCTTCCTCATTTATTCCTCTACATATTTGTACCGAACTTCCGATCATACGCTAAATCTTCGTAATCGATTAACTATTATTTGCACAGGCTATTACAATTATCAACTCATAAGACACTTTCCAAATTCATGAACACTTTCTATTCAACAACCTTATTCCTAATATCCAACAAAAGTGATTAAAGAATTTTAATTATGTTGAAATGTGTTATTTATTGATTTTTATGGATATATATTGCAGATCTGCATATATATATATATATATATATATATATATATATATATATATATATATATATATATATATATATATATATTGCAATTTTTATGGATATATATGCAGATTAAGTCGTAAATGAAGATTTTGTGTAAAATAAATAATGGCAAAATATATGTAATTTCTTAAGTAACATTGGAAATATTGAAAAAAACAAACGATTATTGGTTTGAAAGAATTAAAAATACATAAAGAATATAAATTTCAGAAGATGGAAAAGATAAAAAAGTAAGTTTGGGAAAAACATTTTAGCCAAATATGATGAAATTAAAATGTTTCTCCTCTTCAATTTACTAAGCATATGCCAGATAAAATAATAGTTCCGATAATTAAAAATGGGCTGTATTTTAAATGTACTGGATTGAAAGATGATTGTCCAACTTTAGAATTTTATGTTAATAAAAATGAACAATTTTTTAAAAATATTTTCTACATAATAAATTAGTAACGGCATCACAAATTAAAACAAGGAAACTTAGGAATTATTAATTTACATCTAGAGGAAAGTAAACCAAATGAGACAACCTTATGAAAATTGGTTAAAGAAAAATCTGATAAGAGGATTAGTGCATTTAGATAGGAAGTATAAAACCCTATTACTATAAAGGTAGAATAAAATACAAAATAAGAGTTAAAAGAGATGAAGACAAATAAATTGTTTATGCGTTATGACGGTTTAAAAGACCTTCCTAATGGATATATATGTACCAGTTAACTTTTAAATGAACTTATAAGAGAGAGATTTTTAAAAAAAACTTTCCAAGCAAGAAAAAAAGTTTGTACGTAACCTCAAAAGAAATTTATTCAAGATAACACAAACTGATAATTGAAATTAATAGATGTTTGTTTGCACTAAAGTATGAACAATGAACTGAGTTTAAAAAATCATCACTTCCAATTGAAAACAAAGTTAATAGAATATTCCACTATCAATGTATATATTTTTATATTACATTAGTTATCCTTATATTGTGTTCTTGTGTGTGTGTGTTTGTTTATGTATATGCGTGTGGAATGTGAACCAATGTATCGTGTTTTTTTATTATTTATTTATTATATCAAATAGTTTTCAACCTTTTGTTAGTAGTTAGGTGTAAGAGAGGGTCATATGGTCCTAACCTCGCCGCTGTAGAAAAAAAGCAACAAATAAATAAATCAATTTACTCACTTATAATTATCATCTAATTCCTTATATAAACTTTATATGTTTTATATAATTATAAAAGTGACGAAAACTAAAATAATCGATTTTTGTTATATTATTCTTAGACTTGTGAACCTATCAATACACCGAGAAAGTTCCACTTTTAATTTTATATTGATTGCAGTTTAAATTTTTAAATTCGGTCTTCAAGTAGCCGAGATATACCAAATCAAAAATTTCGGGAATGTTTTACGCGGTTATTTTTTACTTTTGGAAAAGATGTTACTCTATAAAAGCCTTGGTATTTTATGAGCAGTACGTATTTGAAATTCCGTTATAATTAACAAAAATATTTAAATTTTTGTAATTTTCTTATTAGATATAAGCAACCTTCATTATATGGAGAAATTCCGCTTCTGAATCTAATTTCTACATTCGTTTGAATTTTTATATGTTAATAAATGGCGGATATATTAACGTTTATATAATTTGAGATTTCTTTGTTAATGTTGCCAGTACACCTAACCTTTTTTTAGAAAAATAGTATAATCTTTATTTTTGAAAATATCACTTTGAAATTTACGTACGTGAAAATTTCCACCCTGAAAATATTAGGTGTAAATATGATAATTTCATCGAGTGCAATGACAACACTGCATGTCTTTAAAAACACATTTTGCGAAAGTACAATGATACCAGTCTAAAGAAGCCGATGTCTTCCGAAGTAAACACTTGACAAAGCTGTTAGAGATTTTGATTTCGTTCTCTCCACAGCGAATGCCTTGAATTAAAAAAAAAATCTCGGCTCATATGCATGTTATACGCAGTCAGTTGTGACAATCATTGTTATTTTATAATGTGACAAATTGTTTGTTTTTATATTTTTCTAGGTTGTACACAATTGGAAAACAGGTAAGGATTTGTTTTTTACATTACGAACAGATCACGCAGGAAACATGATCATTTGTAGGGTAACCAAGAAAGTAAACTTTTCCTTTCTTTTTTCGTTAACTGGTTAAAGACTGCTCTCATCTGTTTTGGTGCAAATACATAGTAAAACAATTTGTGTATGGGTATGCGTCTTGAAAACGATAAACACACATTCCAAAGCATATATTATTTTTATTTTTTAATACATTCTCAGGATTTAGGCGGTATTTCAAGGAATATGTCTCAAATTTTTTAAATAAAATATACGTTCTAAAGATAGAGTAGTAATGTGTTATAGCTTCCACGTATTTTCGTTTTGGTTTATAAGCTCTAAAGATCTATGCGCTGTTCAATAGAAAAAATTATATGTTCAAGATAACAAAATCAAGAATTTTATATGGAAACATATTTAATCAGAAAATCTTATAATCAAACATAATTTAATCTAATTTTAAAATACACAATTTAGCATAGTATTTTTTTGGTAAAATGTGTTTATGATTTTTTTATTTATAAATTCAATTTCAAAAAGCATTTGGAGAAGAAAATTGTCCCAGAAACCCCATATCTCTACTACTGTTTGTCTTACGTTCAGATATATGATGAGAAAGGAAGTTGTGACCCTGGCCTTTAAATAGAACTCATAAAAAAGACGGAGCAAATGACATCGTTGACAGTGAACTGCCCCAGATTTAACCTCTAAATCACGTCAGGTTCGGAATGTGGATTCTCCTCGCCTATCAGTCGATGATTTTTACGAAGCAACTCAGGGAACACTTTTGATAATGACTTCGAGTGAGAAACATTTGTTGGCGAATATTTCTGCATGGTCCCCATTTGATTTCGTCTGGTCACGATCTCTTTAGCTGTCGTCACTCTCATGGTTAAACATTTTTCAGACAGTTTCACTAGTCTGTTATACGAAAAATGTGTGTCAAATTAGAGTAACTATATAACCGTTCACTTTCGGTGGCATTTCACTAGCACTGTGACATCGGCAAGCAGATACATTACATTGAGACAATGACGACGGTTTCATGTTTCCATCGCAAATATTCACATGACAGCAGCACTGTGAAGTCTGTCGGATATAAACCGATCATCCTTCTGTAGCAGCGTAACATTAATTAATGTTCAAGTACATGAGTAGTTTTAAATACTTACCAGGTCCATGACACTATCTGGCATTCGAATAGAAAGGCCTTCTAACGCATTTCCATGTCCATGAGGGAAGTTCTGGTATTTTTCGTACTCCTTATCTTGAGCCACACGCTTTTTAGGAGAGCCTTTACGTTTGCGAGACTTTGAAGTTGCATCAACTAACAAAAAATAATAATAACAATAATCAATAAATAATAGTAATATAACGAAGTACAGAAACTACCTGACAAAATACACAACACAATATTATACATCCTAATTATTACATGGTCTCAGATCGAATTATTAAACTGAAAAGGGTATATGAACTCAAGATAATTTTTATTCATTACGAAAACCTTGCTTGAACGTTCGGTGGAAAAGGCTATTTACATCTGAATCTGAGTGTGTCCGTAAAAGACAGTCTTACCTGTATATTTTACCAGGCCCAAAAATCTGTCTGTTATTGACAGGTGTCCGTTAAGGGAAATTCCACTGAATATACTTTATTACTCTATACGTTAGTAACTCGTCTTGTGTCGTATTTTCTTTTTTCTTTTCTTTTTTTCTACCTTAATTAAGGGAAGTCAAATTAAACAAGTATCGCTTTAAGTTGAAATTCGTGCAGTGTGCAATCTTAATAAATAAAAAACACAAAAATGCTTACATTTTTGCACAGTGAATTAATTTATCAGGCCAATTATTTTGGTTGCCTATCTGCAACCATCAGTACAGACTCACCTCAGAAACTTGTTAGAATCGAAATGTTTTGTCTTTTCTTCGCTACATACTATCCTTGGTGTGCGATGTGTGATTCTGAATTTATATAGTAAAATTTTAGTAAACCGAAGTTTGAAATAACTAATGTACAAACTGATGAAAATGGACCCTCCCCTACTCTCCTCCTCCACTTGTAAAGGATATATGCAAAATTTCTGTACCAAAACATCAACATTCCAAAATCATAATTTCGCTTCTATTAATAGTAATTCAATGATTCTATTAATTTCAATTATGTAAAAGCTATACTATAATTTCAGAATTAGACATACACCAAGGATACTAGCTTTGCAATCAATAAAAATGAACTTTCGGATTTCCAGCGCCTTCTAAAATGGGCCTGTAGACGAATGCAGGGTATACAAATAAAATCTCGTAGCCTAAACATTGATATTCACAACCCGCAAACCAATTTCTCGTGTGGCCAAAACCTCACGGAACAAATTCTCGCCTGGCTAAAACTCCCAAGACAAAATCTCGATATACAAAATAACGCAAGCGGAAATCAATAAAAACAATACAAAATAAATAACTTTGTAATAAACAGTACAAAATAAATAGAAATATTATTTAAAAAGTAGTAAACAAGGAACCAAGACAACATAGTAAGTCATCCATTACCGTTGAGTTCATTTTTCTAGTCGCTGCCTTAACCTAAATTTTTGGGTATGTCATATTCTGGCCACACTGTAATTTCTATGGATGGCAACACTGAAAATTCTTTTGATTCATATTTTCGGTTGTAGTATAATATTATCTATTACTGTAAGTCAATTACATTTCATTATCTCTTTTCACTTACGAAAAACAAGCAAAAGAAAAATGGTTAGTTTTTGCATCATTTTTAGTAGTCTGTCCCCTTAAGAGTTACAAGGATGTTTCCAGATAAATAGTCCATAGCAAAATTTCATAGTTCTTTTATGTATCAATTTAAGAGTTACAAGGACGTTTCAAGATAAATAGTCCATCCTAACTTCTAAGTTATCTTCCTTTTGGTATTAAAGATATTTAGATGTTATAAAATTCCATACTTGTTTTATGTATCCATTTAAGAGTTACAAGGACGTTTCAAGATAAATAGTCCATCCTAACTGCTAAGCTATCTTCCTTTTTTTCTGTATAGTTATTAAAATAACTTATTATGTTAAAATAACTTACTATATCTGGTCCTTTATTTATGATAATTATTTTTCAAGCAAGTGTTGCATATTACCATTAATGTGGTTAAATATTTTTATGTGGTTATATCTTATTTTAATGTTTATATACACAGATATATATTGAACATTATACACTGAAGAAATTACCATGTCGAGATGTCCTGGAAGATTTTGTTCTACGCGTGATTTCGTAGAGCGAGGTTCTGGCCAGGAGAGATTTCTGTTAATTGAGATTTTGTACCCAAACTGGTTGCGATAGGCAACCGAAATAATAGTCTTGATACATTAAAATATCGCGCAAATACGTAATCAACTTCCTTACTCATCCAAGTATAACTACTTTATTTAAATGGTCTAATCATCTGTTATAAAATCTAGTACCTGTTTCATGAAATGGAGTATTGTTTTCCAAGTTGTCTCTCACACGTGAAGAATCTTGCAGCTGATTTGTGTTCTGCAACTGAATTAAAAATAGCTGATCAATAATATGTACTATATTAATTACATATTAAATACTGACAATTACTTATTTATAATGAACCGTACGATTCTCCTACTAATTCTAAACATGCATCACAGCTTTTCTCAACTCTCAAACACTTTTCCTAAGTTGTCAGCACCATAACTCCACTGAGAGTAAGAACAGTACTACGGAAAACTTAAATTAAATTATAATATACCTAATCCGGTCAGGAAACTGAACACAGTTCTAGAGGCTACAACACTGCCCGTTGGGAGGAGAATGAAAGAATCTTATTTTTGTAGAAAGGGAGACACGTAATCCGTACACGTTTAATGGAATAGAATGATTGCGAAAACCAGATACCAGTAATAACGCTAGAAAGTTGGAAAAACAGCGAGCGATATTTTCAACCACATTTAGAAAACTGAAAATTAGTCACATGTATCATTACATCCTTTCTCAGTGATACATAACTAACTCAGTAGCAATATTTACTTCTGAAGCTTATATAAGCAAGTTAGATCCTAATTCATCAAACAGATATTTTCGTAAAGGTTTTATGCCCAACGTCTAGAGCGTCCACTAAGGACGAGCCCAATTACGAAAGAGGAAATTAAACAAAAAAGGTACTCCATATCCACGAGGGTATTAAACGAAAATATGAGTACCGGTAATTGATTCAGATTTCTCAGTACCGTATTAATTTTGCAAGAGGAAATTAAGGAATTGGTGAAAATCATTACAATGTAAAACATTATTTTCTAAAATTATTCGGGTAGACTCCGCAAAGTTCTAAGGATTTATAATGTTTTTTTACATGTAACTTTTTAGGACGTTTAGATATATCTTTGTAGATCAGAGCAGTTAAGAAATTTATTTTTGGAAATTTTGACAGCTTTCTTGATGTTAACGGAAACATTTATCGATCCATGCTCTTCAGAGTTTTTTCTCTTCTCTTAGGTATAAATACATCTCGAAATTTTGAGATGTTATATTTATCCAGTTATCTATCTATCTATTTATTAAGTGTTTTATTCCTTTTCTTGAAACTTTCCTCCAATTTACCTGGTTACTCGTTCTTCCATTAAAATACTCAAAATAGTAACGGAAGCTTTGTAAATCTCCCTGCACACTGACGACAGTCTGTTCGTGATTCGAGAGCTAAATGTTTTGACATAATACTTCCAGTATATAGTTATAAAAATATATTAAGATTTTTTTTTTTTTTTACTTTTATATAATTGAATTTTTACTGCAATCCTAAATAATAATAATGTACTCATAACACTCCGGATATCACAGTGATAAGCAAAGGGAAGGGAAAGTTGTATCTATACACATCACAACACCAAACACACAAAAAAAAAACCTGCAAAAAGCACACAGAGAAAAAAAAAAATGGCATAAAAGAACAATGGAATACAAACTGTGAAAATAATATAAGTAGTAATATCGAATACAGGGTGGTCCACAAGATGTTGAAAAATATACTTGAAGTAAGTTAATTGAAGAAAAAGTCATAAAGAAAATACAGAAGAGCGTAATAGTGGACACACAAAGATCTGTAAGAAACTTTCTGCAAACCCCAGAATAAAGAGAAAAACAGAGAGGCCTAGTGATATACTTAGATAACCCGTATATTATTATATCGTCTGCTGGAAAACAGTGGAGATAATAATAATAATAATAATAATAATAATAATAATAATAATAATAATAATAATAATAATAATAATAATTTATACGCTATATCTCCGCCAAAGGCATTTGATGTAAGAATTTTAATAGGATTTAATCTTAGTCTTTTTAGTACCGTGAAATAACACTCGCTGTTAGAATTTGTATAGCGTTTATTCTTAGTTCTTGGAAAGAAGAAGAAGAAAAAACCTGATACAACGTCATCCGAAAAAGTTTGGAAACCACTGCAATAATTTTTCCAATTTCTATCATTTTTACAACAGTCTCGAGCATCAATAAAAGATTACTTTGATTGTTTCAAAGCTGTATGCCCTGTGCAGAACCAAATATAGCAACTTAATTTATCTTCAATTTGTCAAATATGATTCCTTCCGCTCGAACATGGACATTACAATAGAAAACATTTGTATGTAGATCATGTTCATTTTTAACAACTAATACCAAAGTCCATTTTTTTCATTCAAGCCTCCTCCTTCACCGATTCTAACCTCAATTAATAGGCCTGATTATGAAATATCAAAGAAACCATACGAAATTTAATCAAAATAAAGAATTTATGAACGCTGTCGCGGAAGAGACAAACAGATACATAGACACAAAAATGCACATCGCATTGAAAGGTAGAAGCACACTTAACAACTGAGGCGCTTTTGGATAATATTAATAGCACATACTACAATAATAATTACTGTAATGTTGTTGATTGCCAAGATTGTTTTCGATGGAAATGAAAAATGAAATAGACAGAATTACAAGTAGAACTCACCTCCGGAACTTGGGATCTATTTCCGCTTCCCTCATTACTCAAACTTTTAATACCGGGATTGACCTGCAAAGTCGTTGTTGCATTTACTTTCCTTTTTAATTCCGACGAGGTAGCGTATTTACTGTTAGATCCTTTCGCTTGTGAAGGTTCTTCCGTATCCTTATGAACAAAATATATATAGGTTCATCACAATTGTGCCTATAAGCAGTTCAATTATGAAAAAAGAAATACACAAATACATGACAAATATGGAATAATATCAGAATAACTGACTAATCTGATAATCGAACGTGACTCGAAACATGAAATCGAAATTAACTACAACACCAGCAAAAATTTCTATCTATTCAACTATCATGAAGAGAGATACACCGATATTCGAAGTTTTAGACTTGTGAACCTATCAATACACCGAGAAAGTTCCACTTCTAATTTTATATTGATTGCAGTTTAAATTTTTAAATTCGGTCTTCAAGTAGCCGAGATGTACCAAATCAAAAATTTCGGGAATGTTTTACGCGGTTATTTTTTACTTTTGGAAAAGATGTTACTCTATAAAAGCCTTGGTATTTTATGAGTAGTACGTATTTGAAATTCCGTTATAATTAACAAAAATATTTAAATTTTTGTAATTTTCTTATTAGATATAGGCAACCTTCATTATATGGAGAAATTCCGCTTCTGAATCTAATTTCTACATTCGTTTGAATTTTTATATGTTAATAAATGGCGGATATATTAACGTTTATATAATTTGAGATTTCTTTGTTAATGTTGCCAGTACACCTAACCTTTTTTTAGAAAAATAGTATAATCTTTATTTTTGAAAATATCACTTTGAAATTTACGTACGTGAAAATTTCCACCCTGAAAATATTAGGTGTAAATATGATAATTTCATCGAGTGCAATGACAACACTGCATGTCTTTAAAAACACATTTTGCGAAAGTACAATGATACCAGTCTAAAGAAGCCGATGTCTTCCGAAGTAAACACTTGACAAAGCTGTTAGAGATTTTGATTTCGTTCTCTCCACAGCGAATGCCTTGAATTAAAAAAAAAAATCTCGGCTCATATGCATGTTATACGCAGTCAGTTGTGACAATCATTGTTATTTTATAATGTGACAAATTGTTTGTTTTTATATTTTTCTAGGTTGTACACAATTGGAAAACAGGTAAGGATTTGTTTTTTACATTACGAACAGATCACGCAGGAAACATGATCATTTATAGGGTAACCAAGAAAGTAAACTTTTCCTTTCTTTTTTCGTTAACTGGTTAAAGACTGCTCTCATCTGTTTTGGTGCAAATACATAGTAAAACAATTTGTGTATGGGTATGCGTCTTGAAAACGATAAACACACATTCCAAAGCATATATTATTTTTATTTTTTAATACATTCTCAGGATTTAGGCGGTATTTCAAGGAATATGTCTCAAATTTTTTAAATAAAATATACGTTCTAAAGATAGAGTAGTAATGTGTTATAGCTTCCACGTATTTTCGTTTTGGTTTATAAGCTCTAAAGATCTATGCGCTGTTCAATAGAAAAAATTATATGTTCAAGATAACAAAATCAAGAATTTTATATGGAAACATATTTAATCAGAAAATCTTATAATCAAACATAATTTAATCTAATTTTAAAATAGACAATTTAGCATAGTATTTTTTTGGTAAAATGTGTTTATGAATTTTTTATTTATAAATTCAATTTCAAAAAGCATTTGGAGAAGAAAATTGTCCCAGAAACCCCATATCTCTACTACTGTTTGTCTTACGTTCAGATATATGATGAGAAAGGAAGTTGTGACCCTGGCCTTTAAATAGAACTCATAAAAAAGACGGAGCAAATGACATCGTTGACAGTGAACTGCCCCAGATTTAACCTCTAAATCACGTCAGGTTCGGAATGTGGATTCTCCTCGCCTATCAGTCGATGATTTTTACGAAGCAACTCAGGGAACACTTTTGATAATGACTTCGAGTGAGAAACATTTGTTGGCGAATATTTCTGCATGGTCCCCATTCGATTTCGTCTGGTCACGATCTCTTTAGCTGTGGTCACTCTCATGGTTAAACATTTTTCAGACAGTTTCACTAGTCTGTTATACGAAAAATGTGTGTCAAATTAGAGTAACTATAACCGTTCACTTTCGGTGGCATTTCACTAGCACTGTGACATCGGCAAGCAGATACATTACATTGAGACAATGACGACGGTTTCATGTTTCCATCGCAAATATTCACATGACAGCAGCACTGTGAAGTCTGTCGGATATAAACCGATCATCCTTCTGTAGCAGCGTAACATTAATTAATGTTCAAGTACATGAGTAGTTTTAAATACTTACCAGGTCCATGACACTATCTGGCATTCGAATAGAAAGGCCTTCTAACGCATTTCCATGTCCATGAGGGAAGTTCTGGTATTTTTCGTACTCCTTATCTTGAGCCACACGCTTTTTAGGAGAGCCTTTACGTTTGCGAGACTTTGAAGTTGCATCAACTAACAAAAAATAATAATAACAATAATCAATAAATAATAGTAATATAACGAAGTACAGAAACTACCTGACAAAATACACAACACAATATTATACATCCTAATTATTACATGGTCTCAGATCGAATTATTAAACTGAAAAGGGTATATGAACTCAAGATAATTTTTATTCATTACGAAAACCTTGCTTGAACGTTCGGTGGAAAAGGCTATTTACATCTGAATCTGAGTGTGTCCGTAAAAGACAGTCTTACCTGTATATTTTACCAGGCCCAAAAATCTGTCTGTTATTGACAGGTGTCCGTTAAGGGAAATTCCACTGAATATACTTTATTACTCTATACGTTAGTAACTCGTCTTGTGTCGTATTTTCTTTTTTCTTTTCTTTTTTTCTACCTTAATTAAGGGAAGTCAAATTAAACAAGTATCGCTTTAAGTTGAAATTCGTGCAGTGTGCAATCTTAATAAATAAAAATCACAAAAATGCTTACATTTTTGCACAGTGAATTAATTTATCAGGCCAATTATTTTGGTTGCCTATCTGCAACCATCAGTACAGACTCACCTCAGAAACTTGTTAGAATCGAAATGTTTTGTCTTTTATCGCTACATACTATCCTTGGTGTGTGATGTGTGATTCTGAATTTATATAATAAAATTTTAGTAAACCGAAGTTTGAAATAACTAATGTACAAACTGATGAAAATGGACCCTCCACTTGTAAAGGATATATGCAAAATTTCTGTACCAAAACATCAACATTCCAAAATCATAATTTCGCTTCTATTAATAGTAATTCAATGATTCTATTAATTTCAATTATGTAAAAGCTATACTATAATTTCAGAATTAGACATTATACACCAAGGATACTAGCTTTGCAATCAATAAAATTGAACTTTTGGATTCCCAGCGCCTTCTAAAATGGGCCTGTAGACGAATGCAGGGTATACAAATAAAATCTCGTAGCCTAAACATTGACATTCACAACCCGCAAACCAATTTCTCGTGTGGCCAAAACCTCACGGAACAAATTCTCGCCTGGCTAAAACTCCCAAGACAAAATCTCGATATACAAAATAACGCAAGCGGAAATCAATAAAAACAATACAAACTAAATAACTTTGTAATAAACAGTACAAAATAAATAGAAATATTATTTAAAAAGTAGTAAACAAGGAACCAAGACAACATAGTAAGTCATCGATTACCGTTGAATTCATTTTTCTAGTCGCTGCCTTAACCTAAATTTTTGGGTATTTCATATTCTGGCCACACTGTAATTTCTATGGATTGCAACACTGAAAATTCTTTTGATTCATATTTTCGGTTGTAGTATAATATTATCTATTACTGTAGTCAATTACATTTCATTATCTCTTTTCACTTACGAAAAACAAGCAAAAGAAAAATGGTTAGTTTTTGCATCATTTTTAGTAGTCTGTCCCCTTAAGAGTTACAAGGATGTTTCAAGATAAATAGTCCATCGCAAAATTTCGTAGTTCTTTTATGTATCCATTTAAGAGTTACAAGGACGTTTCAAGATAAATAGTCCATCCTAACTTCTAAGTTATCTTCCTTTTGGTATTAAAAGATATTTAGATGTTATAAAATTCCATACTTGTTTTATGTATCCATTTAAGAGTTACAAGGACGTTTCAAGATAAATAGTCCATCCTAACCCTTTTTTTTCTGTATAGTTATTAAAATAACTTATTATGTTAAAATAACTTACTATATCTGGTCCTTTATTTATGATAATTATTTTTCAAGCAAGTGTTGCATATTACCATTAATGTGGTTAAATATTTTTATGTGGTTATATCTTATTTTAACGTTTATATACACAGATATATATTGAACATTATACACTGAAGAAATTACTATGTCGAGATGTCCTGGCAAGATTTTGTTCTACGCGTGATTTCGTAGAGCGAGGTTCTGGCCAGGAGAGATTTCTGTTAATTGAGATTTTGTACCCAAACTGGTTGCGATAGGCAACCGAAATAATAGTCTTGATACATTAAAATATCGCGCAAATACGTAATCAACTTCCTTACTCATCCAAGTATAACTACTTTATTTAAATGGTCTAATCATCTGTTATAAAATCTAGTACCTGTTTCATGAAATGGAGTATTGTTTTCCAAGTTGTCTCTCACACGTGAAGAATCTTGCAGCTGATTTGTGTTCTGCAACTGAATTAAAAATAGCTGATCAATAATATGTACTATATTAATTACATATTAAATACTGACAATTACTTATTTATAATGAACCGTACGATTCTCCTACTAATTCTAAACATGCATCGCAGCTTTTCTCAACTCTCAAACACTTTTCCTAAGTTGTCAGCACCATAACTCCACTGAGAGTAAGAACAGTACTACGGAAAACTTAAATTAAATTATAATATACCTAATCCGGTCAGGAAACTGAACACAGTTCTAGAGGCTACAACACTGCCCGTTGGGAGGAGAATGAAAGAATCTTATTTTTGTAGAAAGGGAGACACGTAATCCGTACACGTTTAATGGAATAGAATGATTGCGAAAACCAGATACCAGTAATAACGCTAGAAAGTTGGAAAAACAGCGAGCGATATTTTCAACCACATTTAGAAAACTGAAAATCAGTCACATGTATCATTACATCCTTTCTCAGTGATACATAACTAACTCAGTAGCAATATTTACTTCTGAAGCTTATATAAGCAAGTTAGATCCTAATTCATCAAACAGATATTTTCGTAAAGGTTTTATGCCCAACGTCTAGAGCGTCCACTAAGGACGAGCCCAATTACGAAAGAGGAAATTAAACAAAAAAGGTACTCCATATCCACGAGGGTATTAAACGAAAATATGAGTACCGGTAATTGATTCAGATTTCTCAGTACCGTATTAATTTTGCAAGAGGAAATTAAGGAATTGGTGAAAATCATTACAATGTAAAACATTATTTTCTAAAATTCGTCGGGTAGACTCCGCAAAGTTCTCAGGATTTATAATGTTTTTTTACATGTAACTTTTTAGGACGTTTAGATATATCTTTGTAGATCAGAGCAGTTAAGAAATTTATTTTTGGAAATTTTGACAGCTTTCTTGATGTTAACGGAAACATTTATCGATCCATGCTCTTCAGAGTTTTTTCTCTTCTCTTAGGTATAAATACATCTCGAAATTTTGAGATGTTATATTTATCCAGTTATCTATCTATCTATTTATTAAGTGTTTTATTCCTTTTCTTGAAACTTTCCTCCAATTTACCTGGTTACTAGTTCTTCCATTAAAATACTCAAAATAGTAACGGAAGCTTTGTAAATCTCCCTGCACACTGACGACAGTCTGTTCGTGATTCGAAAGCTAAATGTTTTGACATAATACTTCCAGTATATAGTTATAAAAATATATTAAGATTTTTTTTTTTTTTTTTTACTTTTATATAATTGAATTTTTACTGCAATCCTAAATAATAATAATGTACTCATAACACTCCGGATATCACAGTGATAAGCAAAGGGAAGGGAGAGTTGTATCTATACACATCACAACACCAAACACACAAAAAAAAAAACTGCAAAAAGCACACAGAGAAAAAAAAATGGCATAAAAGAACAATGGAATACAAACTGTGAAAATAATATAAGTAGTAATATCGAATACAGGGTGGTCCACAAGATGTTGAAAAATATACTTGAAGTAAGTTAATTGAAGAAAAAGTCATAAAGAAAATATAGAAGAGCGTAATAGTGGACACACAAAGATCTGTAAGAAACTTTCTGCAAACCCCAGAATAAAGAGAAAAACAGAGAGGCCTAGTGATATACTTAGATAACCCGTATATTATTATATCGTCTGCTGGAAAACAGTGGAGATAATAATAATAATAATAATAATAATAATAATAATAATAATAATAATAATAATAATAATAATAATAATTTATACGCTATATCTCCGCCAAAGGCATTTGATGTAAGAATTTTAATAGGATTTAATCTTAGTCTTTTTAGTACCGTGAAATAACACTCGCTGTTAGAATTTGTATAGCGTTTATTCTTAGTTCTTGGAAAGAAGAAGAAGAAAAAACCTGATACAACGTCATCCGAAAAAGTTTGGAAACCACTGCAATAATTTTTCCAATTTCTATCATTTTTACAACAGTCTCGAGCATCAATAAAAGATTACTTTGATTGTTTCAAAGCTGTATGCCCTGTGCAGAACCAAATATAGCAACTTAATTTATCTTCAATTTGTCAAATATGATTCCTTCCGCTCGAACATGGACATTACAATAGAAAACATTTGTATGTAGATCATGTTCATTTTTAACAACTAATACCAAAGTCCATTTTTTTCATTCAAGCCTCCTCCTTCACCGATTCTAACCTCAATTAATAGGCCTGATTATGAAATATCAAAGAAACCATACGAAATTTAATCAAAATAAAGAATTTATGAACGCTGTCGCGGAAGAGACAAACAGATACATAGACACAAAAATGCACATCGCATTGAAAGGTAGAAGCACACTTAACAACTGAGGCGCTTTTGGATAATATTAATAGCACATACTACAATAATAATTACTGTAATGTTGTTGATTGCCAAGATTGTTTTCGATGGAAATGAAAAATGAAATAGACAGAATTACAAGTAGAACTCACCTCCGGAACTTGGGATCTATTTCCGCTTCCCTCATTACTCAAACTTTTAATACCGGGATTGACCTGCAAAGTCGTTGTTGCATTTACTTTCCTTTTTAATTCCGACGAGGTAGCGTATTTACTGTTAGATCCTTTCGCTTGTGAAGGTTCTTCCGTATCCTTATGAACAAAATATATATAGGTTCATCACAATTGTGCCTATAAGCAGTTCAATTATGAAAAAAGAAATACACAAATACATGACAAATATGGAATAATATCAGAATAACTGACTAATCTGATAATCGAACGTGACTCGAAACATGAAATCGAAATTAACTACAACACCAGCAAAAATTTCTATCTATTCAACTATCATGAAGAGAGATACACCGATATTCGAAGTTTTAGACTTGTGAACCTATCAATACACCGAGAAAGTTCCACTTCTAATTTTATATTGATTGCAGTTTAAATTTTTAAATTCGGTCTTCAAGTAGCCGAGATGTACCAAATCAAAAATTTCGGGAATGTTTTACGCGGTTATTTTTTACTTTTGAAAAAGATGTTACTCTATAAAAGCCTTGGTATTTTATGAGTAGTACGTATTTGAAATTCCGTTATAATTAACAAAAATATTTAAATTTTTGTAATTTTCTTATTAGATATAGGCAACCTTCATTATATGGAGAAATTCCGCTTCTGAATCTAATTTCTACATTCGTTTGAATTTTTATATGTTAATAAATGGCGGATATATTAACGTTTATATAATTTGAGATTTCTTTGTTAATGTTGCCAGTACACCTAACCTTTTTTTAGAAAAATAGTATAATCTTTATTTTTGAAAATATCACTTTGAAATTTACGTACGTGAAAATTTCCACCCTGAAAATATTAGGTGTAAATATGATAATTTCATCGAGTGCAATGACAACACTGCATGTCTTTAAAAACACATTTTGCGAAAGTACAATGATACCAGTCTAAAGAAGCCGATGTCTTCCGAAGTAAACACTTGACAAAGCTGTTAGAGATTTTGATTTCGTTCTCTCCACAGCGAATGCCTTGAATTAAAAAAAAAAATCTCGGCTCATATGCATGTTATACGCAGTCAGTTGTGACAATCATTGTTATTTTATAATGTGACAAATTGTTTGTTTTTATATTTTTCTAGGTTGTACACAATTGGAAAACAGGTAAGGATTTGTTTTTTACATTACGAACAGATCACGCAGGAAACATGATCATTTATAGGGTAACCAAGAAAGTAAACTTTTCCTTTCTTTTTTCGTTAACTGGTTAAAGACTGCTCTCATCTGTTTTGGTGCAAATACATAGTAAAACAATTTGTGTATGGGTATGCGTCTTGAAAACGATAAACACACATTCCAAAGCATATATTATTTTTATTTTTTAATACATTCTCAGGATTTAGGCGGTATTTCAAGGAATATGTCTCAAATTTTTTAAATAAAATATACGTTCTAAAGATAGAGTAGTAATGTGTTATAGCTTCCACGTATTTTCGTTTTGGTTTATAAGCTCTAAAGATCTATGCGCTGTTCAATAGAAAAAATTATATGTTCAAGATAACAAAATCAAGAATTTTATATGGAAACATATTTAATCAGAAAATCTTATAATCAAACATAATTTAATCTAATTTTAAAATAGACAATTTAGCATAGTATTTTTTTGGTAAAATGTGTTTATGAATTTTTTATTTATAAATTCAATTTCAAAAAGCATTTGGAGAAGAAAATTGTCCCAGAAACCCCATATCTCTACTACTGTTTGTCTTACGTTCAGATATATGATGAGAAAGGAAGTTGTGACCCTGGCCTTTAAATAGAACTCATAAAAAAGACGGAGCAAATGACATCGTTGACAGTGAACTGCCCCAGATTTAACCTCTAAATCACGTCAGGTTCGGAATGTGGATTCTCCTCGCCTATCAGTCGATGATTTTTACGAAGCAACTCAGGGAACACTTTTGATAATGACTTCGAGTGAGAAACATTTGTTGGCGAATATTTCTGCATGGTCCCCATTTGATTTCGTCTGGTCACGATCTCTTTAGCTGTCGTCACTCTCATGGTTAAACATTTTTCAGACAGTTTCACTAGTCTGTTATACGAAAAATGTGTGTCAAATTAGAGTAACTATATAACCGTTCACTTTCGGTGGCATTTCACTAGCACTGTGACATCGGCAAGCAGATACATTACATTGAGACAATGACGACGGTTTCATGTTTCCATCGCAAATATTCACATGACAGCAGCACTGTGAAGTCTGTCGGATATAAACCGATCATCCTTCTGTAGCAGCGTAACATTAATTAATGTTCAAGTACATGAGTAGTTTTAAATACTTACCAGGTCCATGACACTATCTGGCATTCGAATAGAAAGGCCTTCTAACGCATTTCCATGTCCATGAGGGAAGTTCTGGTATTTTTCGTACTCCTTATCTTGAGCCACACGCTTTTTAGGAGAGCCTTTACGTTTGCGAGACTTTGAAGTTGCATCAACTAACAAAAAATAATAATAACAATAATCAATAAATAATAGTAATATAACGAAGTACAGAAACTACCTGACAAAATACACAACACAATATTATACATCCTAATTATTACATGGTCTCAGATCGAATTATTAAACTGAAAAGGGTATATGAACTCAAGATAATTTTTATTCATTACGAAAACCTTGCTTGAACGTTCGGTGGAAAAGGCTATTTACATCTGAATCTGAGTGTGTCCGTAAAAGACAGTCTTACCTGTATATTTTACCAGGCCCAAAAATCTGTCTGTTATTGACAGGTGTCCGTTAAGGGAAATTCCACTGAATATACTTTATTACTCTATACGTTAGTAACTCGTCTTGTGTCGTATTTTCTTTTTTCTTTTCTTTTTTTCTACCTTAATTAAGGGAAGTCAAATTAAACAAGTATCGCTTTAAGTTGAAATTCGTGCAGTGTGCAATCTTAATAAATAAAAATCACAAAAATGCTTACATTTTTGCACAGTGAATTAATTTATCAGGCCAATTATTTTGGTTGCCTATCTGCAACCATTAGTACAGACTCACCTCAGAAACTTGTTAGAATCGAAATGTGTTGTCTTTTATCGCTACATACTATCCTTGGTGTGTGATGTGTGATTCTGAATTTATATAATAAAATTTTAGTAAACCGAAGTTTGAAATAACTAATGTACAAACTGATGAAAATGGACCCTCCACTTGTAAAGGATATATGCAAAATTTCTGTACCAAAACATCAACATTCCAAAATCATAATTTCGCTTCTATTAATAGTAATTCAATGATTCTATTAATTTCAATTATGTAAAAGCTATACTATAATTTCAGAATTAGACATTACACACCAAGGATACTAGCTTTGCAATCAATAAAATTGAACTTTTGGATTCCCAGCGCCTTCTAAAATGGGCCTGTAGACGAATGCAGGGTATACAAATAAAATCTCGTAGCCTAAACATTGACATTCACAACCCGCAAACCAATTTCTCGTGTGGCCAAAACCTCACGGAACAAATTCTCGCCTGGCTAAAACTCCCAAGACAAAATCTCGATATACAAAATAACGCAAGCGGAAATCAATAAAAACAATACAAAATAAATAACTTTGTAATAAACAGTACAAAATAAATAGAAATATTATTTAAAAAGTAGTAAACAAGGAACCAAGACAACATAGTAAGTCATCGATTACCGTTGAATTCATTTTTCTAGTCGCTGCCTTAACCTAAATTTTTGGGTATTTCATATTCTGGCCACACTGTAATTTCTATGGATTGCAACACTGAAAATTCTTTTGATTCATATTTTCGGTTGTAGTATAATATTATCTATTACTGTAGTCAATTACATTTCATTATCTCTTTTCACTTACGAAAAACAAGCAAAAGAAAAATGGTTAGTTTTTGCATCATTTTTAGTAGTCTGTCCCCTTAAGAGTTACAAGGATGTTTCAAGATAAATAGTCCATAGCAAAATTTCATAGTTCTTTTATGTATCAATTTAAGAGTTACAAGGACGTTTCAAGATAAATAGTCCATCCTAACTTCTAAGTTATCTTCCTTTTGGTATTAAAGATATTTAGATGTTATAAAATTCCATACTTGTTTTATGTATCCATTTAAGAGTTACAAGGACGTTTCAAGATAAATAGTCCATCCTAACTGCTAAGCTATCTTCCTTTTTTTCTGTATAGTTATTAAAATAACTTATTATGTTAAAATAACTTACTATATCTGGTCCTTTATTTATGATAATTATTTTTCAAGCAAGTGTTGCATATTACCATTAATGTGGTTAAATATTTTTATGTGGTTATATCTTATTTTAATGTTTATATACACAGATATATATTGAACATTATACACTGAAGAAATTACCATGTCGAGATGTCCTGGCAAGATTTTGTTCTACGCGTAATTTCGTAGAGCGAGGTTCTGGCCAGGAGAGATTTCTGTTAATTGAGATTTTGTACCCAAACTGGTTGCGATAGGCAACCGAAATAATAGTCTTGATACATTAAAATATCGCGCAAATACGTAATCAACTTCCTTACTCATCCAAGTATAACTACTTTATTTAAATGGTCTAATCATCTGTTATAAAATCTAGTACCTGTTTCATGAAATGGAGTATTGTTTTCCAAGTTGTCTCTCACACGTGAAGAATCTTGCAGCTGATTTGTGTTCTGCAACTGAATTAAAAATAGCTGATCAATAATATGTACTATAGTAATTACATATTAAATACTGACAATTACTTATTTATAATGAACCGTACGATTCTCCTACTAATTCTAAACATGCATCGCAGCTTTTCTCAACTCTCAAACACTTTTCCTAAGTTGTCAGCACCATAACTCCACTGAGAGTAAGAACAGTACTACGGAAAACTTAAATTAAATTATAATATACCTAATCCGGTCAGGAAACTGAACACAGTTCTAGAGGCTACAACACTGCCCGTTGGGAGGAGAATGAAAGAATCTTATTTTTGTAGAAAGGGAGACACGTAATCCGTACACGTTTAATGGAATAGAATGATTGCGAAAACCAGATACCAGTAATAACGCTAGAAAGTTGGAAAAACAGCGAGCGATATTTTCAACCACATTTAGAAAACTGAAAATCAGTCACATGTATCATTACATCCTTTCTCAGTGATACATAACTAACTCAGTAGCAATATTTACTTCTGAAGCTTATATAAGCAAGTTAGATCCTAATTCATCAAACAGATATATTCGTAAAGGTTTCATGCCCAACGGCTAGAGCGTCCACTAAGGACGAGCCCAATTACGAAAGATAGGAAATTAAACAAAAAGGTACTCCATATCCACGAGGGTATTAAACGAAAATATGAGTACCGGTAATTGATTCAGATTTCTCAGTACCGTATTAATTTTGCAAGAGGAAATTAAGGAATTGGTGAAAATCATTACAATGTAAAACATTATTTTCTAAAATTCGTCGGGTAGACTCCGCAAAGTTCTCAGGATTTATAATGTTTTTTTACATGTAACTTTTTAGGACGTTTAGATATATCTTTGTAGATCAGAGCAGTTAAGAAATTTATTTTTGGAAATTTTGACAGCTTTCTTGATGTTAACGGAAACATTTATCGATCCATGCTCTTCAGAGTTTTTTCTCTTCTCTTAGGTATAAATACATCTCGAAATTTTGAGATGTTATATTTATCCAGTTATCTATCTATCTATTTATTAAGTGTTTTATTTCTTTTCTTGAAACTTTCCTCCAATTTACCTGGTTACTAGTTCTTCCATTAAAATACTCAAAATAGTAACGGAAGCTTTGTAAATCTCCCTGCACACTGACGACAGTCTGTTCGTGATTCGAAAGCTAAATGTTTTGACATAATACTTCCAGTATATAGTTATAAAAATATATTAAGATTTTTTTTTACTTTTATACAATTGAATTTTTACTGCAATCCTAAATAATAATAATAATGTACTCATAACACGCCGGATATCACAGTGATAAGCAAAGGGAAGGGAGAGTTGTTCTATACACATCACAACACCAAACACACAAAAAAAAAAAAAACTGCAAAAAGCACACAGAGAAAAAAAAATGGCATAAAAGAACAATGGAATACAAACTGTGAAAATAATATAAGTAGTAATATCGAATACAGGGTGGTCCACAAGATGTTGAAAAATATACTTGAAGTAAGTTAATTGAAGAAAAAGTCATAAAGAAAATACAGAAGAGCGTAATAGTGGACACACAAAGATCTGTAAGAAACTTTCTGCAAACCCCAGAATAAAGGAAAAAACAGAGGCGCCAAGTGATATACTTAGATAACCCGTATATTATTATATCGTCTGCTGGAAAACAGTGGAGATAATAATAATAATAATAATAATAATAATAATAATAATAATAATAATAATAATAATAATAATAATAATAATAATAATAATTTATACGCTATATCTCCGCCAAAGGCATTTGGTGTAAGAATTTTAATAGGATTTAATCTTAGTCTTTTTAGTACCGTGAAATAACACTCGCTGTTAGAATTTGTATAGCGTTTATTCTTAGTCTTTGGAAAGAAGAAGAAGAAAAAAAACCTGATACAACGTCATCCGAAAAAGTTTGGAAACCACTGCAATAATTTTTCCAATTTCTATCATTTTTACAACAGTCTCGAGCATCAATAAAAGATTACTTTGATTGTTTCAAAGCTGTATGCCCTGTGCAGAACCAAATATAGCAACTTAATTTATCTTCAATTTGTCAAATATGATTCCTTCCGCTCGAACATGGACATTACAATAGAAAACATTTGTATGTAGATCATGTTCATTTTTAACAACTAATACCAAAGTCCATTTTTTTCATTCAAGCCTCCTCCTTCACCGATTCTAACCTCAATTAATAGGCCTGATTATGAAATATCAAAGAAACCATACGAAATTTAATCAAAATAAAGAATTTATGAACGCTGTCGCGGAAGAGACAAACAGATACATAGACACAAAAATGCACATCGCATTGAAAGGTAGAAGCACACTTAACAACTGAGGCGCTTTTGGATAATATTAATAGCACATACTACAATAATAATTACTGTAATGTTGTTGATTGCCAAGATTGTTTTCGATGGAAATGAAAAATGAAATAGACAGAATTACAAGTAGAACTCACCTCCGGAACTTGGGATCTATTTCCGCTTCCCTCATTACTCAAACTTTTAATACCGGGATTGACCTGCAAAGTCGTTGTTGCATTTACTTTCCTTTTTAATTCCGACGAGGTAGCGTATTTACTGTTAGATCCTTTCGCTTGTGAAGGTTCTTCCGTATCCTTATGAACAAAATATATATAGGTTCATCACAATTGTGCTTATAAGTAGTTCAATTATGAAAAAAGAAATACACAAATACATGACAAATATGGAACAATATCAGAATAACTGACTAATCTGATAATCGAACGTGACTCGAAACATGAAATCGAAATTAATTACAACACCAGCATAAATTTCTATCTATTCATCTATCATGAAGAGAGATGCACCGATATTCGAAGTTTTATTACAAATTAGCATCAAGTACCGTGGGTTAAATTAAAAGAAAATAGTAATACGTTCATTTAATCAGTCACATTTTACTATTACTAAAGCGCTTTCTGATATCGGTCATTCTCGATGATTTTTATTTCTTTCCCCTCCTCCTCCTCCATATTAAGTAGCTGAATTTAGGTTTAAGCGGCATCGAAAGTATCACTATTCATTACAGCGCCCTCGCGAACTATGGATCCGGACTAATATCTGCTTCCTCCCCTCCGCATGTTGTGGGGCACGACATCGGAAGTGTCATTGTTCATCTCAGTGACTTCGAAAAATATGAATTCGATACTGATATCGGTCTTTTTCGATCATTTTTGTATATCTCCTTCTCTTCAAGTTGCGAGGCTGAATTTGGATTTAAACGGCATCGGAAGTGTCACTGTTCATATCAGCGACCCCGAAAACTATGGACTCAGAATAAATATCAGTCACTTTCGATTATTTTCTATCTCTTCCTCCTCCATGTTCCGAGGCACGGCATCGGAAGTGTCAGTGTTCATCTCATTGACCCCGAAAATCATGGATTCGGCACTGATAATGGTCATTTTCGATCATTTTCATATATATATATATCCTTCCACCCCCTCTCCCAAGTTGCTGGGCTGAATTTGAATTTAAACGGGATCGGATGTGCTACTGTTCATCTTAGTGACCCAGAGAACTATTGATTCGACACTAATATTGGTCATTTTTGATCATTTTTATATATCTCCCCCTCCCCTAAGTTATGGGGCTGAATTTGGACTAAACGGGATCGGAAGTGTCGTTCAACTCAGTGACCCCGAAAACTGTGGATTTGACACTAATATTCGTCATTTTCGACCATTTATTTGTATATCTCCCCCTCCCCTCCCTCAAGCTGTGGGGCTGAATTTGGATTTAAACAACAACGGAAATGTCACTGTTCATCTCAGCGACCCCGAAAACTATAGATTCGATATCAGTAATTTTTGATCATTTTTAAATGACTCTCCGAGGGGAGGGCCCTGAGTTGCACCGTCAAAGTGATATGACAAAAACCATATGTGGTACGAACCTCATCTATATTGAAAATTTGATCGAAATCGGTCAACTGGTTCAAGAGTGATGAAATCACAAAGACAGTTACTTTTATTTATATATACATACTAGCAGCGTTCACCCCGCTTCGCTGGGGTCACCCCGGAACGCAATAAACCTTGTTAATTAGATAATTTTTACTTTTTCGCTTTCAAGTAAATGTTAACATTATATCGCCTGTCATTTATGTTAACCCGCCGAGTGACACGGTCATGCGGGTTGCATATAAATACGTTTATTTTTATACCTATGATGAACTAACAAAGGATTTGTACGTTATGGACACTTGAATGGTCAATTATCTCAAGACACTGGTAATTAAAAATTAAAGTGATATGATAAAAACCATCTAGGGTCCAAATCCTAATAACCCCCCAAAAATGAAAGAAATTGGTTCAGCCGTATTAGCGTGATGAGCTAACAAAGGATTTGTGCGTTCTCTTTTATATAATAGATTACACCCCCCCCCATATATATATATATATATATATCTTCTCCCCCTCCCCCAAGTTGCAACGTCAAAGTAAAAGGATAAAAATCGTCCCAGGCCCGAATCTCATCCATGTTGAAAATTTGATCGAGATCGATCTGGTGGTTCAAGAATGATGAAGCCACAAAGACAGTCATTTTCATTTTTGTCACGTATATCTCCCCCCTCCTACATTGCACCGTCAAAGCAAAATGATGAAAATCGTCCCAGTATGTACCCTATCTAAATATCCATGTTTCAGAATTCTGCGGTACTTCCGGAACAATTTTTATAGAGGTAGTTGGTGAGTACTTCAAATTATATGCCCGTAGCCAAACTACATCTATAAAAATTGTTGCGTGAGTACAGCAGGATTCTGAAACATGGATTTTTGGATAGCGCAGATATTAGTTCCTAAGTGAAGTCTTGACCCGACTACAGTAGGTCCCATAGTATTGGAGCTTTGAACCTTTAAAGTTAATTTTTTCGTGTTTTCGGCAGCCTATAACTCCGAAAGGAAGAATTTGTGCACCCAGGTTGGTCTATACATTTTGTTGTATCTTGCAGTCAGGAATCACCTCCCAAACGTTGTTGGTGTTGGTTTGAAACACCCTATACATATATATATGAAATCGAATTTTCAAGTGCCTAATTTTTAAAGAGGGCACGCGGCAAAGCATGGAGCGCTGCAGTGTAAGCATTGAAGACCGTTGTTGTAGAGGATCTGAAACTGTTGCACAGTGGTTCGAGTAGCGAAACGGATGGAAAAGTATTTGGATACAATAGACGAAAGGAATTACAGTAAATTACAATGACCATTACATAATTATGAAAAGAATAACTTCATTCTACAATAGTAGATTGGCTACAAAAGGTGTCTTCCATTTCAATTCAGGCAGAGCATGTACCATCACCATCTCAGATATTGTTGAAACTTTTTTTATAGCAACTAGACATGTTTTTAAGAGACCCATATTTTTTTGTTTTGTCGAAAAAAATTTCCCGCCAAGTAATGGGCCATCAAAGACGGGGAGTACAATTTATGAATTGTAGAAGACATGGAAAATGGTCAATTTCGGAGCCTCACCATTCGGCTATGGAGACAGGTAGAGTTATAATTCTTGTTGTGGTATGTACATAGGGATATAAATAAACTATATTTTATTATAGTTTGGTTTGCGCATGCGTATCTTTTTGTACATAAGTTAACAAATGAACGTCAATTTATCTGAAAAGTCGAAGTTTGCGAATTTTTTTCGAGCACTTCCGGTTCGAATTTTAAAATTCTGTTTTCACGGTTGGTAAGACCTAGTTACCCGCTTTCCGAAAAAAATTTTGTATCGCTTCTGTGGTCAACCGTTTTGTCGCAAAAAATTCGAGAAATTGTAAAATTTTCAAAAATCGCCATTTTTGGGCGCCATTTTCTCGAAAACACCATTTTTTAAAATTCTGAAATTTTGTCAGATGGTTCAACTTTACCTGAATAATAAACACACCAAATATCATTCTCGACCAATGCTTCATGGATTAACTGCAGCCTTTTAAAGTTAGCGAAGTTTCGCTAATTTTGATGTCACAGTTAGCAACACTGGGAACAATAAAAGTGCAATGATTTGATGATGTTTGTGGTTCATATTCATTAAATGAAGAATAAAAGGTTTTCTTGGCTGGTTTTTTATTATTTTGAACAAAGAGGCTCTCTGAAATAGTAAAATGAGCCTGCCTCTACTCCCCCGTTTTCTTAAACTGAAGTAATCTGAGGTGGAAATTACGATTACGAAAAACACAAATTTTAAGTTTACTTGAAATGGCCATCCAATGAATTCTGATGATCTATAAAAGGCCTAAACTATTACTTCAGTATGATTTGGAATGCTCCAGACAAAGTCTCAATTAAGTGCGATGTCATTACAGTGATCGAAAAATGACAAAAAGTTAAAAAAAAATCGAAACGTTTTCTTACGCGTTCCAAAGAAATTTACTGAATTTTTAAACAGAACAATCCCAGCATAAAAATGGGTCACTCGGAATTTTATAGTATTCGACTAAAGTGTGTCAGTCCGCAACCTGAGAGGGAAGTGTGTGTGTGTGTGTATTGTGCAAATTTTAAGTTAGCTGCTACTGCGTTGCTACAAATCAAAGGTGCAACCTGTATTGAAGCTGTCATGAGTGACCTATTTCCTTTAGTAGTATGATCCGTAGAAAATGACAGCTGTCTTCTTCAAGAATGTGGTGAATGTCCTGGAGTGGAAGAAATAAGCGTGGTGTCTTTAATTATTGATCCTGATGAAAATGAAAGTGGTTACGTATACCATATGGGAGAATAATGATCTCGTTAAAAAAAACAAAAACTGTGCCACTTTCTGTTTTCGTATCGTACATTGCCGGTTTAACTGTAAGAATTGTAATTCATGACTACATCAAGAAAATCCAAAGAGAATCAATTGCTACCGAAAACCACCGTATAAAATTTCAAGATACAAATTCTATTTTACTTCATGTGGACTTCGTTGAAAACTGGACTGTTATTCTGCGAAGTGAAATTCAGAGTTATCACCGAAATATGAAACAATTGACAGTTTTGTTGTAATAAACGACGATAAAACACACAATTCGGCTGATGTACTCATAGTCATAGACAAGATTCTAAACATACTCGAAGAAAAGCGAAAATATATTTTATAGAAAAAGGTTTGAATACGTGAAAATAGGTGTCTACAATTTCCCAAACCGTGTCAGTGATTTCTGATGGTGCTGCATCCCACTTTAAAAATCGCTTTCAGATGTTCGAGATGCAGACAGGTCCGATAAAGCAGTGTTTTTGCAGTGAAACCGGCCATGCAAGGGTCTCTGCGACGGTAGTGGGGGACAAAGAATGTGGCAACGCGCCATAGCCTTAGGCTAAAACAGATACACAATATTAAAACCGCAGAAGAAAAAAATGAAATGAAATCTTTAAGTTTTACGTTCCACAGTTATGCCGGTTAGGCTAAAGGAGACGGTGATTATGAGAAATGAATGAAATGGTGGAATGCAGAACGGCACAAGCTGGGATTGAACCAGGGACCCCAACCACTGGAAGTGAGCGCTCTACCACTGAGCCACCGCGTCCCCACTAAAACCGCAGGAGAATTCGTGAGTATAGTGCAAGTACAAACTCCGGGTATTACTCTCGTTTTGTTACCTGGAACTGAATTCGACGACTTCCGGAAGAAAAAAGGGAAAGTATGCGACCGGTAACTGGTATTCAACGAAGTTATCTTTGGCTTTCGGAAAATTGCGAAGTTTTTATGGCAGTAACGGGTCACCATGAACTAACTTCATACTTCCCCCAAAATCGAACTTTTGCAATTCAAAGTGTAGATTTAAGAAATCTGCAAAAAGGAAATTTTGTTATATACATATATGTATAATAACCAGTGGTGCGTAGCAGAAATATTATGAATAAATCATGAATTACGTGAAGTTTAAGTGCTGTTTATGCTTCCACATGAACCTTCAGCAAGGTACAGGTTTCCAGAAGAGCATAAGAGAAGTGAAAATAAGTGTTTTATGACTATCGACAATGTGCTACGCAGGAACGGATCCAGGACGGACTTCTGGGGGGGGGGGGGGTTGTAATACTGCTACTTAGAGCTACTTTTAAGAGCTCCAAACTCTGGGATGGGTTATATATATATATATATATATATATATATATATATATATATATATATATATATATATATATATATATATAAGAGGTGTCCCGACAAAACGTACCACTTTTGACGACCTGTCATAAATGACAACCTATCATGGATTAATTAAAGCATTTCTGATATTTATTCCACGACAAAACGTACCACTTATATAAATTACAACCTGTCATGGGCTAATTAAAACATTTCGGATATTTAATCCGCGACAAAACGTACTGCTTCATGTTAAGAAACTACTTCCTCGTGAGCAGGTAAAACAACGGCAGTATAAGGTTGAGAAGAACAGACAGACAATGTATCGAGTTATCAAAGTGCAGAAACTCATTGGTAAAAGAGGGCTCATTTACAGAGGAAATGTAGCAGCCTATAAACTCAAAGACACAGCTATAGATCATGGAAACTTTTTGGATATTATTCCTTTCTTAAGCAAATTTGATCTTCCGCTTAAAAGTAATTTAGATAAGGTCACCGAGAAGAGTCATATACGAGGAAGTAAGCAGGATAGTGGTCGCATAACTTTTACTAAACGCGGTGAATTATGTTTTGAATGCTATCAGCACACTTATCAGAGAAGATATTTCGAAAGAAGTCTCTCAAGCTTCAATATTTTCTGTTCTATTAGACACTACTCAAGATATAGTAGTTTCAGGCCAGTGCTCTGTTGTTTTACGGTATGTTGTTAAAATGGTTGTTAAACAAAATATTGTTGTCATTGTAAAATGCATATCTACCACAGGCCAGTGTCCTTGCGGTTTACTGCTGAAAATTCTGCAGAAGTTGAACCTTGATATTAAGAAATGTATTTGAAATTCAACCGATGGCTCAAGTAACATGCAAGGACAATATTCGGATTTTTTCAATTAGCCTATGATCAGTTACACGTGTGATTCAGTTGATTTTGAGTTTAACGGCCCTTTTAGCAGCGAGGCTATATGAGACGGGACATACTGATTTACGGGAAATCCGAAGCACATGAGCTCCCGCCGGGAATCGAACCCAGGTCTCCCACGACAAAGGCGCATACGCTAACCGCTTAACTACTAAGAAACTCAGTTACACGTGTGGTGTTACGCTCATATACTCAATCATGTCATATGTGAGCTGACAAAAAATTGCATTGATTCTGTGTCATTGTTCTGCTGAATGACTGTGCGATATTTATGCGTGAGTCTTATCAGCGAATGTACATTTGGAAGATCAAATGTTAACAAAGGCGTCTTACAGTTATTGCGGAAACAAGATGGTAGAAAACACACTGTTTTTCAGAAAAAGTTTGGTCATTTTTCGAACCCAAAAAATGCTTTGTATATACAGTTGACAATAACAATTAAGAAAATTGCTTCTACAGAAAATATCAAACCAAAAGCTAGGTGTAAAGCGAAAGGATATATAAAAGATCTTCTCAAGTTCAAAACAATTCAGACAGCAGATATGTTCCTTAAAATATTTCAAGTGACGACCTCTCTGTCAAACTATCTCCAAATAGAGGGTGCTGCTAGTGTAGTCCTATCGGATGATGCAGACTACTCTGTTCGAACTGAAAGAGTAGAGAGATGATTTTGAATCCGTTAAGAATGCAGCATTAAGCTTTGCAGAATTTGCCAATAACAAATTTGAAGACTTAGAACGTGTTTTCTTTTTTTCTATTGACCTATCGACAATTCGCCTTCAGAGATGAACAAAGATTTTCTTGTGAATATGAAGATGAAGTTGCTTCTATCCAATGACCAGGTACTGCATCGAAGCATTCAACACAATATTGGACATGGTAGTTTTGAGTATTTCTTCAAGATTCAAGAAGCAATGTACTTTATGGATTATTTGGACCCTAGCCACTTCAACCAAGTAACAGAACTTCCAGACATGCCTTTCGATAAACTTACATATTTTCTGAAAAACTTCAGTTAAGAAGTTTCCAAGGATGCTATAAATGTATTCTCTTGGACTTTTGAAGGACGTGGATATCCTTGAAAGTCAGTCTTGATGACGAGCACAACCGAGAAAAAATAACTGTGCTGATGGTGCAAGTGATTCAGAATTAGGAGAAAATACATTTGTTTACAAGGAAAGCGAATGCAAAATGTGTTGCAAAATTGTCCAATGTGCTGCTTTTTAATTTTGCAGAATTGTAATTTGTGCAGTAATACTTATCCAGGTTTCCAGCATAACATTTTATTGACTTTGCCCGTAACTCAGGTAACATATGAAAGAAATTTTTCAAAATTGAAATAAACTGAAATACATTAAAAATAGGCTAACGAGTACCATGTCTCAGGAACATTTGAAAACATTTTTTTGATGTCTATTGAAAAAGATTTATTAAAAAAAATATTTCGAATGCAAAAGTGATAGATACAGTAGCATCAAAAACTAGTACACTAAAACATCTGCTAATTTTGTAATATAGTATACGTTGTCCTTGAACTTCATATAATATTTTGAACAATTCAGAATAATATACTGATGAAAGAATATCAGGTTTTAATTGTCAATTGTCAATACTATTGACTTACTGTAGAAAGAAAACTGCAGTTGATTTGTGACATTGAGATGCTGGTGGCCCTTGTGGGAGAAAGGGCCCGCGCCCCTCTAATAATGCCTATCCGTCTCTGGTCCAAAGCCTGGATAAAGTGTGATGGAAATCAGCAAATATTCAAATATTGCATATGCAAGATTCTTGTTGGTCTTGGTCTGGCGAGAATCTTGCAGGTATGGTCTTGGTGTTGCGAGAATCTTGTAGGTATGGTCTTAGTCTTAGTCTTGGCCTTGCATCGGTACTTTTCTCACCACCAATCTGTTCAACTTTTAACCTTATTTTGGCCGATATATAGATACTTATATACCGTCCTATCAAGTGGTACGTTTTGTCGCCTGGCATTATTTGATGGCTGATTGGAAGACTCTTCGCAAGTAGCCCTCCAGGCAAGTGGTACGTTTTGTCGCTTGTCATTATTGTAAGTGGTTTTAGAAAACCCTTCACAAGCAGCCCTCAGGGTAAGTGGTACGTTTTGTCGGTGGTACGTTTTGTCGCGTATTCATATAAGAAAGTTTCTTCTTCTGGGGGGCGGCGGCAATCGTCCCCCTAGATCCACTCCTGGATGAGTTATGAGTGAACCAACATCTATTGGAGCATATGTATGATTACATGCTATTAGCAAAGAAGACAACAACCAAGCAAATGATTGGTCCATGTAAAAAAAAAAAAAAAAAAAAAAAAAAAAAAAAAAAAAAAAAAAAAAAAAATCAGTGAAATTTTGTTTCCGAAGACCATTTTAAGTAAGTGAACTTGAAATTTGTGTGTTTCGTAATCGTAATTTCCACCTCAGATTACTTCAGTTTAAGAAAACGGGGGAGTAGAGGCAGGCTCATTTTACTATTTCAGAGAGCCTTTTTAATCAAAATAATAAAAAGAAACAGCCAAGAAAACCATTTATTCTTCACTTAATGAATGTGAACCACAAACATCATCAAATCATTGCACTTTCATTGTTCCCAGTGTTGCTAACTGTGACATCAAAATTAGCGAAACTTCGCTAACTTTAAAAGGCTGCAGTTAATCCATGAAGCATTGGTCGAGAATGATATTTGGTGTGTTTATTATTCAGGTAAAGTTGAACCATCTGACAAAATTTCAGAATTTTAAAAAATGGTGTTTTCGAGAAAATGGCGCCCAAAAATGGCGATTTTTGAAAATTTTACAATTTCTCGAATTTTTTGCGACAAAACGGTTGACCACAGAAGCGATACAAAATTTTTTTCGGAAAGCGGGTAACTAGGTCTTACCAACCGTGAAAACAGAATTTTAAAATTCGAACCGGAAGTGCTCGAAAAAAATTCGCAAACTTCGACTTTTCAGATAAATTGACGTTCATTTGTTAATTTATGTACAAAAAGATACGCATGCGCAAACCAAACTATAATAAAATATAGTTTATTTATATCCCTATGTACATACCACAACAAGAATTATAACTCTACCTGTCTCCATAGCCGAATGGTGAGGCTCCGAAATTGACCATTTTCCATGTCTTCTACAATTCATAAATTGTACTCCCCGTCTTTGATGGTCCATTACTTGGCGGGAAAATTTTTTTCGACAAAACAAAAAAATATGGGTCTCTTAAAAACATGTCTAGTTGCTATAAAAAAAGTTTCAACAATATCTGAGATGGTGATGGTACAATTTTATATTTTTTTGCCTGAGTTGAAATGGAAGGCACCAAAAGATGATTTCTACAATGATTTTGAATTTCTAATATAAGACTCGGAAAATGGCTTTTGTCCGTGTTTTTAGCGATTCGCACCACTGTGGATATGTAACGAACGAAACAAATGGTAATCCGATAGTGCAGTGATAAGGAGGTATAAGGAATGCATTAACTTCTCCCATTCAAGATGGACAATGAGATGACATGTAGCTTTGCGTTATCTTGAAGCAGAATAACAAGCACTGTCTTTGTGGTTTCAGGTTAAATGTACAGTTACATAGATCGTCATGCTCATTCGCCAGCATCCGCGATGCACAATATCCAGAGAAGTCCCACCAAACAAGCATAACTCACTGCTGCAACGGGTGTTTTGGTTGTTTGTAAGTGAATTTATACGGAGCTAACAAACAATGAAGGAGACCGTGGAATATCGTAAAGAAATCATTTTCCATTGCATGTCAGCACTCTGTGCAGAAACGTATCTTTTCGCTGACGAGACAACAATGAAACACAAGCATTTGGTTGTATTTTCCGAGCCACTGTCAACTCATATGGAATACATCGTCCCACTTTATACAGCTCGCAAGCTGGTAGCTGGTAGACGGTTTCTATACTATAAATGGATGCATCTCTTATGGCTCATATCTTCGGCCATTATTATCCTCAATAGCCACCTCGAGTGTATGTTGTCTATGTTTGTAGATGTCCCGTGCGTGGTGGTTCCTGGAGGGGTTTATCGCAGTTCTTAAATTTGTTAAAGAATCATTGTGATGTCCACTACTTACCATGGCCCTACAGACTGACTGTCGTATTTTTCTCTCGTTTCACTATAATTTATAAACTCGTAAAAGATAGAAGCTGTTTGGGGTACTTATGTCTGACCTGTCCTCACTTGCATTTCAGTTTAATTGTGGTGACCAATAATTATAATGCGCAGGAATACTTTCTTTTTCCTTTTCTAGGAAGTGCGTGGAATGAAACCAGTTCATACCTGATGGGCACCTAAAAACGGTGTATATATTCGTTCTTAATGTTTGTTAAATAAATATTTATTTTCAGTCGCTTTACCAATTGTAAATCCAATTGTAAATGCTGTCAAAAAATGTTAACTGCTCTCAAGAGTTTCTAGATCAGTTTCTAGATACCTTCTGGTGAAATATATATATATATATTAATAGTAAAGCAAATTGACAAAATTCCAATACTACCTACTAGGGAAACTCAAAAAAATTGACAATATGGAAGACATCTTCATTAATGTATGATGATGCGCGTCTCTCGAAGTTATGACATTTTATATTCAATCGTAAAATGTTTAAAACAGTTATGACGTAAAATTTCCCGTATCTGAATTAAGACGGTGAATTGAGATAGTATGCTTTGAATTTGATTGTTGACTCCTTTTCCTTGTCAAATGTCTTTCGTACAGTTTGTCTTACATTTCGAAATTTAGCTAGGGAAAAGGGTGTGAACCTGGCCGTTATGTAGACACCACAACAAAAGACAAAGAAAATGACAAGGTTGACAATGGACTCCATCAGATTTAATCTCTGGATTATGTCACGTTCGGAAGGGAATCTCCTGGCCTCCTAGTCAGCGAACTCCACAAAACATATCAGGCTACACTTTCGCTGCTAAATTCGAGTGGGCCCCTTTTGTTGGCGAATGGTTGTTGATGAGCCCCACCTGCGTTTGCTTTGCCACGATCTCTTTACCTGCAGGCATTCCTAAGGTTGAACGTTTTTCAGATACTGTTTCACTATTCGGTTATATGAGCCACGATATATACAAGGTATAACAAAAAGGTACGGCAAAATTTCAGGGGTGGATTTCTTATGAGAAGACAGGCAAAAAAAAAAAAAAAAAAAAAAAAAAAAAAAGTTCATATGACCATATGACGGGGAATTCATTGTTACAGAGTTAAGGCCATTGAGCCGCCTTATGGTGTGAAATAGTCACATTCTGGTCGCTCCTTAATGTGACTCAATTTGAACCTCAATAACTCAGATCCTAATTAAGCGAGAAAGATTATTTTAGTAACAATGTGCTTCTGAAGGATGAAGCTTTCCGCCGATATGCATTTTATGAGTGTACTCCAAGGGGGAAGAAATGCCATCCCCAAAATCCCAATGAAAAAAAAGAAACACGTAATTACCCTTTCCTGTCCACCGTGGTACCCTCCACATACATAAAACACATATGAACTTTTTTGCTTATCTATTCACCCCTGAAATTTTGCCGTACATTTTTGTTACACACTTTCAATCCCAGCTCGCGCCGTGTGGACTTTGTGGTAGACAAACATCGTGCTCGTGGGTTTTCTCGGGGTTCTCCCGTTTCCTCCCACTATCTTCATTCCACCATTTCACTCATCTCTCATAATCACAGTCTCCTTTAGCCTAACCGGCATAACCGTGGGACATAAAACTTAAAGATTTCATTTCAGATTTCATTTTGTTACACCCTGTATATATCCTTCCTAATAACTGATAATTTTCAGCGGTAATTCACTAGCATTACCACGACGCTCTGACATTCCCGTCACATTACAGTAATGATGAGGATGGTTACATGTTTCTAGCATAAATACTCACACGACAACAGTGTTTTGAAATTGGTCGGATATATATATATATATACAAATTATCCCTCTGTAGTACCTCAATATCGCAAGTAGTTCTAAATACGTACCTGGTCGGTGATGCTATTTGGAATTCGAGAAAAAATGTTTTTGAACGAATTTCCATGTCCATGAGTGAACTCATATTCTACCAACTGATTATCCCAAGCAGTATTCTCATCTAGATTTAGTCTGCGAAGTTTGGAAATTACAGCAACTAACAAAATAAATAAATAAATAAATAAATAAATAAATAAACACACACACACACACACACACACACACATATATATATATATATATATATATATATATATATATATATATATATAGAGAGAGAGAGAGAGAGAGAGAGAGAGAGAGAGACGAGAATAGATATATAACTAAGTTCAAAGTAAAGGAAGTACATAACGAAACATAGGAACATGATATTATCCATTCTAATTATTACATGGTCTAGGATCGAATTACGACCCTACACATTGTTTATTTTACTCACTGAATGTAATTTAGTATTTCTTCTCAACACTGAGACTATGAGGTGGAACCTAATGCAATGAAGGATCTGAACAGGTCTCTTGGTTGGTTTATATTTGGAGTTTAACGTCCCTCTGAGCTCTGAGGCTATATGAGACATGAATTTAAAAGGTTAACATGAGATTCACGTTACATGAGCTCCCACCGGGAACTGAACAGGCTTGTAATTAGTCCGTTACAATTCTTAAAGATTAAATTAATCACTACAAATTGTTAGTTTTTAATTTAACGAATTAAATTTTTTCGAAAACTATAAGAAATAGTTAATTTTCAAGAAACTTTATATGAATAATTTTAAAAACTTCAAGAGGGGTTCCACTATGAAAAGGAATAATGCACGATTATTTCCCTAAAATAGTTCCAACTTGCCTTGAAATCCCTGACTCATGGACTTTGTAACGATGAAGTTGCAAATACTGAAGATTATTGTATTTCGTACGTGTGTGTGTGTGTACACACACACACACACACACACACACACACACACACACACATATATATATATATATATATATATATATATACATATAAACTCCATGGTTCTGGATAGTCACAATAACATTTTAAAACACATTTCTGACCAGAACATAATGAATTATTTAATAACATTATAATAAGGAGGAAGGTAATATTGTATATGCAGCAGATAAAATTTTTGAGAAGATGTCTAGAAGAGGGAGTTACTCCAAAAGGTCTAAGGGTGAGGAAGAAAGGATTAATGTGTAAATCAATAAGATTCAAGAAACTAGTCAAGAAAATTGAGAAAGAAGTGATATGGGATGTCATAAGGAAAAGAACTAAGGAAGTGAGAAAAAGTGAAGGAATGTCTAACCAAATTATAGAACATATAAAGTAAGGTCTCATTATTTTTGTGAGGGAAGCAGTAATAAGAGAATTAAAGAATGGGAAAGGAGTTTTGAAGGAAAAGTAAAGATGAGATTAGACAACAAAGGAAGATTGTTAGGTTGGAGAGAAGAAAAGGATAATAGAAACAGAGTGGCAGTTATAGGTAACATAATATTATCAGAAGAAGAGAAGAAGTGCTTAAGTCTAGGACATAAATTTAAGGTTAAAGAAGAAGAAGAAGTGGACAAAAATGAATTAGTGTACACAGTAGAACTAGCAATAGCAGATATAAAGGACAAGGAGGAGAGGGAGAAAATAAGGAAAAAAGCATTATCCATCGTTAGACAGAATATGAACAAGAAAGAAATTAACTTAAGGAAAGAGGAAAAAGAAGGACTGAAAAGTCTAAGAAAAAGAAAAGACATTGTAGTGGAACAGGCGGATAAAGGAGGTGCGTTGGTAATTTAGAGAAAAGGTGGTACCAAGAAAAACTAGGAGAGCTATGTGAACAAACTTATGAGGAAGTAGGTAACAAAGACATGAAAGAAGAAGTGATGAAGAAGATAGTACAAGAAGGGAAAAAAGAAGGGATTAAAAAGTTGATAAATGAAAAAGGAAGGATTCCTATAATGAAAGGTTTTCCTAAAATACATAAGAAAGAAATTAAGCTAAGACCAGTAATGGACTGCAGAGGTAACTATTTTGAACCACTAGAAGAAAAATTAAGAGAGATAATGGATGAAATCAGAGAAGAGCAAGAGACATACAGAATTAAGGACACGGAAGAATTGAAGAAGAAGCTAGATCAGATTAAGTGGAATCAAGAGAACATGTTAATGTTTAGTGTAGATGTTAAAGCCATGTTCACAAGTATAACAGGGTGTCTACTGGAATATCAGAAAGTAAATTCATGACTTTTTCATGACTTTTCATGACCTTTTTGTTCAAATTTTCATGACCATGGCGATAAAAATTTACCATTAGTAATAATAAACCCCTACCATCAGTGGTGCATCGGTTAAGATGAAGATCACATTATGTTCTTATTTGTCTAATGTACATAATGTCGATTAGCTGACAACTAATTTTAAAATGCAAGAGCAATTTAAAAGGCAGTAAACAAATTTTTAATTGCGGTTCAAGTATAGGTTTAAGGCTTACCAGGTTCTATAGATTTAAAAAAAATCTTGTGAACAGTCCCGTTACATTCAGCTAGGTTTTTTATCTGCATTTTATGTACTCTGAATTCTACATTTATAATTTTCGTTTACAAGAAAAGACTGATTACGTAAATATACAATTCTTTTCCATCGTGTCATATTTGAAATTAGCGTACATAAACATACTGATAAGACCTACTGAATTTGTTCATAATGGAACCTTCATCCTGGATGGGGTCTGATGCCTTCTTTCTTCTCTTTTTTCAAGGGTACTTTTACAAATATTTTTTTCTCACAGTCTGCATACTAGTATCACATCAAAACTTAAAAAAAAAGTGAACACAAAAATGGACATCTTGATTGAATATCACAAGTTCAACTTCTTTTTCAATGAGTTAATTTGAACATCAATTCCATCAAGTTCTGAAGTTACTGAGTCATTGAGAGCTTTACGTTTCAGTTCCAAACATTTTAAGTCTTTCAACATGGTGCGTTTCGCTTTCTCTTGTTCTTCGTAGGTGTCTTTTTGCCTTTTGAGGACTTCTCGCCTTCGTGACGATGCATTTCGCACAGATAGTATCAAAGGCTTTGTGACTGCAACGGCCTAGATCAGAAAGTTGGACAGTAAAAAGTTGTTACTATATTACAGAGACTAGAAGATGAAATGGGGAGCAGCTAGGAAGACAGTAAAGTACCAGCTAACTGGTGGGGGAAATTCTCACAATTACTGACCTGATACAACTGTTTCAGTACATGCAGTATGAGGTTTAAAGCATGAAGTATAAAAATATACTCTGAGATTTCAGATTTTCATGACCAGTTGGGTAAATAAAGGACTTTTTCATGACTTTCATGAACACTAAGCAAAATATATGACTTTTTCATGACTTTCATGACCAGTAGACACCCTGTATAAAAAGAGATTATGTTTTAAGGGCGATAGAAGAAGAAATGGAAGGGAAAGTTAGAGGTCAATGGAAAAAAGAAAAAGTTATAAGAGCGCTTAAGACGTTATGGGAAAATAGCTACTGTATAATTGGAGAAAGATTAGTAAGGATAAAAGAAGGTCTAAGCATTGGGTCCAAGCTGAGTCCAGTTTTAGCGGAAATAGTGATGAATAGGTGGGAGAAAAAAGTGACAAAAGAAGCAAAGGAAAAGTTAATCTTCTTTAGCAGGTATGTAGATGATTGTTTAGGCATATGGACAGGGAATAGAGATCAACTGGAGAAATATGTTGGACTCATAGAAGACGAAGAAAAAGGTATAAGGTTAGAATTAGAAGTAGAAGAAAACAAATCCATCAATTTTATGAATATGAAGATAGAGAAACAAGGTGAGAAAGGAATTACCAGTTGGTATCAAAAAACGTGTTGGGCAGGTATTTATTGTCACTGGAGAAGTGATGTAGACAGAGCAACTAAAAAGAACTTCATTAGGAACATGGAAAGGAGGATAGAGAACATCAATAGTGAAGAAGAGGGAAAGAAGGAAGATTTGGAAAATTTCTATAAACAACTTAGAAATAGTGGATATAGGATAGAACAGATAAAAGGAAAGAAAAAAGAAGAAAATATAAAAAAGAAAGAAGAGGAAGAAAATAAGAAGTGGTATGGAATTCAGAGCATAGGAGAAAAGACGGAAGTGCTAAAGAAGTTATTAAGAGAACGAGGTATTAAGACATATAGAAAAGGAGAAGAAACGTTGTTGAGGTGTATAAGGAAGAAAAAGAAAAGGAGGGAAAGCAATATAGAGGAGGAAGAAGAAGGAGTTATCTATGAAGTGAAATGTAGTGAGTGTGACATGAAATACATAGGGGAGACGGGATAAAGGCTCATGGACAGATTCAAACAACATAAATATGATGTTCGAATGAAAAGAGAAAATAATGATATTTACAAACATGTGAAAGAAACGGGATATAGGATAGATTGGGAAGGGGCTAGAGGTTTAGAAAGAGAAAAAAGAAAGATTATTAGGAAGTAAAAGGAAGCGAGAAGAATAAAGAAAGAACAAGAGAAGAACTTAATGAGCTAGACAAGTGGTATAAATATACATGAGCAATGGGAGAAATCTTTAGAAGTGATAGAAAAGAAAAATGCATAAAAGCTATTAGTGCATTTTGAATATTTCCAAATTTCTGTTATTTTATTTTATTTTATATAAAGATCAATAGAATTGTAAAATTGCATTGACAATTAACATGTATTAACAATATAATTATATGATATTGTTACATATTACAAATTTAAATTTTATATATATAAAAACATCAATTAAAATTATAAAAATGAATATGCTAACTAACGGCTGAGGAAGATATAAGATTTGCTGTCATCTGTCTTTTCTCAATGTCTGATGAAGAGGACGTTAGGTCCTTGAAACTGTAACAAAAATCGTATAGTTATTAAATAATTCATTTTGTTCTGGTCAGAAATGTGTTTTAATATATATAGTGGCCAGATTGCCTCGACTAGACTTATCGGCTACTCTATCTCTAAAGTCGTGCAGGCTTCGGGCTGTCCATGGGCAGGCTCTTGGCTTTATCTTATGAAGACATGGATTTGGCCAAAAACACCGTCGGCAGGGTTAACGTCATGGTGTACGACGCATTAATAAGGGTCGCTGTCGGCTAGATCAGATGGAAATGCTGTTAGACGGGCCACAGTGCGGCAATTCACTATTCAATTTAATGTTTGACAAGAACGATGTCTAAACAGCTATACCATCCAGAACTACTTCCTCATAATAAGATAGAGAAGAAAGTGTCCCACGAGAGTACCACTGTTCAACATCTGTTACAAGGCACAACTGACATGAGTAAAATAACACCACCACTAGCCGCTAGAGGCATGGAAAATGTTCCCTAGACAAATGAGTCGAGGTACCAGTTGATTCATGCCAATAGTTGGATACGAGTGCGTTGTCAACCACATAAGGCAATGTATCTTTCTTAAGAGCAGAGTACAGTTCAGGTTGGTGGTAGTGGTATCTTCTATGGGATTGTTCATATGGGATGAAATGAGACTCCTGATGTATCTGACAACGTTTCTCATCGGTGAACGTTACAAATGCCTGCTGCCAGATCATGTTCATTCCTTTGTTCGACTCCAGCACCTTCCCGGCGATTTATATATATAGCAAGACAATGTTACAGCTCATCACTTCCAAATTGTGGCTCAATAAGCAATCCATGCATGTTAACTTGCTTGTCTGGTCTTTGGTGAATCCTGGATTCAATCACTCAATCCCATTTGCTTGCTTGCTTGCTGCGAACACTTTGGGATGCTGTTAAGATCCCAAGCTCTTGCCATAGATACTACTCCGACCAATCTTCGTGGATTATGGGAGGCTGTGCATCGATCAGTATAGTTCCCCAAAACTTCCAGTGTTTTTTGGAGGTCATGCCACGTTGCATCGACCCAATCAAAGCAAAAGGGGTACTAGACGCTGCAAGAATCTCTAATTCAATTGTTCGTGAGTATACTCGTATATATATAGGGTAGACCATTGTCTTGATACACCGTTGCAACTTTTACAAATATCCGCAGATGGACATTGTTTGACATACTCTGTAATATCACGAGTTTGTCAACCCAACATAAAGTTATATATATTTTTTAAAAGGCACTACGTCAAGTTATTACATATTTCAAATATGCTATGTTAAACGAAGATTTATAATATCGCATTTGTTGTTCACTGTTGTAAACTAAGGACGCTATATTATAAACATCCAAAGTATAGTATTACAAATATCCAAATTTTGAAGTCCTCTACATAAATAATAACGCAAGTGAAAAGTGTGTAGCAATGCACATTTAAAATAGTTTAGTGACTAACACTATGGTTACGATATGACGGATTTCAAGTAAACAGAAACAAAGTCATAAGGGATTGAAAATTTGATGTTTTTTTTTTAAAGCCTTTATTTTAAAAACTCCCTTAGATAAGTATCTCATTTTATTACAGAGATTGTTTTCAATAAATGTGAAGATCATAATACCGTTTACAGCAATCTGATATCTCAAGAAGTTCTGGAGATATGGTAAACACTCGCAAAGTTTGCAACATTGGTTAAAATTATGTATTTCCGAGAATTTGTAATTATACTTAGCAAAAAGTATTGTTATAATACTACAGAAGCAAAGAAAATAAAATTTGCTTTAAAAAATTCTCTTAAATAAACTATTTTGAGCAATATATCAAATTTTATCATTCTTTTTCTATCTCTGAAACTGTTTTAAATATCAAATTCCTATAAACAGCACAATGGTCTTTATCGAAAACCATCTACGTAATTGGATGTGATACTTATTTAAACACTTTTTTCCCGGAATAAAGTTCTATTTAAAAAGTCATATTTTAATCTGTGACTATTTCTTCTTGTTCGAAATACGTCATATGGTGATTCTAGTTTTTGATACTAAGGTAAAGTCTGTTTCAAAACATAAAGTCCTCGTTACATACCTTCTTCTGAAGGAAGCTATAATTTTGTAAGAGATATAACTGTAATATGCTAGTATATCTTCAATTAAGTGGTGCCCTTCTAATTTTCGTACTTCATTCAGTGTTAAGGGTCTTCACCACAGTGAAATTAAACTACCGCTAATTTTAGAGTTTTTCTGTAATATCTTCAAATCAAATAATATTCGAAAAGCAGAAACGTAATGAACTAGACAATACTATTTTGCATGTAATACCGTTATCACAACTCATATATCTGCTTTCGATTTGCAACTGTAGATAGATTTAGCGTTTTTTGCGGGTTCTGTAAATAGCGGCATACCAAAAGCAGATAGGTGAATTGTGGTAAAGGTATCACATGCAAAATCGTGTTGTCTAGTTCACTACGTTTCTGCTTTTCCAATATTTTTATTTGGTTTGAATATATTACAGAAAAATTTTAAAATTAGCGGTAGTTTAATTTTGCTGTAGTAAAGACCCTTAAGGAAATGTCGGCAGCTGAGTTCTACGAAATGACTTCTGATGATCAGAACGATATGTTTTGAAACGAACTGCACTTTACTTCGGATGTTCATTACCTCGTTGATCTCACTTGCGTTATTACGTGAGATGACGAAGTCAACATTGTTCATTGAACGTGGATCACCTCTCTCACCGACAGACAGATTCTATCATCCATTAATTGTGCAGTAGCAAACTCTAAAACATATCGAGTGCAATCAATGTGCCCGAAACCCAAATGTAATTCAATTTCTCCATTCTTCAAATGTCACGAAAATTTTAAAGTACTCAGCAGACAGTTCAGAAATAACAATCTATGTCTTTTGCTAATCACACGATTCACACGTTCAGCAAGGTTGTCTGTAGTCACTAGTTTCCAACCTTAGCCACCTTTGTCGTGCAAACCAGTGAGTCCCTACAACAATCCTCCATACAGTCCTACAACAGCCGTAGGGTTGTCAACTGGCCGGTATTTCACCGGCCTGGCCGGAAATATTGCTGTTATTTTGATTAACATTGGTGACTGGTAAAATTTCTTACCAGCCCCTTTATGATCGGTATTTTGAAATCTGTAATTCAGAATAAAACATCGAACATCGAAATTCTTCGACAGTCTTCACAACCTTTAAAAATACAAATTTCCGTTGTATTATACATACAGCGATATATATATATTAGTTTTTCATTTATTTAACATAAGAAATTTTATAACAGTTAGATTTTATTGTGAAGCATTGTTTTCAACAATAGAGACAGAAGTGTATAATTTGTCATAATTGTCCGGCATAAATATAGCTGTAAATTTAAGTTGTCCATCGATTGTTGGCAAATAGCTCTTAGGAATTTCGTTAGTACAATGTTTCTTGCATTGTTTAGTTTCACGTTTCTACCTTTCATCATCTATCAACAGTGGCGAAGCGTAATCCCAAAAGTAGGGTAGGCCCGACAAACTATTAACACAAATAACATTTAATGTATCATAAAATGTTTAAAATTACACTCAGAATTATATTTTCCTTATTGAGTTTAAAAAAAAAAACTACCAAATCTATTTATTTTAAAGAACTTTCTTAGCTGCATTTCTAACACTGTTTAGAATTGAATTTATGTGCATGTATACATAGTAGTTATTTTTGTTGTTATTATTGTTTAATTTAACAAGAAGGAATGAATGTACCAAGCGACTAGAATCAAACCCCGTCAAATCCATTTTTCATACAAATTGACTTATACATACTATCCTATAGTTTTAAACATGCTGAATTCAAAGAAAACATTACTTCGTGCTAAACCCACCCATTCTACTGTAAAACAATGTTGAAAACGTGGCTCGGTTTCAACATCCGCCAGCGGACAGAGCTAGGCCATCCTTGGTTTCAAACTCCGCCATATCCACGGCAGCCAATAAGAATGCCCGGGTTAGTCATGTAACTTCCCAGAATGCTTAGCGATTTTGGGTTAATAAAAAAAGACTTGAAACAGAAAGACACAATTCTCAGACCAGAACAATATAGAACATCCTTAGTAAGCATTTCATAAGGTATGGGTAACAGTACCAGTTAAAGATTGGAAATCAGAAGTAGAAAAGGTATAAAAGATGCCAGGCAATTTGTATTTCAAATTTAGCCCATCCAAACGAATTATTTTGAAGCAAAATCAAAAGAAATCGTGTGTTCCTACATAGTCGAGGAAGAAGATGATGATAATCTTGATGTCGTTTAGAAAAATAATGTAAAAAGCCACTCTTCGTAAGGTTTAACAACATTATGTTCTCAAATCTGAGTTAGTTTTAATATTGCTAATGTCCGTGTAATCCAATTTTGAGAACACAATAAAGTATTTTTCAACTTTGCATGATATTATTGATATCCTATAATGTCATAAATTGTTGGTTTTCCCTCATTTTATTGTTAAATCGTACTTAGTTTTAAACTCCCTTTGAAGCAAAAGCATAAATTTAGCATGTGTTCTGACTTTCAATATCAGACAAGTCATGTCAGTATCAAAACCCGCCAAATCCTTCATTTAGTATCAAAACCCGCCACATCCGAATTTTCAACTATTATTCCTTATATTTTAAATTGTTATTGTTGGATTGTGTTCATATATTGTCACTATGACACAATACAATTAACAACATGTTCGGTAACAAAATTATGTTTGTATTTCCAAGGGTTTATGTGTGACAGTTTTTGTGACTTTTCCACAAAAGTGTGTAAGAAGATTTGGTGGAGTTTGATTCTAGTCGCCTTATATAAGCAAAAGTAGACTGAAAGTAGGTCCTTATTATTATTATTATTATTATTATTATTATTATTATTATTATTATTATTATTATTATTATTCAACAAATATTTGCATGAGGAAAACACGCAATATGTATTAATGGAATATTCTCATTTAGCTCCACTACAAATATCTTGAAGTGTAGTTCATATTTTAATCTGTCTGGTATTTGCAGCGGGGGGATAAGGGGAATTTCCTCTCAAGTTGCTGTTTCCATTTCCTGCATATTTGAAAATAGAGGAAGAGAAAAAATAAGTACATTCTTACAGTTAGCTGTCAAATTTCTTGTTTAAGTGTTTGTTACTTGCATCTTCCACTTTAGAGTAAGTACAATACTGTATTTAATTAATGTATCACGTAATAATGACTTTACTAGACATGTCAATGCTCACAAGGAACTTCATTTGAATCAACGCAAGGTATCTAATGTTGTGACATACCTAAGGGGCTGGCTTCCGGGCTTAAGCACTCATCGAAATTTTATCGCAACTTTTTATTGTTTTATATATATTGCAGAGTTTTCACATTTCCAGAAATAAAGTTAGCAAAGTTCCCCCCGAAACACTCAAAGCCCCAGAAACAAAATCGTAAATATTCCACTGATTCTATGAAAAGGAAAACTCAACTAAAATTACACACAAATATAGTTAATTTATCCTGTACGGTACCACTTGTAAATTTATACATATTTTAATGTATCAGACTTATATTTTATACGCTATTATAGACCATGCCCTATGTAAAAAAAAAAAAAAAAAAAAAAAAAAAAAAAAAAAAAAACCCTACTCTGAATAACTCCTGAGAGTACATACCTAAATTAGACAAGTTATCACGAACAGAAATACATAATTCCACACAGAAACTTCTTACTCTGTGTTAAGGAATCATTTTATAACATACTAGCGTCGATCATCCGCTTCACTGAGTTAAAATGAAAATGAAATGCACAAATCCGTATCTCATGTGTTCGGTACCCGTGAAATATGCTGTTTTCATTTTTAGTGGCATCGATTTAAACGGCACTGGAAATATCACTGTTCATCTTAGCGACCCCGAAAACTATGGATTCCACACTAATATAAGTCATTTTCAATCATTTATATATATATATCCCTCCCCCAAGTTGCGGGTCTGAATTTGGTTTTAAACGGATCGGAAGTGTCACTGTTCATCTCAGTGACCCCAAAAAATATGGATTAGACGCTAATATCGGCCACTGTCGATCATTTACACACACACACACACACACACACACACACATATATATATATATATATATATATATATATATATATATATATATATCCCTTCCTCTATGTTGCGGGGCACGGCATCGGAAGTTCATCTCAGCGACCCCGAAACCTATGGATTCGACACTAATATGGGTTATTTTTGATCAGCCTTATGTATTTCCCTTTCCCCTCTCCCAAAATTCGGGGCTGAGTTTGGATTAAACAGGATCGAAAGTGTCACAGTTCATGTCAGCGACCTGGAAAACTATGGATTCGACACTAATATGGGTAATTTTTGACAGTTTTATTTATTTTCCTTTCCCCCTCCCCGACAATGTCGGGCTAAATTTGGATGTAAATGGGATCGGAAGTGTAGTGGGTTTGTCCACCTATATATATCTACCTTTCCCAAGTTGCAGTGCTGAATTTGGATTTAATCAGCATCAGAAGTATCACTGTGCATCTCAGCGACCCCGAAAACTACAGACTCGACACTAATATCGGTCGTTTTCGATCATTTATAAATGTTCCTCCCCCTCCTTTCTCCTAATTGCACAGTCAAAGTAATATGACAAAACCATCTCAGGTCTGAACCTCATCTATGATGAAAATTTCATCGAGATCGGTCGGGTGGTTGAAGAGTGGTGAAGTCAAAAAGACAGTTACTTTCATTTATATATATATATATATATACCTCCTTCCCATGTTGCACCGTCAAAGTAAAATAATAAAAATCATCACAGGTTTGAGCTTCATCTATACTGAAAATTTGATAGAGATCGGTTGGGTGTTTCAAGAGTTAAGTTCTATTTATTTTTGTGTATATTTTTGTTTGCACCTTCCCAATAATGCGTGCAATCCCAAGGCGAAAATAGTTTCGCTTCCTGAGCAGCGTAGCCTGTAAACCTGTCTAGCGAGCTGGTGAGGCTCAGACTGAAAGGACTTCCGAGTGTTTCCAACCTACTATTTTGTTACCGAAAAAACAGAAATGTTGAAGTATTTATTGACTTTATTTCATAAGAAACCGAAGATAAAGAAAAAAAACAGTAGAAAACAGGATAGACCCGGCCTCAGAGTACGCTCCGCCATTGCCTATCAGCGATTAATATATTCTGTTCATCTTTTCAGGTACGGTAATATTAAAGAAATGACAGGAACTGTGTTAGGGAAAATTTGAAATGTACTTGTAAGGAATTTTATACAGTTATTGAGAGTGAAAAAGGATTTCCTGTAGTTGAAGCATAAGTCTAAAGAGTAAATTTCATTTTGCAAATTCAAAATTGTCACGTAAGGATTAATATGCTTTTGTTAACCTGTTTCGATAATTTTAAAGAAGTGACAGTTACTGGAAAATTTTTTAAAAAAATATCAATACCGACTTCAGTTTCTCATTTTTAACACAATGTATCTATTAAGCTTACTAGTGATTTTATTAAGGATATACAGAATACAGATGCTAATGAATTTTTATCCTTGATAGTACATTTCCCTCCCATGGATAAGTCCGAACAGAGATACTTCACACTTAGGGCTATATTATAGGAAATTTTGAGGGGATGCCGGTAATTTTATTTTCCAGAGTCGGCAACCCTAAGTAGCCGTAATGCTTACACATTCGACAATGAATTGCACCTTTATCATGCCCTTCTGCCTGAACCAATAGAATTACATCATGTATTTCATACTTGACGGGCGCTTCGATAGCACTCGATGTCTTCACACTTGCTATTTTACAATGTTTGAATGGCAGAGTCTCTCTATCGGGAAGAACGGGGGAACGTCCAAGAAATAGCTTAGTCCCATCCCCGTTTCATCTTTTCACATGGTTCTCCTCCTTAACGGAAGTTCAAACAAATAAATAACACTGTATCTATTGTAATTTGACTTTTCCTAATTGTGGAATACGCACATACTACTTGTAAAATGAAGAATTTGGTTCCCACTCGGACAGCATGCAAATTTGAATCCTCCACCTTCGACATACTCATCAATATTACCAACTCGAAAAACGTCCCATTTGTTACTTTCTTTATTCTGTTCAGAGAAAGAAGGGCATATTGGTAGAGCTTTCAATTGGTTTCCAATACTCTCACAAAGTCCATCTCACTGTTATCATTTTTTTTATGGCATAGTCCAAAATAGAGCACTATGGACACCCACACTGCACGAGTATCTATAGCCCCAGAGTTTGACTCGTTGCTACGATGGCACCTGTTTTCCAGGCGTTTCCTCACATTTACGAGCCAAATCACAGGTCTCCAAAGGCCATGGTTGTTTTTGTTCTATGACGATCAACGTTAAAACCGAAAATGATTAATTTCTACCATTTTCGGTTTGAATAGAGATAAATAAAGTGGAGATAAAATATTCTTCTGACGCTACAACTATATCAAAATCCGTATCTCGCTATCTCTTACTCTTTTAATTTACGGAGGTCAATATTGGAACTGTAAATGGTAGCAGGTTTCCACCAAATCATGTTATACTAAAGAGATAAGGATGAAACTGGATCCTATTCTTCGGACGCTGAGTCCACTGCAAAAATATGCTTTTTGCTATTACCGCTTTTGTTTTATAATGAACATGCTGAAGCCAGAAATGGCTGATTTCTAACACTTTCGTTGTTAGTAGAAAGTTAAATGAGATCTAGGAACACACATTTAATATATATTATTAAAAACCTAAAATAAATTACCATTTTTGGTCTGTTATCAGGTAATTTTATGTTATATATATTCTATACTAATTTAATAGATTGGGTTTGTAGCTTACCAACTTCTTGAACGGATGCGGCAGACTTAACCGGAGACTTGTTGCGTGCCACAAAGTCGTCACTCCGTATATTCGTTGAGTGCTTTTCGTCACTCCGTATATTCGTTTCGGATGTTTTTGTTCCCGTCTGTTTTTCTTGTTGCTTCTCTTGTATGTTTAGTCCCTTCTTTTGTGACGTGACAGGAGTTTTCGAATTGTTGCTTGGCTCATGAGAAGCTGGTTTCTTCCTAAAATACAATGTAATCTCTAAAGAGTTAGTATGTACGTGGTGCGTACCCAAATTACACTTAGCTATAATTAAAAAACTAATAAGGGTAGATTAATACAATAACACGAATAATTAACACACGAATAATAAGGTCAAAGTCTCAACTGTGCAAACTTTCAAACTTTTGTGTTCATTCTTAATAAATTCATCTTTCTTGATACAGGCACGAAAGAGTGAATTTCATCATAGAGACACCTAATAACGTTATTGTCTACATGTTCGGAAATAGATGTCGATATTCATTACCAGTTGAAGGATGTTTCTGGAGAAATTGCCTTTACTGACTGTACTGTGCAGAAGTCTGTGCGTGGATATATATGAGAAGGGAGGTCTACTGAAGTTCCGCCAAAGTCCTGAAGCCCAATTTCTGTAAACACCGCAGAATACATTGATTCTTTTTAGGTCATGGTTATGAAAGACAAAGCGAATTGTTGAGGATACAAAGAGTCTTCGAAAATTTACGCAACCTTATGGAAGATCCCACCCGGACAATCGATCTCAAAGGTTTTATAGCCATCGCGATTTTCACATTTATTGCCTACAAACTTCTTGAGGGTTTATTTTAAGGATTTTTTCCACATTAATCATCCACAAAGTGTTCCATAATTGAAACAATATTTCTTGCTCTAATTGTAACATTTCAAAATTTGAAAAAGGTTTTCAACATCATGATCCGTCCTGTGTACTTGTGTCAAGAACAAAACGGCATTCCTTTCCAGCATTTAAAATAGAAAACGTAAAAAATAATAAAAAAAATGTTTTCTAATACAGTTACGTAAATTCTTCGACATCCTGTATGTAGCCTTACAGAATTCTCTCCTTGCATCGTGAAAAGAATATTAGTAGATAACTTGAACTTGCCCAAGGTTGGTTCCCGTTTGACTCCTTGAGAGCTGGATGAAGAAAAGATATCCCGATAAGAAGAGGGATTTTACAAGATAAGAATATTGAAGTGGTTTCTCATCTACTCTGCTGCCAAGTACTATTTCCAGTAGCCTCTGTCTGTTTTCAAAACTGAAGAATTTATTGCGAGGCAGATGTCTCGCGTGAAGAAGTCCCTCAGAAGTGTTACTTTCTAGTGTGTAAAGCAACCCCCCCCCCCCCCGTTTCACCCCAAAGACTTTTCAAATGATTTTGATGGTAAAATACAAAGATTGCAATGGCGCGTAGATGTGGAAGGGAGTTCTGTTGAAAAGTAACAGAAATATATAACTCGAAAATTGAAAACTACGAGAATTATGGGACAACAGTTCGTAAATTTGGTTGGTTAGTTGCTTGAATTAGGGTTTAGGGGCTGTTTCAGAACCGAAACTATATGAAACGTAGATCTACAGCTTAACGTATAAACCAAACCACATGAGCTCCTGTGCTTAGAAACGAACCCATGTCCCCCACGCCCAAGACGCAAACGATGACCAAATTGCCACGAGGAGCTCGACACGTAATTTTGGTATGTACTTCGAAGTATCTCATGCAATCATTGTATTAAGAAGAGGATTAAATGTAATATTTGATAAAGTCTAGACCAAGGAAAGTTAAAGAACAATATTTAATGTTATATTTTAAAGCTCGTCTACGTGTTTGCCATCACTATTAAATATTTCACCAGGAGTTTTTGAATTGTCTTCTCAGGATGTCTGATGTGCATTTTCAGGCAAAGTTTCCCCGTACTTTGTAGATATATTTTGTTAGGAAAAAAAAAAAAGAAGGTAACAACCAATTTCCAAGAACCTTCTTACGAACCAAAGATGACATCTACTGTGTGTAAGCTATAATATATGATCATTGAAGAATAAGCTGGTAATTAATATTGTAATTAAGTGTGCATGTATTTAAATCGTACTATCGTGTATCACTACATATAATGAATAAATTTTGAAGTCTTTTTGTACAATTGAACAATAATTAATATGAAAGGCAGGTAACGGAACAATGATGTATTATAGTTGGAATAATTTTATCTGTATGTATTGATATTACTTCTACGTTCATTGCACTATTTCCCTTTATTATTAATATTGATTACATAGCCACACACAAAAAAATAAATAAATAAAAAAAGTAAAAGAACAGAAAACAAAAGTTCTGTACACGAACCCCAGAGTATGGATTCGATGGATTTTGTTACAGAGAATCCACATTTCAGAACCCCGGGGCGATTGACCGTGTCAATGTTTTGTTATCTGCGAAAAACTTGATAGGGATAAACATCTGCAGTGTCTTGCGCTCTGTTTCAAACTGAGCTACAAGTACAGGGAATTGGTTAAACACGTACACGAGCTGAGAGCAAGGATCAAAGGTGCCTCAGACTCCCTGAATACTTCATAGCAATGAAATACGACAGTATATGAAAACTAATACTGCGCTGCGATACATGCTTGAATTTACATGGTAACTGGATACGTAGTTAGTTGTCTGACATGTGTCAAATAACTCTTTTTCACTCACAACTTGTCCTGCATGTTTTCAAATAAAACGTTCTTTACTCTCCGGACGACTTTAAGAAGATGATATAGTATGTCCATAAAGTCATGGTGCAATTTTGTCCGATCACAGGAAAGCAACAAAAGAAGAAAAAAGTGTAAACGCCACCAAATAAAAGGAAAAACCTTCAAAGTTCCCGTAGTATAATATGCATGCGTGTGCGCACACAGGTGATGACGCAATATCATGAACTGCATTGCAGCGGAGCAGCCCACGCCCATGTCTGTTGAAATGTGGACCGTACAGAGGAAAATTCAGTGTGTCCTGTGGCTTGCTAAATTTGAAACTGTGAACAAAGTGCAAAGTGAATATCGTCACATGTACAACGAAGCGCCACCACATACGAATTACATTACTTGGTGGGATAAGCAGTTGAAGGATATCGGCAGTTAGTTGGGACAAACCTCGTTCTGGTAGTCCATCGGTAAATGACAAATCTGAAGAGGCTCTCCTGTATAGCTACCTAAGGAGCCCTTAAAAATCTGTGCGTGTGTGTGCTCGACAATTACACCTAAGCAAGACCACAGTTCATGAGGTGTTAAAGAAACGTCAGAGTTCTTCGGAATACAAAGTGCAGCTGTTGCATGCTATCAAATCGGCGGATAAACTCAAACGATTCGAGTTTGTTACAGATATGCTACATGAGATCGTCAGTGATGAACGATTTCTGCAGAAGATTGTTTCAAGTGATGAGGCGACATTCCATGTCTATCGACATGTTCATCTCCATAACGTCCGAGTATGGGCTGCTGAAAATCCTCATATCTATGTTGAGTACGAAAGTAACACGTCTAAGGTGAACGTGAGGTGTGGCCTGATGCATTCTAAAGTGATAGGCCCATTTTTCTTTGCGGAAGAGACTATGATGGCAAATAATTGCGTTGGATTTTCATGCAGTGTCACCATTTCTAGCTATCATCTTTCAACATGACGGCGCTCTTCCACACTATGCCGACATATCTCGTAAGTTTCTGGATACAATATTCCCAGTGGTGGAGAGGCAGGGGTTCTATGAAGCCATGGTCCTCATGATCCCCGGATCTGACATCCTTAGACTTTTACTTGTGGGGTTATGGGAAGCAACATCTATACAGTGAACTTACCCTAGTAGCAAGAAAGGTTTCGGCCGGGTGGCGCGTGCTTGGCTTTCAGTTTTGTACGCTTGCACTTGAAACGCATGCTTTCATGCAATCTGCCTTTTGTTGTACTTGCAAGCGATGCTTTAGTCCCTTCTCAGAGCGTCATAGCATCACTGGTCGTTCATTGGCTACTGACTTGTCGTGTAAACGCTTGCATCGAACTTGAATGGAAGACTGAGTGCAAGATTCCCCCCATGCAACTTCGTTACTGGAATCCAGCTTCAGCATGCTTGCGTTTTTCAATCAAGCTGGATGTATGCTTGGACCACTTGCAATTCAAGCAGATAGCAAACGGTTTGCAAGTTTCTCTGCTACTACGGTATCAACGACATTAATCATTTAAAACAGAGAATCACAGACATAATTCACTGTGTTACACCAGACTTCCTTAACTGTGTGTGGGAAGAACTTGAATAAAGTTTAGATGTGTGTAGGGCAGCAAATGGAAGCCACATCGAACTGCACTGAATAGGTATAACACTTTGAAAGTTTTCCTTTTATTCGGTGAAGATTTTACGTTTCTATCTTGTTTCGTTGATTTCCTGTGACCGGTAAAAAGTGCACCATCATTTTACGGACATTGTATTTTATACATTAACCTTAATATTAAACATAATATCAAACGCTAGTCTGCAAGCAGTAAGTAGTTCTTTTAGTGCAATAGGTTTAGCTTAAATGAAAACGATTATGGATAAGATAATTTGAATTAAATCAATGGTAGCTGATTTAAATCACTGATCTTCATTATTATTATAATTGTTACAAAGGAAGTTTGAATACAGACATATTATGAGATAAGAACAAAACTTAATAGCCTTAATAAAAAAGGACTAGAAAAGTCATGCTGCATGCAATTGCAAGATATATGTGCACTGTTTAGATAGAAGAAACCAATATGTGGAATATGTTATACTTACTGAAACAGAGCATTAGAGCAAAATTCACTTGTTGAGTCTTGGTGCACAGTTTCCTTTCTCACTGAAAAAAAAAAAAAAGTATATCCGTGAAGATTATAGTTGTAACGAACTTTTTAAAACTGAGTATTAACAACAAAAATATTCTACAATATTATCACAATTATTTTGATATTGCAGATAAGTCACTTGTTGAGAATTGAGAACCTTCAATGCACTTTTGTTCACCAGAAACCTTTTACTTTTGATGGAACAATTATTCATTAGAATATCATCAACCAACTAAAATCTGTTTTCCTCATTTACCTTATTTCACATCCCTATTAGGACATTTTTTTTTTATCAAATAAGTCTTAACAAACTACTAATTGTTATAATGGAATGTACCTCTATTATTGTAAATTAAAGTTCTCGTATTCTGAAACATCCAAAAGATATAAAATGCGCGTGCAGTTTTCAGGTACTACTTACCTCTTTCTTGGCGCATATGAACAAAAATTCCTGTTTCATAGGATACATAAAGTATAAAGTTCTTTGTCACCCTATAGATTAAAAGTGATGGGAAGAGAAGAAAATCTTACTATCAAATTGTAAAATCATACTATCTACATGAGGAACAAACATATTAATACATCATGTCTTTTATGTAGCGTCAAGTTTACTTCACACGCGCCAAGGAGGAGGTGACAAAACTACACAAATTTTATCTTTTGCATATTTCAAAGTAGGATTTTTATTTTTATTTTTTATTTTTCTACAGTTAATATTCTAATTATCTTCTTCTCCCCTCTTAAATTAACTCTATGGTAACTCCAATTTCTTAATTTGTCATATAAATAATTAAATAGAAGTACTTGAAATGTTGCTCGCATGAGATAGAGGACATACTGTTGTAACCTTCCACATCTTTTTGAATTTATTTTCTTTTCCTACGGAATCACGATCAGTAAAAAGTTTTCCGGTCATTCTCTCATTGCGTACAATACTTCATACGATACACAAACATATCTCTCTTATTTCCTTTCTCTAAATCCTATCTTACTCCTTGTGTTACTACAGATATTTTCGAATTTGCCCTCCGATAATGTAAACCTTTTGCCGTCTTCGCTTACTTCTTTTTCACTCTTCACAACTAGACTACGAGGGCCGTTACTGTCTTCTTATAATTAATATATATCTACTTCAAACGCCATTTCTATCACTATTTTTTTTATTCTTAAATTCTACTGTCAACAAAACAATATCAACAGTAAATACATGTGCCTACAGCTTGTTCGAATTACATGTAAAGGGTTCAGGAACAAATGTAATTATTATAGGAGATAAGAAACGTAATTCTAAACAAAAATTTCTCATACTCATGTGCTCTAAATCTAATTGCCTTCATGTGAGAGGCAGCTAACCTTGTTGTTCATCTGTAACTCAACAAGATGCATTAAAATATTTATAGGATTGTTGGGAGATTAGAAAGATATGTTAATTGCATTAATAAAAACCGTATAATGTGCCACTAAACTGAACATGAACCTAGCGCATTACTTGATATTTTGGAAAAGCAGCAACTCGAGTTTCGATCTGTATCTCAGGATGCTAAAACTGTGTTTTGATCTGTATCATATGATGTAAAATTAAAACCTAAGAAAACGTTTTCAATCGTTATTAGTAAGCAACCAGATTGACTTCATAAATGGTTTACAATTTGTTAAATGGGGGAGTTTTGCTCTCATTTTTTATTCAACTTTTACTATTTACAATTCATTACTTTGGACAATTTTATTATTTGTTATCATTTTCATATACTATATTTCATTTTCAATATGTTCATGTGCCGCTTATCCTTCTGTATTATTACATTAATAGTGTGATAAACAATTTTATTTAAAACAGACAAATTCGGCCATCTTGGCTCGTGCCATTTTAGTACATTTACTTATTTCAAACAATTTATAATTAAAACAAATATAGTGACGTAGTCCACAAGGCCCTAAGGCTGGGACTTCCTTTATAAATCTTACGTAAGGGAGGTAACTAAAAGAAAGAAAGAAAAAAAATGTTAAATATGGACAACGTAAGTTTGTATGTGTGATCGGTGATTTAGTTTAGAAATATAAGGCTGTAAAAATTAATCAAAGCCTCGGATCGACATTTAGCTAATGCAAAATCCAACACTATTTTTATGGGTAACTGCATTTGAAATAAGTGATACGTAATGTGCATGTGGATTTGGAAATCGATATATATTGAGCTGAAGAAATAGTATAAATATTTCGTCTCTAATATGCAGTGCAACAAGATAGGTGAGAAACAATAGTTTATGATTTTAATTATGAGTGTATCGAACGGTTAATATTAGCTTTGAAACAGTTCTATGGAATCTAATGTTGATAGAATAGGAATTATTTAATGTAATGAAAAATATTCGACGATTATGGGTGTATAATGAATATTAATGATAATAATAATAATACTTAATTTAGACAGAGCTGTTCAGAAAAGTAACTCGATAAAGTCAAATAATCATTCATATGTTGTTTTGTATGTATCTATATTGCATAATTGGGTTGACAATTCATGTTATATTTATGCACAGCTTTATCATCTATTCGCCAATTATCCATATATATGTTGTAATGGTATAATCTTGTACTTCAGTGTGGGAGTTTCGTATCAGCACACCGAAACTCAAATCTTTTATAATGGAACATCTACCTGTGTGAGTAGGGGCATTTCAACCGGCTCATGGCAATATAAAAACTTAGATTAAAAGAAGAAAGAATTGTATTCAATATGCATTACTAAGTTCGTTATTATGACTTTTGCATGATTATCTTAAGTATTCGTTTATATTGCCTAAATTTTATGTATGTGTTTATATTGATGTCATTTTCAGTGGAAATCGTATTTGGTATTAAACTACACGTCTAGTGATATATTTTGATAAAGATTTGTTTGCAGTACGGATATATAACTTATTTATATATGAGGATATTTATGTGTAGTTAGGCGTAAGCTTAACGCTATATGAGAAGTTCTTGTCCCCATTGCAGCACCCACAAGAAATTTTACTGTTGTAACAAGGATGTATTTTACATCTTCCTGACATGTATCCTCGCCACAAATAAATAAATACATAAAAACACTTAAAATCGATTTGATAAATTACATTTACTCAGACAAACTTTGTAATAAAGTGGCGCTCGTTCTGTGTTAATCCAAGCTTCGAGTCATATGTAGTAACAGTTTCCTAGTTTATTTTATGAAACAGTTAATTATCTCATAACATTGCAAAACACATTGGTTTGCCTTTCTTGTTCAACTGTAAGAAGTTAAGACTTTGAGAAATGGCACATTATTCCAGCAGGATAATTGTTGAAGCCTTACATGGCCCAAGTTTATATTTGCTGGCTTAAGTTTAGCATGTTTATTTACCTTTTCAAGATATAATTTCTTTACACCAAATCTTTTAAATAATTATGTCATTTATTATTGAAAAAATAAGAATCATTAGGCAAGGGTATTGTTTCCTTTTAAACAATTCAATTTACATATTATTGCTACTTCGTGTTGAATTTATTAATATTAGTATAATGAACACTAATATTTCACTTTTATACTTTACTTGATCATTTACTCTCTAACATATTTTCGTATTCAGTTACGTTATAATAATAATAATTTTGTTAAAGATGGTTCAAAATCCTAAAAAGATATTTATTATTTACAAAACAACGCTAAAAATGTCGAAACCTCCAGCTTATTTCTTGTGTCAAATATTACATTCATAAAGTAAAACTTGTTACGATCGTCACCTGCTTAATTTGGATGCTATTATGGAACCACGCAAATATAACTACGGTGAAACCTCTGAATAACGATGCAGTATGCAGTATTCAGTAAATGAATTAACTATAAATGCTGTTCTTGGTATTTATATTACAGGGATGATGAGGGGAATATACACTTCTATAAAGAAACACAAGTATCACTGGGAGATGTAATTATATCCACAGCAAAAATTCCTTAATTCGTATACTGTGTGTACTAAAAATAAAACTAATGCAAAGAAATACGCAACATGAGTATTAAATATTGAAAATTTATTGTGAACAGAGGGGAGAAAACCAAATTCAGCCATCAACTTTTCAGTCTGGCGATTCACAGGTGATTCACGTTAAGACAAATACACTTTGTGGGAAATAATTTAATTTCTATTGTACTGCATCAGACTTATTTTCAAATTGTAGAAAGTATGATTTGTGCTAAATACGTATCAACTAGGAAGTCCGTTGTGAAAAGGTTGCTAAAATGTTAGGGAGAAAAGGAGGCTGTTTGCATCTTCGTCTGAGAGTTCGTAAAGGATAGTCCTATCCAATAATAATACATATATTTTGACAAGCCCAAACATCTGTCTGTTCCTGACAGGTGTCCGTTCAGATAAATTACATTGAATATGCTTTTATTAATCTGTACATTAGTTATTCGTGTCGTGTCGTATTTCCTTTTTACCATTCTATTTCAACTAAGGATAAACAATTAAATAAGTAAGTTTCACTCCACGCTAAAATTCGTGCAGAAATTAAGTAAGTTTCACTGTAAGCTAAATTCGTGCAGTGTACAGTCATTAATACATAAAAGACTAAGAAAACTGCTTACTTATTTGCGCAGTGATTTAATTTATCGGGGAAGTATTTTGGTTGCCTATTTCGAACCAACTGTAGGCCCACCTCAGGAGCCTGTTAGAATCCAAAAGTTTCTCCTCTTCTTGCACAGTCACTACCTTTCGCATGTAACGTATTATCCTGAATTTATACAGTATTTTAAAAAATAAAATAAAAAAAGAGTTTGAAATAACCAATGTACAAACCGATGAAAATGGACCTTCCCTACTCTCATTCTCCACTGGTCAAAGCTGATATGCACAAGGATTCTGTTACAAAACATCAAAGTTGTCAACCATAAATTTGCTCCTATTATTAATAATTCCATAACAATTTTTAATCTAATTGTGTAAAAGCTACTGCATAAATTCAGAATCGCATATTACACACCAAGGATACTAGATGTGTAAGCAGTGAAATTAAGCTTTTGGATTCCTACTGCCCTCTAAATGTATAGATCGTTGCAGATTATATTGACAAATTCTCGGGGCCAACATTCCGCATGCCGAAATCTCCCAATATGCACTGAGTTTCTAAGGACATAAATAATAATAATAATAATAATAATAATAATAATAATAATAATAATAATAATAATAATAATAATAATAATAATAATAATAATAGGTAGAACGAAGAGTTAACTAATGTGGAACCAAAAATGTTCATTTAGACACTAGAAAAGGGGAAAAATTAACGGGTTCAAGATGAATGGATATACAGCGTGAAACATTTAACTTGAAACCTATTGCAACTTTCAAAAACGATGAAATTTTGTACGACGCAACTATCATCAGAGAGACACAGTTTGACATAGTCTGTTACCACCAAGTTAACAATGTTGTCAACCCAAACTAATTTTTTTGAAACTGCTAAACATCAGATTATTACATAATTCAGATATATATAAGTTAAACGAAAACTCGTGACTCAGCTTTAAAATTAATGACATTGCAGTATCACAAACATCCAAACGTCCGTCTCATCTGCAGTATTGCTGGTGTAGAAGTCTACAAAATTTGGATATTTCTGATACTCTAGCGTTCTTAATTGGTAACTGAGTAATAAATGTGGTATTGTAGGTTTCCATTTACATGTAGATTTGAAACTTGTAATAACCTAATGTAGTGAAATTTCTTTTCTTTTTTTCTTTTTACTTTTTTTCCTTTTTTTAAAGTACAATTTTATGTTGAGTTAGCAACACAGTTAATCTATTGGTATTGAAAAGTATGTCAAACAATGCCTTTCTGTCGATATTTGCAAGTTGCAAAATTTCATAGTTTTTAATGTTACAAGGCCGTTTCTTGATAAATAAACTTCCTAAATGCTAAGCTATCTTTATTTTCCTTTTCTGAATTTAATAGAATAACGTGGTATGGGTTAGATCTGTTGTTTATTTGTAATAATTATTATTTTCTAAATATACGTTGCACACTATTCTCCTCCGTGAGTCAATATGGTTATATGATTCTTCTAGAACATATATGCGTTGAGTTGCAACACAGTTGAGATATTTTGAACATTACACTGAAGGAATTGCTACGGCGAGATCTCGTCCTGACAAGGTTTTATCCTACGTGTGATTTCATCCAGTAAGGTTCTGGCCAGGAGAGATTTCAGCTACATGAGATTTTGTACCCCAACTAGTTGCAGATACACAACCGAAATAGTAGTTCTGATACGTTAAAATACTGCACAAATAGGTAATCAGTTTCCTTACTCATCCAGGTATCACTACTTTATTTAAATGGTCTAATCATCTGTTATAAAATCTAGTACCTGTTTTATGAAACGGAATATTGTATTCCAAGATATCTCTCCCGCACAACGCATCGTCTTCCGATTGATTCGTGTTCTGCAATTGAATTAAAAGTAGCTGATCAATAATAGGCACTAAATTAATTACATATTAAATACTGATAATAACTTAATTATAATGAACTATACATATGTGCCTTAAACGATCCCAATACTAATTCCAAAAAAAACATCACAGCTTTTCTCATCCTTCAAACATTCTTAACTAAGCTGCCAGCACCGTAACACGACTAAGAGTAAGAGTGGTACTAAGCAAAACTTAAATCAAAGGAATTATAATGTACCTCGTCCGGTCATAAATACTGTTACAAAGTTCCAGAGGCTGCAACATTGCTAGTTGTGAGGAGAATGAAAGAGTCTTGCATTGGAATGGATGATGACTCATTGTGAGTCTGCTATGGAAAGGGAGACACGCAACCACTACAGGCAGAATGGAATCAAGTGATTACGAAATCCAGGCAGCTGTGATAGCGCTACACAGAGTTGGAAAAGCAGGGAGTGAAATTTTCAAGACGCTTAAAAAGCTAAAAATCAGTCACACGTTTTTGTATCATAAAATTTAACATCTTCTGTAAGTGATACACAACTAGCTCAGAAGCAAAATTACTTTTGAACCATATACAGGCAAGTTAGATCCTAATTCATCAAAAAACAGGTACATTCCTAAAGGTTGCATCCCCAAGGGTCACAATCTCCATTAAGGAAGAGTCCAATTACGGAAGATAAGAAATTAAACAAAAAGATACAACACTGTCACGAAGACATTGACGTAAAATATAGAGAAAAAGGTGCAAATGTAGAAACGTGAGGGTAATGTGGAAACGTAACTTATGTTGACTGCAGAGACGTTTACCCTAGCGGCAATTGCCGTAAACAATCACCCTCGTCCCCATTCGTCACATCACAACGCTATGAAGCAGTCGGCCAGTGTAGTTAATGGTGGTGCGTCGAATGTTGTTTACACATTTTCGTAAGTTTTTGGAGGTAATTATGAAGTATTATTAAGTCTAAAGTATCATGGATGTAGTGCAATACATATCAAAGTATTGTGAAAGGGAGTTATTGGGAAGGTATTGGTGACTTTCAATCAAACACAAGCACACGTGCTTTTAACTTTACTCGTACAATCCAGTTTGACTACAGTGCGGGTAACTTGGAAACATGTGGATGAGGGAAATGTGGAAACGTTTCCACATATCCCTCACCCTAAAGTCCATTGCATTGCTTTATTATTACTAAATAATTTATTGAAGATAACACACATTTGAATCATACAAGTATATATTAGATACTTTTTATTCATGGTCTAAGTGAGGGATAGAGCAGAGGGGTAAGGCTTAGGAGTAAAGCAAAGTTGAAACTGACAAAGAGGCAGAAAAAGGCAAATAATTGTCTTCACAATTTTTATTACAGGGTTCCAGCGTACCGAGTACCTCTTCAGAGAATCCCAGCGTACCGAGCACCTTTTCAGAGGATCCCAACGTTCCGAGCACCTCTTCAAAAGTTTGTGTGTCACCATATGAAATCACGAAAATGCCCCCTTTGAAGAGGAAGACTTCGAATAGAGGTCGTAAGCCGAATTCTTGCGCTGTTTTCACATCGTCTCCCCCCAAAAACAGCTCGAACAATCCTTATCTAAGAGTACGACTAGACCTAAACAGAAACCGCCTGCAGGCGGTAAGAAAACTTGAAAAATACCCAAAGTTCTCCTCCAATTAAAAACAAAATATAGTCTATCTTCCAGTTGGAGTAGAAGAGCCCACCGAAAAAGGCACCCTGTGCATATTTTATGGGAATCCATTTTCGAAAGATATGCGTGATGAACTATGGATTAATTGTCAATTATGTTAGAAATGGAGTCACTCTGAGTGTAACGGTGTGGAAACAGACATTTGTATTTGTGATTTCTGAAAATAAGACTTGCCTACATAACATCTTTGTCTGTTGAAAAAAAAAAAAAAAAAAAAAAACTTGAATGAAATTTGTTTACTTTGTAACTTTCAGCTTTTTAACTTTGTAATTATTTCAAATCTTTTGTTGTCTTTGTTTCGTCTACAGATTAAAAACATACTATGATCCAACAACTTTGTGTGTTTACACATTGATTTACTGTAATTTTAGGGTGTTTCCACATTACCCTCACTTTTTAAAAATCGAAATATGCTAGTATATGTGCCAAATATGTTTTTATTATTTACATACATGGTTTTTGCACTTGCGAATTATGGTCCCATATTTCTAACATTCTAAGGCATTTTGAGGCAATTTTCCAGGTTAAATTAACGATTCACTGCTTTTTTACAAATTAAATACAAACTGGGTTTCCACATTTGCACCCTCTCCTCTAAGTAATTGATTTGCGTTTATGAGTACTATATTTATATTGTAAGTGGCAATTAAGAAACTGTGAAGGTCATTCCAACAGAAAATATTATTTTCTAAAATTTGTTGGGCAGGTTCCCCAAAGTACCTAGGATTTATACTACTATATACATTTTTAGGCAATTCAGCTAGAGTTTTATTGCCTAGAAAATAGTATTTTTGGAAATTTTGACAGCGTTTTTGTCAAAACTAGCAAAACTTCTTCTTCTATTTGGTTTAAATACAGTATGAAATTTAAGAAGTTATTTTTATCCAGTCATCTTTCTATCACATGTTTTATCCTTCTAAAATCTTCATCCAACTGACCTGGTTACTCGTTCTTCCATCAAAATTTCCAAAATGATAAAGGATTGACACATCAATGAAAGTTTTTTACATCTCCCTACACACTGACAACGTTATGTTCATGATTCGAAAGTTAAATGTACTCATATAATATTTTCAGTAAAAACGAAATAAAATCTTTCATTTTTTAAAACAAAACTACACATCGCATTGAATGGTAGAAGCACACTTAATAACTAAGGCGCTTTTAGGTAATAATAATAGCACATACTACAATGATAATTACTGTAATGTTGTTAATCGTCAAGATTGTCTTCGAGGGAAATGAAATGAAACAGACAGAATTACAAGTATAACTCACCTCTGGAACTTGGGAGTTATTTTTTTCACCACGGGGATTGACCTCGTGTCGCCTCTTCTTTGATACCTGTAAAGTTTTCGTTTCTTTCGCTTTCCTTTTTAATTTCGACGAGGTAGGGTGTTTACTGTTAGATCCTTTCACTTGTGAAGGTTTTTCTGTATCCTTATGAACAAAATAAACATAGAATCAAAATTCTGCTTATAAACAGTTCAATTATATAGATATATATATATCAAAGTACAAAATACATTACAAATACGGAACAATACATCTTTAACGCAAACATGTCGATGGCCAGCCCCCATTTCAAACAGTAACTTCATTCACTTATATTGTGGGTCCAGGTAAATAGCAACGTTCCATTTCATTTAACATTGGACGCATAAAGAGTGTACAGAAGAAATGGTTCGTCCGATTAAAAAAAAAGAAAAAGAAAAGAAAAATCCTTCCCTTTAGATTGAAAATATCATATTTAGAGATGGTTTTTCCTCTTACATTTTGTTGCAACTCTGATATTAACAGAGTTACCCTATGCCAGGGGACTTTTGAGACACCCTGCATATATTCGTTCTCAAAGTTTGTTAAATAAATATTTGTTTTCAGTCGCTTTACCAATTGTAAATGCTGTCAAAACATGCTAAATGCTCTCAAGAGTTTCTAGATCAGTTAACATTTTCTGGTGAAACAAAAATTACATTAATAATGAAGCAAACTGCCAAAGTTCCAACACTAACTGCTAAGGGAAACTCAAGAAAATTTGACAACACGGAAGGCATCTTCATTAATATATGATGATGCGCGTCTCACGGAGTTAAGACTTTCTAGCTTCAATGGTAAAATGTTAATAGTTATGAAACTAAAATTTAACGTATTTGAATTAAGACGGTGAATTGAGACAGTATGCTTTGAATTTGATTTTTGACACTCCCTCTTGCCTATCAAATGTCTTTCGTCCAGTTTGTCTTACTTTTGCAAATGTGATGAGGGAGAATGTTGTGAATCTGGTCCTTAGGTGGGCATCACGACCAAAACAGAGACAAATGACAAGGTTCACAGTAAACTACGCGACCTGAGTCCCTGGATCATGCCATGTTCAAAAGGTGGGTTCTCCTGGACAGCTAGTCAACAAGTTCTATGAAGTATCTCAGACAATACTTTTGCTGGTAACTTTGAATGGATCATTTTGTTTGCGAATGTTTCTGCATGGATTCAATTTGTGCTTGCCTGAACACAACCTCTGTATCTGTGGTCACTTCCATTGTTAAACATTTTCCAAACACTGTTTCACTGCTTGGTTACGCGAAAAATTTGGGTGGAATAGAAACATGATATATATAATTAAATAGATACTATATACAAGAGCGGCGATTAGGGGGCAAAGGGGGCAGTTTCCCCCCACTTTTTTGAAATGATCCATTAATGTATATAGTTTAATTTGCAAATATAAAGTTTTTTGTATTTATTAGTGGTTCATAGAAAAAAATGGTGCCATATAATATTTGACTTTGCGTGAGTACGTATTGGTTGTCTTCCCGTGGAGTTAAGAAAGCTACAGGAATTGCATCTTAATTGCCATGAAGAAATGATCCAAAAATTAATCTATTGGAGCGCAAAAAATTCCAGCATACTTTTCATTTCTTCTCACAAGGGCTCGATATGTTAGTCAACCGCTTTGAAACTAATTGAGATAACATTTCGCAAAAAAAGAAGTATTTCACAAGTTATTGTTGCGCAAAAATTGACACTTCCTAAAATGACTTTTCTTCTTTCTAATAGTAAGGAATATCTTGATTTGATTTGATTTTTTTGAGTTTAACATCCCGTTCAGCAGCGAAGCTATATGAGACGTGAACCTACTGATCAACGCGGAATCCAAATCACGTGAGTTCCTGCCGGAATAGAACCCGGGTCTCCCATGCCAAAGGCGCGTACATTAACCGCTTAGCCACGAATGAGCTCAGTAAGAAATATTAATTAAAAAGAGAGTAATAAGAACCTCTACCTTTTCCAATGTTTCGCAGTGTAATATACGAGCGAAGTGATGTGTTTAGGAGTGTACCATTTTATATAAAATTAAATTTAGTGAATTCAACATAATTCTAGGTTTTAAGATTATTTTGTATACGGAATTCCCAGTTACATAACTTTTGCAAAAGAAGCCTCATTATTCATTACTATGATTTATTTGTTTTGCAAATTTGTTATTAAATAATCTGATCGCACAATTTTCCAGACAGTATTTTAAGATGTTCATGAGCAAGGAATCAAATCTCTTCTTACACCTTCGTTGTTTAAGAGTACAACGGGCTAGTACCTACTTGCGTTGCTCTTGTCAGTTTACTTAATAAAATATGAAATACAATACACGGTATTTTACCTGAGAAAGATAGTATCCTATTAGTTATACAACCTTTCGTTAAACAAAGTGTTAGAAGCAACCAGGGAAACTAACATTGATATACAAATATTCAGATCATCTCTTGCCTCTCCCCACTTTCAACGTCCAATCGCCGCCACTAACAATTCCCAATAACCGTTCATTTTTGGGCGACACTTCACTAGCACCAACACAACTCTGACATCTATAAACCGATACATAGCACTAATAACGACGACAGTTTCCTGTTTCTGGCGCAAATACACATACGACATCAGCGTTCCGAAATCGGCTGGATTTACATTGATCATTGTTCTGGAACAGCGTTACATTTAATTAATATTTAAGTACATGAGTAGCTCTAAATACATACCTGGCCGGTGATGCTTTTTGCTATTCGAGGAGAAACGTCTTCGAAAGCATCCTCTCTAGGAGTAAGTTTGCAAGACTTTGAAGTTGCAGCAACTAAGTAAGAAAATAAATAAATAATTAAATAGATAATAATAATAAACATATACAGAGAGAGAATAGTGATATAACTAGGTTGAAAAGAACGGAAGAGCTCGACAAAACACAGCAACATGATATTATGTATCCTAATTATTACATGGTCTGGGATCGAATTACGACTTTTCGCATTGTTCATTTGACTCATTCATTGGAACTTGATATTCCTTTCCAGCATTGAAATTATCAGGTGGAACCTACTACAATGAAGGATTAGAACAAGGTTCTTGGTTGTTTGATTTGGAGCGCCTTTCTTAGCATCGAGGCTACATGAGACGTTAATATCTAAACCCTACGTGAGATTCATTTGTAATTTAATGAATTAAATTTTGCAGTAATTAATTTTTCTACAAATATATATTCTTCATTTTTTTTGGGGGGGGGGGGGCTAATTTTAAAAACTTCATGGGAGGTTCCTCTATTGAAATAGAATAACTCAGCCTTCTTTTCCCAAATGTTAGTCCTCGACTCATGAATTTTGTAACATCGAAATCATCATTACTGAACATTATTTATTATATGAACGACTCGCGGGAAGATCATGGTAACCGATGTTTTTTAACTTTTGAGTAAACTAAAAAAAAGTCCACTGCAATACATTGTTGCCACATGTCAAGTAAGCTTCCCCTCCCATATGGAAATTTCCGAATTTCAACAACCTACGAATATTCTGTGACCCACTGAACATAATAACTCAATTTCGATGGAGCTGGTGATTACCACTATCTTTCCCAGGCCGCTCATACGATGGCCGTTACGTTACAACTCTTAGGAGGTGACTCCTGCCACTAAAACAAAAAAAAAGTTCTCTTGAACTTTCGGCTATCGGATATAGTTTCGGATCTACAAGGTGCCGAAAGCGTGGGAAAATTACTTTCGGACGCCAATAGGTCGGAAACTATCCAACGTAAAGAGGGCGGGTAATAAATTCACTGAAGAAGTTATACCTGCTGTATTGAATTTCGCATGTTTCACAATCCTACCATGCACGCGCAAGGGATTCCCCAAAGAAACGTAGAGAGTCCCGGATAATCTGCCAAATGAAAATTGGTCTAAATGGATATGAATTGATAGGGTTTCTACCAGGCAACAATAATTTGTTTGAATTAAGTCGATATCTGGAACAAATACAAAATGGCGAACACCTTCATGCTCGTTGTGTGTGGTTGCATAATCGCCAGGTACGGATGCTGGCCAACAGTGACGTTCTGAGTATTAAGTATAGCGAATTTGTACTCAAATGCTCTAGAAAGACTTCTGAATTGTCGGTAGAGCACAACAGATGAAGCAGGGTGATTCACATGTGTGAAAACACTTAACGAAAAATGTCCAGTAATGCACTCATACTCAGTAAACGTGAGTTCAAAGCGTCGGAAATGTAAGGATTAGCGTCAAGAACATGAAAGCCATTGCCAATTCACCAATAATATTTCATCAATCCGATGCAATGTGATCTGCACGGTTGCATACCAATAAGGATGCAACAACTGAGGCGAAGTTGAAATTGTGCAAGGGGACTCACTAAGAAACTGGGTAAACTCAAGGAATGTCACTAGTGGGATCCCATGATCGATATTGAAATGTGGCCAATGTGTGTATTGATATCAACATGTAGCTAATGGTCAAATGTCAACATGTCCCACAACTGCTGGGACACAGTCCCACGTGCGAAAACTAGGAAAATAACGTTGTACATTCTGCTATAACATCTGGTGCACTTTTTGGTAGAACGTAACTAGAACACGATTGTATCAATGTCCCTCTTTGTTTGGAACATTGTCCCACAGTCGACACATATCACAAGAAATCTCTTAATCCATGGTTCAAATTATGATAGAGCGTGAAAATAACAAACTTGTATCATGTCCCACGTCTTCCGGGACATATAACTTACTCGAAGTATAGGAAAATACCTCCAGAAATTCGTACCTTACACACAATGCACATGCCAAGACAAAGACTAAAATGAACCAATTTGGCATATGTAACACTACTGCTAGAACACCATACATATGAAAAATAAAACGACATAAGAAATAGGGAGAAACGTTTTAAAGCTCTGATTGTTTAAAACTGTGCAGTAGGAGTAACAAAATGAAATATACAAGCATGTCGGGAGGCTGTACAAGAGCGCTTGCCAAACAAAGTGGGTACTCCTCAAAGAAATGAATACAGAGAAAGTGAGGCCTCCTGGAAGCCTCAGGGCTAGAGCGCTCGCTTTAGCTCGCGCGGTTGCAGTTTCCAATCCTACTGGGAGCCCACGGTCTCAGATTCAAGACAGAGTAGTTATTTTCCTATTTTTCGCAAGTGGGACGGTGTCCCAGCAGCAGTGGGACATGTTGACATTTGTCCATTAGCTACATGTTGATATCAACACACACATTGGCCACATTTCAATATCGATCATGCGATCCCACTACTGACATTCATTTAGTCAGTTACCCACTACAGTTTCTTAATGAGTCCCCTTGATCAATTTCAACTTCGCCTCAGTTGTTGCATCCTTATTGGTAAGCAACCGTGCAGATCACATTGCATCCGATTGATGAAATATTATTGGTGAACTGGCAATGGTTTTCATGTTCTTGACGCTAATCCTTACATTTCCGACGCTTTGAACTCACGTTTACTGAGTATGAGTGCATTTTTTGGACATTTTTCGTTAAGTGTTTTAACACATGTGAATCACCCTGCTTCATCTGTTGTGCTCTACCGACAATTCAGAAGTCTTTCTAGAGCATTTGAGTACAAATTCGCTATACTTAATACTCAGAACGTCACTGTTGGCCAGCATCCGTACCTGGCGATTATGCAACCACACACAACGAGCATGAAGGTGTCCGCCATTTTGTATTTGTTCCAGATATCGACTTAATACAAACGAATTATTGTTACCTGGTAGAAACCCTATCAATTCATATCCATTTAGATCAATTTTCATTTGGCAGATTATCCGGGACTCCCTACGTACCTTTGGGGAATCCCTTGCGCGTGCATGGTAGGATTGTGAAACATGCGAAATTTAATACAGCAATTATAACTTCTTCAGTGAATTTATTACCCGCCCTCTTTACGTTGGATAGTTTCCGACCTATTGGTGTCCGAAAGTAATTTTCCCACGCTTTCGGCACCTCGTAGATCCGAAACTATGTCCGATAGCCGAAAGTTCAAGAGAACTTTTTTTCTTGTTTCAGTGGCAGGAGTCACCTCCCAGGAGTTGTAACACTTATTTTGCAAACCCGATATATACTGTATATAAAGGGATACGCTGCGTGTAACTCAGATTTATGACACAGTCCAGGCTATGGACCCTGCCATATATCTTCAGTCTCTCCAAAATTTGACTCGGCACGTGATTCGAAGCCCGCGATCGGTCTTCTAGAGATTTCCTCAGTTTCAGAACCAAATGACGTGATGGGTCCGTCTCCAAAGGCCAAGGTCGTCTTTGTTCCACGACGACTAACGCTGAAACCTAAAAGGCTTGATTTCTACCACTACCGGTTTGGATAGAGAGAAGGTGGATGCTAGGATCATTGCAAACATCCGCTTCTCGCTTTTACCGATTTTGGCGTATGATTGTTATGCTGAAACCAGAAATAGTTTATTTCTACCACTTTCATTTTCAGTACGGGGTTGATAATTGAAATTTTGGGACAGTAAGTCTAATTATACTTTTAAGAAAGTAAAATGAATTTTTATTTTTGGTCTGTAGTAATGTAATTTAATTCTGTATATATTAATACTAATTTTAGTAAATTAAGTTTATAGCTTACCAATTTGATTAGTTTTAAGTGTCTTTTTCTGATTATCTTTGTTCTTCTTTCTTGCCGCAGCCTTTCCCTTTTTCCCGGCAGATTTGAGCGTGTCATTCAATCTCTTCACGTTCCTCTTCGATGTTTTTGTACTCGACTGTTTTCGCTGTTGCTTTTTACTTCTGTTTAGATTCTTCTTTTTTGCTTGACTTGTCAGAAATGCTTCTACAGGAGATTTCGGACTAAAGCTTTCCTCATGAGAAGCTAATTTCTTCCTAAAATAAAATGTAATCTCTAAAGAAACAGTATGTACGTGGTGCACACCAAAACTACGTTTAGTCATAGTTCAAAAACTAATAAGGGTAGATTAATATAATTATACATGAACTAACTTTAGATTATAAATCTCAAATCTGTAACCTTTTTGTCTTCTACTTGTTTTTATTTTGTAAAAACTTTTTTTAATGCGGACCTCATAGAGTGGATTTTCTCGTAGACGCGCCTAATAGCTTTTCCTATATGTTGTTAAAAAGGTGTCGATATTCGCCGATTAGAAAGTGAACTTTCAAGTGTACAACTTCTTTGTATAGATGAACACTGGTTAGCTTCGAACATCAGCAGTGCTGTTAGCTTAAGTGGTTTCAACTTTGTAAGTTATTACGCTCATACAATCTAAAATCAAGACGGTGTTGCAATTTTAGCTCGTACATTTTTAAATTCAATCGAGATTGACGTACGGAGATTCTGCATCGAAACACATTGTGAACTTGCTACATTAAAACTTGATGAATTAAATATTTGTATTGTATGTATGTATAGGGACCCTGCTGATTACTTAAGAACTTTCTTTGAAGAATGTGGAAAAACTTCTCACGAGACTATGCATGAAGTTTAAAATCATAGTCCTTCTAGTGATATAAACATCGATAAATTAACACTTTCAACTGAATAATCGGTTTAAACATTTGTTAAATTTATATGACCTGCATGCTATTGTCAATGTACCACTCTTAGATTTTCTGATCATGAAGCTATTTATTGTAAAATAGCTGCGATAAACATTTAAAGAAAAATCAAAAACCGTTAATGAGAATTACAATTTTTTCAAATGAAAATATAGATTATTTCTTTTTTCTATTATCTCATGAATATTGGAACACTGGTATAATTTGTCCGGAGCTAATGATAAATTTAATTATTTTATTGATACTTTTCTGCATAATTTTAATATAGCCTTCCCATTACAGTTACACAAAGGCACTAATAAAAACGCGCAAAGGTGGGTTGCGCGACGAATAAAAATTTCTAAGCAAAAAGTTATATATTACAATAAACTTATGAAAACTTTCACAAATTTACCAGTTAAATTTAAAGCAAATATAGAAACACACAATAAAATACATGAGAAAGTTATTCGAGCAGCCAAAAGAATTCACAATGAAATATTATATATAGATGTAAAAGTAAAATGAAATTGTGTCGAACGCAATAAACAAATCCACAAAGAGTAACCCAATGCGTAAAATATCGCTAGTAAATTATTGGAATAATTCTTTCGCTGATTTCACAGCCATTACTGAAGCTTTAATGATTATTTTCTTAATGTATGTTTACCACCTGGAATATCGGATATTGGTATAGGGGAAAAAATCTCGTGTAATAGGCATGGTATGTTTGTGACTCCGATAACTGAAGAGAAGCTATTGACCTGTATCAGAATCAATTCTAGGTCTTGTTCTGCGAGTATAGATGAAGTCCCGTCCATAGTTACTAAATAAAAAAAGTGCACATTTAATAGGAAAGCATCTCTGCTATGTTGTAAATATATCATTTCAATTAGGTATGTTTCTTGAAATATTAAAGATAGCAAGTTATACCTTTGTACAAAAAAGGAAATATTCATTATGTCCAAAACTACAGACCTATTTCTATTCTATTTGTTTTCTCCAATATCTTTGAATCAGTAATGCTATCGCGATTGAAAAAAATTATATCCTACCATAATGTGATTTCAACTTCTCAATATGGTTTTCAAAAAAACAGATCAATCAATACTGTACTGTTTACCTCATTACAGAGATTTCTAATATTCTTGAAAAGAAAAAAATACGTAGTAGGCTTATTTGCCGATTTTTCTAAAGTTTTGATAGTGTATAACATTCTCTTCTATTGAACAAACTTCAGAAGACGGCATTAGAGGTATAGTGCATAAATGGTTTTCCTCGTACTTGACGAACAGAAAATAGGTAGTTCAAAGAAGTAAAACAGCTAGCAATATAGAAGTCGCATTTTCCTCCAAAACCGCTGCTATCTCCGCAGATGTTTCTCAAGGCTCAATTCTTGGGCGAGTTTATTTTTTGCTGTGCATAAACGATCTTGTTCAATTTACAATAAACAACAGACTGACATGGGATGAACTTATTGTTGATCTAAATAAAAGATTAAACACTGTTTTGTGATTTATAGACTGGTTCTGTTTCAAAACAAACTTCACTTTCATTATATTATGCTAGCTCCAGTTTTTATTAAGTTTTGGAATTATTTTCTAGGAAGCATTCTATAGTGCTACTGTTTTTCCCTTAACGAATTAAAGCATTTTTATTCACGTAAATGTACATTCATACGACACTCGATAAAAGAATAACATATACACGTTGTATCAAAATTATGTCTGTACTAAGAAAAGTGCTTTTATTATGTCCAATAAATTATACAATAAGATTTAGACTCACTTTAAGGTTATTCAAACCATACCAATATTCATAAAAGTTATTCAAATTTTTGAGTCACAAAGTGTAGTACAATGTTAATGAATATTTAACTGACACTACGTAAAGTTACTCAAATATCTCAATATTAATGGCAATTCCTATGTACTGGTCTCTGACCGCTTACGTACGAAATTGGATAAATAAATTGAAACTGAAATGGAAATTATTGATGTCTTGATGTGCAACTGACAATAATTAATATGAAAGACTGCTATTCTGAATAGTTTTAATAAAAAATCACTAGAAGAGTCACGCTGCACGCTTCCCAGATGCATGTCTACTGTGTGGATAAATTATTTTAAAAAAATGCGTAGAATATGTTATACTTACTTAAACAGAGCATCGGAAGATTCTCTTGTAGTCTCTTGGTTCACATTCTCCTTTCCTACTGTAAAAGAAAGGGTATACGAGAATATGAATAAATATGATAAAACATTTTAAACTGAGTATTAACAATAAAAATATTCAACAAATAGTATCACTATTATTGCATATAGGTCACTTGCTGAGAGCTGATAACCTTTAATGCACTTTTGTTCATCAGGAACCTCTTACTTCTTAATGTAAGAATTGCCCATTTCAACATCGGCAATCAATTAGAATTTTTTTCCCTCATTTATCTTATATTATATCCTTAACTAGCATCAATTACTCGATTCGTTGGATTAAATAAAGAAAAAATAGTAATATGTTCCGTTAGTCAGTCACTTTTTACTATTACTAAAGCGCTCTCTGATATAGATTATTTTCGATGATTTTTATATTACTCTCCTTTCCTCCTTCGCAATGTTGTGAGGCTGAATTTAGATTTAAACGGCATTGGAAGTGTCACTGTTCATCATATTGACCCCGGAAACTAGATTCGGCACTAATATCGATCATTTTCGATAATTTTTATGTATTTCCCTTTCCCCTACCCTGTGTTGCGGGCAAGGCATCGGAAATCTCATTGGTCATCTCAATGACCCCGAAAACTATTAATTCGACACTGATATTGGCCATTTTCGAACATTTTTATATATCCCCTTCCTCCCTCACCCCATCTCCCAAGCTACAGGGCTGAATTTGGATTTAAAGGGCATCAGAAGTGTCACTGTTCATCTCAGCGACCCCGAAAATTGTGGATTCGGCACTAATATCGGTCACTTTCCATGATTTTATATATTTCCCCCTCCCCATATTACGAGGAACGTCATCAGAAGTGTCACTGTTCATGTCAGTGACCACGAAAACCATGGATTCGACACTGATAATGGTCATTTTCGATTATATATATATATATATATATATATATATATATATATATATATATCTTTTCACCCCCTTCCCCAAATTACAAGGCTTAATTTGGACGTGAACAGGATCGGAAGTGTCACTGTTCAACTCAGCGACTCCGGAAACTATGGAGTCGACACAATATTCGTCATTTTCGCCCCAAGCTGCGAGGCTGAATTTGAATTTAACCCTTTCGGCATCCGGGGCTTTTGGGGTATTTTTTAGACTTTTAGTCAAGCAGCTACTGCATCGTCACTATTTATCCTAGGATCATAGTTCATACCTCATTCTCTTCAGAATGGAGCTGGTTTTCAAATGGTACCACCTGCATTCTCATACCATATACCAGGAGAGTGAAAAGTGATGTCATAGGGAAAATTTCGGAGGGAAATTTTTTTCACACTTTGGGCCTCTCTGGAACGGCCCTGTGTAAACATAGAGATCTCAAAAAAATCTGATAAATAGTACTTGGTAGACTGAATGTGTGTGCCAAATTTCAAGTTTCTATCTTGAATACTAAGGGCGGGAGAAATTTTATCAAGAATCTCCACAATGCTCCAAATTACCACAAAACACCATGATCTCAGGTAAAAATTTTCCTGAGATCTCTATTTACCCTAGGACTATAATCCGCCAATCATTCTCTTCAGAATAGAACTGCCTTTCAGGCGGTACCATCCACATGTCTCCATCATGTATCTAAGGCGGGAAAATCCCGAAAAAGGGATTTTTTGGTCTAAATATCCCTTTTTTCAACTTTTAGCCCCTATGGACACCCCTGTTTTAACGCAGAAATCTGAAAAAAAAAAATCTGGTAAATACTACTCGGTAGACTGAACGTTTTTGCATAATTTTAATCTTCTAGGTGCAAAAATAAGCCCACGAAAAAAAAAGAAAATACCGAAAATGTCCCACATTCTTCTATACAGAAGTATATTTTGATAAAAATTCTCTGACATCCCTAATTACCCTAGGGTCATGTTTCGCCCATCATTCTCTTCAGAATAGAACTGCCTTTCAGACGGTATGACTCACGTGTCTCCATCATGTATCTAAGGCGGGAAAATCCCGAAAAAGGGATTTTTTGGTCTAAATATCCCTTTTTTCAACTTTTAGCCCCTATGGACACCCCTGTTTTAACGCAGAAATCTGAAAAAAAAATCTGGTAAATACTACTCGGTAGACTGAACGTTTTTGCATAATTTTAATCTTCTAGGTGCAAAAATAAGCCCGCGAAAAAAAAAGAAAATACCGAAAATGCCCCATATTCTTCTATACAGAAGTATATTTTGATAAAAATTCTCTGACATCCCTAATTACCCTAGGGTCATGTTTCGCCCATCATTCTCTTCAGAATAGAACTGCCTTTCAGACGGTATGACTCACGTGTCTCCATCATGTATCTAAGGCGGGAAAATCCCGAAAAAAAAGATTTTTTGGTATAAATATACTTTTTTTCAACTTTTAGCCTTTCTGGACCCCCGCCCCCCTGTTTTAACGCAGAGATGTGAAAAAATTTGATAAATAATACTAGGTGGGCTGAATGTTTATGCACAATTTCAATCTTCTAGGTGCAAAAGTAAGCCCGCCAAAAAATATATATACCGACAATGTACCATATTCCCGTATACAGAAGGATATTTTGTAAAAATTCCCTGAGACATCCCTAATTACCCTAGGGTCATGTTTCGCCAATCATTCTCTTCAGAATAGAATTGCCTTTCAGACGGTATGACTCACGTGTCTCCATCATGTACCTAAGGCGTAAAATCCCGAAGAAAGGGATTTTTTGATAAAAATATCCTTTTTTAAAATCATTTTGCCCATCTGGATACCCCTTGTTTTAACGCAGAAATCTAAAAAAAAATCTGGTAAATACTACTCGGTGGACTGAATGTTTGTGCAAAATTTCAATCTTCTACGTGCAAAAATAAGCCCGATAAAAAATAATGAACAATAAAATAATAAAAATAATAAAAGAAAATATATATTTTAGAATTATGACGTCATCACCTCCTATGTCTCGACGCAGGAAGGTGTCAAACCATACGTAAGGTCTTCTGCAATGCGCCTGGACTTGAAAAACAAAACAAAAAGAAACAAAAAACAAAAAAAAAAAAAAAAAAAAACGGACGAAAAAGTTTAAACAGGAGAGTTATAACGCAAGGTACCATGAACCACCCGTATGGTACAAATTGTACCATCGGATCCCCAAAGGGTTAAACAGCTTCGGAAATCTCAGCGACCCCGAAAACTATAGATCCGACACTAAAATCAGTCATTTTCGATCATTTGTAAATGTCTCCTTCCCTTCCCTCCTTTAAGTTGCACCGTGAAAGTGATATGACAAAAAAACATCTCAGGTCCGAACATCTATGCTGAAAATTTGAATGAGATCTGTCGGGTGGTTCAAAAATGATGAAATCACAAAGACAGTTACTTTCATTATATATATATATATATATATATATATATATATATATATATATATATATATATATATATATATATACAGTGAAACCTGTCTATGTTGGCCACCGTCGGTTCCATCGAAAAGTGGCCAACTTATAGAAAATAAGTGTGATTTGTGTATTTTTAGAATAGGATTTCTAGTATTACTTGATTGTAAAATTTTAATAAGCAGTGGCACGACAGCTACTTAGAGTAATCATAAAAAGTACAGTACTAGATAATGTTGCTATAGTATGTTTAATATATGTGCATACCTTTCTCTTCCTGAAAACTAGTCTGGTATATTGGATTATTCGGATTGAAAACACAATAACAAACAACTATGAAATAGAAGCGGATATACGCAGTTATTGAAATTGATTATAACTGCGTACATCACGCGCACACTGAGTTATTCAGATAGAAAACAAGAAAAGCTAAGGTATAAATTGAGAAAATCATATGCAATTTTTATGACTTTTTTTTTCGGTTGTTACTGAATGGTGGTTCATTCTAGACGTATTTGTTTTATTCTTTGTGGCAGATACGCACATTTAATATTGTAGTTAACTACCTCTTGTTAATGAGCCATAAGTGTTTCCCTCGGAGCAAAAGATGTTTTGAGAAAATCTTGAGGGAATTCATATCTCAAAAACTCCGCTATCTTGACAAGCCAACAGGTGCCAATAGTTGACAATTAAGATGGTTAGTTTTAACCTTGAGAATTTTCCGGAATTACTAAAGCTCCCCACTGATGAAAGGAGCCGATATAGCTAATGGTTTTACCAAAACAGACAGGGTAAACAAATACATACAACCATTTCCTGAATTTCTGTACGTGCCTTTTCTTATTCACATCTTCCTTCACCACCCCTTTATGAGGGTAGTCTTCTGGCCATTGACCTCCAAGAGCAAATCGAGGGAATCTTTGCTTCTTTTCTCCAGTCACAAATACAGAACATCTGCTTCTCATGTGGGAATTTGAAAAATAACAAAACTGTATTTTGCGTGGCCAAGATACGCAGGTAAATTTATCATTATCATCATAGGGCAACATTGCTTCAGTGTGGCCAAGTTCCAAGATAGACAGGTGGCCAACTTATAGAGTAGTAAGTAACGAATGTCTTATGGGAAAATGCAGGTTCAAAACGAACTAGGCCAAGATAAGCAGGTGGTCAAATTATAGAGGTGGCCAAGTTGACAGGTTTCACTATATATATATATATATATATATATCCCCTCTCCCCCTCGCCTAAGTTGCATCGTCAAAGTAAAATGATAAAAATCGTCCGAGGCCCGAACCTCATCTATGTTGAAAATTTGATTGAGATAAGGCATTTTTTCTCAAATAACGTCTTCACTAATTACTAATTGATGTGATGGAATGCACGTCTACTAATTATAAATATAAATCGTAAAGCGCTCAAAAGACAAAATCTGCGAATAGTTTCTGCGAAAAATCTGTACTCCTTATCTCTTCCTCGGCTCATCTGAACAAAAGTTGCTGCTACATAAAGTAAGTAATGTATAAAGTTCTTTGTTTGTCCATCCTGTAGAGTAAAAGCGATGGAAAAAGAAAAAATCCAAGTATTAAATTATAAACTCGTACCATCTACGGCATGAACAAACAAAGAAATTCATACATCATACTTCTTATCCAGCAGCAAGTGTTCTTCGCATGCACCAAGGAAGAGGTGACAATACTATACACAAATCTTGTCTTTTGAATATTTCAAAGTATGATTTTTTTTTTTAACAGTTAATGTTTTGATTATCTTGCTTCCTCTTTCTTTCACTAACTCTAAGGTATCTCTCCAATTTCTTCATTTGTTCTCTCATATAATCAATTAAATACAAGTACTTGAAATATTGCACGCATGAAATATGGAACCTACTGTTGTAATCCTTCACCTTTTTTAAGTTTTTGATCCTGTCTCGTTTCGCTTACAATATTTCATACGATATAGAAACGCATTTCTTAATTTCTTTCTCACTGCTTTTTCTTTCATTTCGTATGTTACTACAGATGTTTTCAAATTCGCCCTCTGGTAACATAAACACTTTACTGTCTTCGCCCTCAACGTATAGACTACGAGATCCGTTATGTTCTTGTAACTCCTAAATATACCTACTTAAAACTCTATTTCTATTACTATCTTCCCATTCTTAATTTCTACTATTAACAAACAATATGAGCAGTAAATTCAATGCCTAAAGCTTGTTCGAGTTACATGTCAAGGTGATTCAGGACCGAATGTTATAAACACAGAATGCGATAAGGAATGTAATTCTAAACAAAAAGTTACCATACTCATGTGTTCTATATCTAATAGTTTTCGCGTGAGGGGCAGTTGAACTTTTTGATTATTTGTAACTCAACAACATGCATTAAAATACGTAGAGGACATGTATATCTTTCTGGCATATATTATCACTACAATTGAGTCTTCAGTAGTTTGCTGTTTAACCTTCCAGGAAAAGAAAACAGTGTCTAGCGTTTTCGGCTATTTTTGTCCAATGAATCTCCGAAAAAATGCAATGTCTACTTCTAAACATACACAGTGCCTCTGGCCGAGAATACTTTCCCATCTCCAGGCATGGTTTGCTCTGTGTGTGTAGTTCTCGGATAGATAATACATTTTTCTTGGATCATTTTAGTTAATTCGGACGCCAATAGGTCGGAAACTATCCAACGTAAAGAGGGCGGGTAATAAATTCACTGAAGAAGTTATACCTGTTCTATTGAATTTTGCATGTTTCACAATCCTACCGCGCACGCGCAAGGGATTTCCCAAAGAAACGTAGAGAGTCCCGGATAATCTGCCAAATGAAAATTGGTCTAAATGGATATGAATTGATAGGGTTTCTACCAGATAACAATAATTCGTTTGTATTAAGTCGATATCTGGAACAAATACAAAATGGCGGACACCTTCATGCTCGTTGTGTGTGGTTGCATAATCGCCAGGTACGGATGCTGGCCAACAGTGACGTTCTGAGTATTAAGTATAGCGAATTTGTACTCAAATGCTCTAGAAAGACTTCTGAATTGTCGGTAGAGCACAACAGATGAAGCAGGGTGATTCACATGTGTGAAAACACTTAACGAAAAATGTCCAGTAATGCACTCATACTCAGTAAACGTGAGTTCAAAGCGTCGGAAATGTAAGGATTAGCGTCAAGAACATGAAAGCCATTGCCAATTCACCAATAATATTTCATCAATCCGATGCAATGTGATCTGCACGGTTGCATACCAATAAGGATGCAACACCTGAGGCGAAGTTGAAATTGTGCAAGGGGACTTACTAAGAAACTGGGTAAACTAAAGGAATGTCACTAGTGGGATCCCATGATCGATATTGAAATGTGGCCAATGTGTGTGTTGATATTAACATGTAGCTAATGGTCAAATGTCAACATGTCCCACAACGGCTGGGACACAGTCCCACGTGCGAAAACTAGGAAAATAAAGTTGTACATTCTGCTATAACATCTGGTGCACTTTTTGGTAGAACGTAACTAGAACACGATTGTATCAATGTCCCTCTTTGTTTGGAACATTGTCCCACAGTCGACACATATCACAAGAAATCTCTTAATCCATGGTTCAAATTATGATAGAACGTGAAAATAACAAACTTGTATCATGTCCAACGTCTTCCGGGACATATAACTTACTCGAAGTATAGGAAAATACCTCCAGAAATTCGTACCTTACACACAGTGCACATGGCAAGACAAAGACTAAAATGAACCAATTTGGCATATGTAACACTACTGCTAGAACACCATACATATGAAAAATAAAACGACATAAGAAATAGGGAGAAACGTTTTAAAGCTCTGATTGTTTAAAACTGTGCAGTAGGAGTAACAAAATGAAATATACAAGCATGTCGGGAGGCTGTACAAGAGCGCTTGCCAAACAAAGTGGGTACTCCTCAAAGAAATGAATACAGAGAAAGTGAGGCCTCCTGGAAGCCTCAGGGCTAGAGCGCTCGCTTTAGCTCGCGCGGTTGCAGTTTCCAATCCTACTGGGAGCCCACGGTCTCAGATTCAAGACAGAGTAGTTATTTTCCTATTTTTCGCAAGTGGGACGGTGTCCCAGCAGCAGTGGGACATGTTGACATTTGTCCATTAGCTACATGTTGATATCAACACACACATTGGCCACATTTCAATATCGATCATGCGATCCCACTACTTACATTCATTTAGTCAGTTACCCACTACAGTTTCTTAATGAGTCCCCTTGCACAATTTCAACTTCGCCTCAGTTGTTGCATCCTTATTGGTAAGCAACCGTGCAGATCACATTGCATCCGATTGATGAAATATTATTGGTGAACTGGCAATGGTTTTCATGCTCTTGACGCTAATCCTTACATTTCCGACGCTTTGAACTCACGTTTACTGAGTATGAGTGCATTTTTTGGACATTTTTTGTTAAGTGTTTTAACACATGTGAATCACCCTGCTTCATCTGTTGTGCTCTACCGACAATTCAGAAGTCTTTCTAGAGCATTTGAGTACAAATTCGCTATACTTAATACTCAGAACGTCACTGTTGGCCAGCATCCGTACCTGGCGATTATGCAACCACACACAACGAGCATGAAGGTGTCCGCCATTTTGTATTTGTTCCAGATATCGACTTAATACAAACGAATTATTGTTACCTGGTAGAAACCCTATCAATTCATATCCATTTAGATCAATTTTCATTTGGCAGATTATCCGGGACTCCCTACGTACCTTTGGGGAATCCCTTGCGCGTGCATGGTAGGATTGTGAAACATGCGAAATTTAATACAGCAGGTATAACTTCTTCAGTGAATTTATTACCCGCCCTCTTTACGTTGGATAGTTTCCGACCTATTGGTGTCCGAAAGTAATTTTCCCACGCTTTCGGCACCTTGTAGATCCGAAACTATGTCCGATAGCCGAAAGTTCAAGAGAACTTTTTTTCTTGTTTCAGTGGCAGGAGTCACCTCCCAGGAGTTGTAACACTTATTTTGCAAACCCGATATATACTGTATATAAAGGGATACGCTGCGTGTAACTCAGATTTATGACACAGTCCAGGCTATGGACCCTGCCATATATCTTCAGTCTCTCCAAAATTTGACTCGGCACGTGATTCGAAGCCCGCGATCGGTCTTCTAGAGATTTCCTCAGTTTCAGAACCAAATGACGTGATGGGTCCGTCTCCAAAGGCCAAGGTCGTCTTTGTTCCACGACGACTAACGCTGAAACCTAAAAGGCTTGATTTCTACCACTACCGGTTTGGATAGAGAGAAGATGGATGCTAGGATCATTGCAAACATCCGCTTCTCGCTTTTACCGTTTTTGGCGTATGATGGTTATGCTGAAACCAGAAATGGTTTATTTCTACCACTTTCATTTTCAGTACGGGGTTGATAATTGAAATTTTGGGACAGTAAGTCTACATATACTTTTAAGAAAGTAAAATGAATTTTTATTTTTGGTCTGTAGTAATGTAATTTAATTCTGTATATATTAATACTAATTTTAGTAAATTAAGTTTATAGCTTACCAATTTGATTAGTTTTAAGTGTCTTTTTCTGATTATCTTTGTTCTTCTTTCTTGCCGCAGCCTTTCCCTTTTTCCCGGCAGATTTGAGCGTGTCATTCAATCTCTTCACCTTCCTCTTCGATGTTTTTGTACTCGACTGTTTTCGCTGTTGCTTTTTACTTCTGTTTAGATTCTTCTTTTTTGCTTGACTTGTCAGAAATGCTTCTACAGGAGATTTCGGACTAAAGCTTTCCTCATGAGAAGCTAATTTCTTCCTAAAATAAAATGTAATCTCTAAAGAAACAGTACGTACGTGGTGCGCACCAAAACTACGTTTAGTCATAGTTCAAAAACTAATAAGGGTAGATTAATATAATTATACATGAACTAACTTTAGATTATAAATCTCAAATCTGTAACCTTTTTGTCTTCTACTTGTTTTTATTTTGTAAAAACTTTTTTTAATGCGGACCTCATAGAGTGGATTTTCTCGTAGACGCGCCTAATAGCTTTTCCTATATGTTGTTAAAAAGGTGTCGATATTCGCCGATTAGAAAGTGAACTTTCAAGTGTACAACTTCTTTGTATAGATGAACACTGGTTAGCTTCGAACATCAGCAGTGCTGTTAGCTTAAGTGGTTTCAACTTTGTAAGTTATTACGCTCATACAATCTAAAATCAAGACGGTGTTGCAATTTTAGCTCGTACATTTTTAAATTCAATCGAGATTGACGTACGGAGATTCTGCATCGAAACACATTGTGAACTTGCTACATTAAAACTTGATGAATTAAATATTTGTATTGTATGTATGTATAGGGACCCTGCTGATTACTTAAGAACTTTCTTTGAAGAATGTGGAAAAACTTCTCACGAGACTATGCATGAAGTTTAAAATCATAGTCCTTCTAGTGATATAAACATCGATAAATTAACACTTTCAACTGAATAATCGGTTTAAACATTTGTTAAATTTATATGACCTGCATGCTATTGTCAATGTACCACTCTTAGATTTTCTGATCATGAAGCTATTTATTGTAAAATAGCTGCGATAAACATTTAAAGAAAAATCAAAAACCGTTAATGAGAATTACAATTTTTTCAGATGAAAATATAGATTATTTCTTTTTTCTATTATCTGATGCATATTGGAACACTGGTATAATTTGTCCAGAGCTAATGATAAATTCAATTATTTTATTGATACTTTTCTGCATAATTTTAATATAGCCTTCCCATTACAGTTACACAAAGGCACTAATAAAAACGCGCAAAGGTGGGTTGCGCAACGAATAAAAATTTCTAAGCAAAAAGTTATATATTACAATAAACTTATGAAAACTTTCACAAATTTACCAGTTAAATTTAAAGCAAATATAGAAACACACAATAAAATACATGAGAAAGTTATTCGAGCAGCCAAAAGAATTCACAATGAAATATTATATATAGATGTAAAAGTAAAATGAAATTGTGTCGAACGCAATAAACAAATCCACAAAGAGTAACCCAATGCGTAAAATATCGCTAGTAAATTATTGGAATAATTCTTTCGCTGATTTCACAGCCATTACTGAAGCTTTAATGATTATTTTCTTAATGTATGTTTACCACCTGGAATATCGGATATTGGTATAGGGGGAAAAATCTCGTGTAATAGGCATGGTATGTTTGTGACTCCGATAACTGAAGAGAAGCTATTGACCTGTATCAGAATCAATTCTAGGTCTTGTTCTGCGAGTATAGATGAAGTCCCGTCCATAGTTACTAAATAAAAAAAGTGCACATTTAATAGGAAAGCATCTCTGCTATGTTGTAAATATATCATTTCAATTAGGTATGTTTCTTGAAATATTAAAGATAGCAAGTTATACCTTTGTACAAAAAAGGAAATATTCATTATGTCCAAAACTACAGACCTATTTCTATTCTATTTGTTTTCTCGAATATCTTTGAATCAGTAATGCTATCGCGATTGAAAAAAAATATATCCTACCATAATGTGATTTCAACTTCTCAATATGGTTTTCAAAAAAACAGATCAATCAATACTGTACTGTTTACCTCATTACAGAGATTTCTAATATTCTTGAAAAGAAAAAAATACGTAGTAGGCTTATTTGCCGATTTTTCTAAAGTTTTGATAGTGTATAACATTCTCTTCTATTGAACAAACTTCAGAAGACGGCATTAGAGGTATAGTGCATAAATGGTTTTCCTCGTACTTGACGAACAGAAAATAGGTAGTTCAAAGAAGTAAAACAGTTAGCAATATAGAAGTCGCATTTTCCTCCAAAACCGCTGCTATCTCCGCAGATGTTTCTCAAGGCTCAATTCTTGGGCGAGTTTATTTTTTGCTGTGCATAAACGATCTTGTTCAATTTACAATAAACAACAGACTGACATGGGATGAACTTATTGTTGATCTAAATAAAAGATTAAACACTGTTTTGTGATTTATAGACTGGTTCTGTTTCAAAAAAAACTTCACTTTCATTATATTATGCTAGCTCCAGTTTTTATTAAGTTTTGGAATTATTTTCTAGGAAGCATTCTATAGTGCTACTGTTTTTCCCTTAACGAATTAAAGCATTTTTATTCACGTAAATGTACATTCATACGACACTCGATAAAAGAATAACATATACACGTTGTATCAAAATTATGTCTGTACTAAGAAAAGTGCTTTTATTATGTCCAATAAATTATACAATAAGATTTAGACTCACTTTAAGGTTATTCAAACCATACCAATATTCATAAAAGTTATTCAAATTTTTGAGTCACAAAGTGTAGTACAATGTTAATGAATATTTAACTGACACTACGTAAAGTTACTCAAATATCTCAATATTAATGGCAATTCCTATGTACTGGTCTCTGACCGCTTACGTACGAAATTGGATAAATAAATTGAAACTGAAATGGAAATTATTGATGTCTTGATGTGCAACTGACAATAATTAATATGAAAGACTGCTATTCTGAATAGTTTTAATAAAATATGACTAGAAGAGTCACGCTGCACGCTTCCCAGATGCATGTCTACTGTGTGGATAAATTATTTTAAAAAAATGCGTAGAATATGTTATACTTACTTAAACAGAGCATCGGAAGATTCTCTTGTAGTCTCTTGGTTCACATTCTCCTTTCCTACTGTAAAAGAAAGGGTATACGAGAATATGAATAAATATGATAAAACATTTTAAACTGAGTATTAACAATAAAAATATTCAACAAATAGTATCACTATTATTGCATATAGGTCACTTGCTGAGAGCTGATAACCTTTAATGCACTTTTGTTCATCAGGAACCTCTTACTTTTTAATGTAAGAATTGCCCATTTCAACGTCGTCAATCAATTAGAATTTTTTTCCCTCATTTATCTTATATTATATCCGTAACTAGCATCAATTACTCGATTCGTTGGATTAAATAAAGAAAAAATAGTAATATGTTCCGTTAGTCAGTCACTTTTTACTATTACTAAAGCGCTCTCTGATATAGATTATTTTCGATGATTTTTATATTACTCTCCTTTCCTCCTTCGCAATGTTGTGAGGCTGAATTTAGATTTAAACGGCATTGGAAGTGTCACTGTTCATCATATTGACCCCGGAAACTAGATTCGGCACTAATATCGATCATTTTCGATAATTTTTATGTATTTCCCTTTCCCCTACCCTGTGTTGCGGGCACGGCATCGGAAATCTCATTGGTCATCTCAATGACCCCGAAAACTATTAATTCGACACTGATATCGGCCATTTTCGATCATTTTTATATATCCCCTTCCTCCCTCACCCCATCTCCCAAGCTACAGGGCTGAATTTGGATTTAAAGGGCATCAGAAGTGTCACTGTTCATCTCAGCGACCCCGAAAACTGTGGATTCGGTACTAATATCGGTCACTTTCCATGATTTTATATATTTCCCCCTCCCCATATTACGAGGAACGTCATCAGAAGTGTCACTGTTCATGTCAGTGACCACGAAAACCATGGATTCGACACTGATAATGGTCATTTTCGATTATATATATATATATATATCTTTTCACCCCCTTCCCCAAATTACAAGGCTTAATTTGGACGTGAACAGGATCGGAAGTGTCACTGTTCAACTCAGCGACTCCGGAAACTATGGAGTCGACACAATATTCGTCATTTTCGCCCCAAGCTGCGAGGCTGAATTTGAATTTAACCCTTTCGGCATCCGGGGTTTTTGGGGTATTTTTTAGACTTTCAGTCAAGCAGCTACTGCATCGTCACTATTTATCCTACGATCATAGTTCATACCTCATTCTCTTCAGAATGGAGCTGGTTTTCAAACGATACCACTTGCATGCTCATACCATATACCAGGAGAGTGAAAAGTGATGTTATAGGGAAAATTTCGGAGGGAAATTTTTTTCACACTTTGGGCCTCTCTGGAACGGCCCTGTGTAAACATAGAGATCTCAAAAAAAATCTGATAAATAGTACTTGGTAGACTGAATGTGTGTGCCAAATTTCAAGTTTCTATCTTGAATACTAAGGGCGGGAGAAATTTTATCAAGAATCTCCACAATGCTCCAAATTACCACAAAACACCATGATCTCAGGTAAAAAATTTCCTGAGATCTCTATTTACCCTAGGACTATAATCCGCCAATCATTCTCTTCAGAATAGAACTGCCTTTCAGGCGGTACCATCCACATGTCTCCATCATGTATCTACGGCGGGAAAATCCCGAAAAAGGGATTTTTGGTCTAAATATCCCTTTTTTCAACTTTTAGCCCCTATGGACACCCCTGTTTTAACGCAGAAATCTGAAAAAAAAATCTGGTAAATACTACTCGGTGGACTGAACGTTTTTGCATAATTTTAATCTTCTAGGTGCAAAAATAAGCCCGCGAAAAAAAAAGAAAATACCGAAAATGTCCCATATTCTTCTATACAGAAGTATATTTTGATAAAAATTCTCTGACATCCCTAATTACCCTAGGGTCATGTTTCGCCCATCATTCTCTTCAGAATAGAACTGCCTTTCAGACGGTATGACTCACGTGTCTCCATCATGTATCTAAGGCGGGAAAATCCCGACAAAAAAGATTTTTTGGTATAAATATACTTTTTTTCAACTTTTAGCCTTTCTGGACCCCCGCCCCCCTGTTTTAACGCAGAGATATGAAAAAATTTGATAAATACTATTAGGTGGGCTGAATGTTTATGCACAATTTCAATCTTCTAGGTGCAAAACTAAGCCCGCCAAAAAAATATATATACCGACAATGTACCATATTCCCGTATACAGAAGGATATTTTGTAAAAATTCCCTGAGACATCCCTAATTACCCTAGGGTCATGTTTCGCCAATCATTCTCTTCAGAATAGAATTGCCTTTCAGACGGTATGACTCACGTGTCTCCATCATGTACCTAAGGCGTAAAATCCCGAAGAAAGGGATTTTTTGATAAAAATATCCTTTTTTAAAATCATTTTGCCCATCTGGATACCCCTTGTTTTAACGCAGAAATCTAAAAAAAAATCTGGTAAATACTACTCGGTGGACTGAATGTTTGTGCAAAATTTCAATCTTCTACGTGCAAAAATAAGCCCGACAAAAAATAATGAACAATAAAATAATAAAAATAATAAAAGAAAATATATATTTTAGAATTATGACGTCATCACCTCCTATGTCTCGACGCAGGAAGGTGTCAAACCATACGTAAGGTCTTCTACAATGCCCCTGGACTTGAAAAACAAAACAAAAACAAAAACAAAAAAAAAAAACGGACGAAAAAGTTTAAACAGGAGAGTTATAACGCAATGTACCATGAAACACCCGTATGGTACAAATTGTACCATCGGATATCCAAAGGGTTAAACAGCTTCGGAAATCTCAGCGACCCCGAAAACTATAGATCAGACACAAAAATCAGTCATTTTCGATCATTTGTAAATGTCTCTCTCCCTTCCCTCCTTTAAGTTGCACCGTGAAAGTGATATGACAAAAAAACATCTCAGGTCCGAACATCTATGCTGAAAATTTGAATGAGATCTGTCGGGTGGTTCAAAAATGATGAAGTCACAAAGACAGTTACTTTAATTTATATATATATATATATATATATATATATATATATATATATATATATATACAGTGAAACCTGTCTATGTTGGCCACCGTCGGTTCCATCGAAAAGTGGCCAACTTATAGAAAATAAGTGTGATTTGTGTATTTTTAGAATAGGATTTCTAGTATTACTTGATTGTAAAATTTTAATAAGCAGTGGCACGACAGCTACTTAGAGTAATCATAAAAAGTACAGTACTAGATAATGTTACTATAGTATGTTTAATATATGTGCATACCTTTCTCTTCCTGAAAACTAGTCTGGTATATTGGATTATTCGGATTGAAAACACAATAACAAACAACTATGAAATAGAAGCGGATATACGCAGTTATTGAAATTGATTATAACTGCGTACATCACGCGCACACTGAGTTATTCAGATAGAAAACAAGAAAAGCTAAGGTATAAATTGAGAAAATCATATGCAATTTTTATGACTTTTTTTTTCGGTTGTTACTGAATTGTGGTTCATTCTAGACGTATTTGTTTTATTCTTTGTGGCAGATACGCACATTTAATATTGTAGTTAACTACCTCTTGTTAATGAGCCATAAGTGTTTCCCTCGGAGCAAAAGAAGTTTTGAGAAAATCTTGAGGGAATTCATATCTCAAAAACTCCGCTATCTTGACAAGCCAACAGGTGCCAATAGTTGACAATTAAGATGGTTAGTTTTAACCTTGAGAATTTTCCGGAATTACTAAAGCTCCCCACTGATGAAAGGAGCCGATATAGCTAATGGTTTTACCAAAACAGACAGGGTAAACAAATACATACAACCATTTCCTGAATTTCTGTACGTGCCTTTTCTTATTCACATCTTCCTTCACCACCCCTTTATGAGGGTAGTCTTCTGGCCATTGACCTCCAAGAGCAAATCGAGGGAATCTTTGCTTCTTTTCTCCAGTCACAAATACAGAACATCTGCTTCTCATGTGGGAATTTGAAAAATAACAAAACTGTATTTTGCGTGGCCAAGATACGCAGGTAAATTTATCATTATCATCATAGGGCAACATTGCTTCAGTGTGGCCAAGTTCCAAGATAGACAGGTGGCCAACTTATAGAGTAGTAAGTAACGAATGTCTTATGGGAAAATGCAGGTTCAAAACGAACTAGGCCAAGATAAGCAGGTGGTCAAATTATAGAGGTGGCCAAGTTGACAGGTTTCACTATATATATATATATATATATATATATATATATATATATATATCCCCTCTCCCCCTCGCCTAAGTTGCATCGTCAAAGTAAAATGATAAAAATCGTCCGAGGCCCGAACCTCATCTATGTTGAAAATTTGATTGAGATAAGGCATTTTTTCTCAAATAACGTCTTCACTAATTACTAATTGATGTGATGGAATGCACGTCTACTAATTATAAATATAAATCGTAAAGCGCTCAAAAGACAAAATCTGCGAATAGTTTCTGCGAAAAATCTGTACTCCTTATCTCTTCCTCGGCTCATCTGAACAAGAGTTGCTGCTACATAAAGTAAGTAATGTATAACGTTCTTTGTTTGTCCATCCTGTAGAGTAAAAGCGATGGAAAAAGAAAAAATCCAAGTATTAAATTATAAACTCGTACCATCTACGGCATGAACAAACAAAGAACTTCATACATCATACTTCTTATCCAGCAGCAAGTGTTCTTCGCATGCACCAAGGAAGAGGTGACAATACTATACACAAATCTTGTCTTTTGAATATTTCAAAGTATGATATTTTTTTTTTAACAGCTAATGTTTTGATTATCTTGCTTCCTCTTTCTTTCACTAACTCTAAGGTATCTCTCCAATTTCTTCATTTGTTCTCTCATATTATCAATTAAATACAAGTACTTGAAATATTGCACGCATGAAATATGGAACCTACTGTTGTAATCCTTCACCTTTTTTAAGTTTTTGATCCTGTCTCGTTTCGCTTACAATATTTCATACGATATAGAAACGCATTTCTTAATTCCTTTCTCACTGCTTTTTCTTTCATTTCGTATGTTACTACAGATGTTTTCAAATTCGCCCTCTGGTAACATAAACACTTTACTGTCTTCGCCCTCAACGTATAGACTACGAGATCCGTTATGTTCTTGTAACTACTAAATATACCTACTTAAAACTCTATTTCTATTACTATCTTCCCATTCTTAATTTCTACTATTAACAAACAATATGAGCAGTAAATTCAATGCCTAAAGCTTGTTCGAGTTACATGTCAAGGTGATTCAGGACCGAATGTTATAAACACAGAATGCGATAAGGAATGTAATTCTAAACAAAAAATTTACCATACTCATGTGTTCTATATCTAATAGTTTTCGCGTGAGGGGCAGTTGAACTTTTTGATTATTTGTAACTCAACAACATGCATTAAAATACGTAGAGGACATGTATATCTTTCTGGCATATATTATCACTACAATTGAGTCTTCAGTAGTTTGCTGTTTAACCTTCCAGGAAAAGAAAACAGTGTCTAGCGTTTTCGGCTATTTTTGTCCAATGAATCTCCGAAAAAATGCAATGTCTACTCTAAACATACACAGTGCCTCTGGCCGAGAATACTTTCCCATCTCCAGGCATGGTTTGCTCTGTGTGTGTAGTTCTCGGATAGATAATACATTTTTCTTGGATCATTTTAGTTAATTCGGACGCCAATAGGTCGGAAACTATCCAACGTAAAGAGGGCGGGTAATAAATTCACTGAAGAAGTTATACCTGTTCTATTGAATTTTGCATGTTTCACAATCCTACCGTGCACGCACAAGGGATTTCCCAAAGAAACGTAGAGAGTCCCGGATAATCTGCCAAATGAAAATTGGTCTAAATGGATATGAATTGATAGGGTTTCTACCAGGTAACAATAATTCGTTTGTATTAAGTCGATATCTGGAACAAATACAAAATGGCGGACACCTTCATGCTCGTTGTGTGTGGTTGCATAATCGCCAGGTACGGATGCTGGCCAACAGTGACGTTCTGAGTATTAAGTATAGCGAATTTGTACTCAAATGCTCTAGAAAGACTTCTGAATTGTCGGTAGAGCACAACAGATGAAGCAGGGTGATTCACATGTGTGAAAACACTTAACGAAAAATGTCCAGAAATGCACTCATACTCAGTAAACGTGAGTTCAAAGCGTCGGAAATGTAAGGATTAGCGTCAAGAACATGAAAACCATTGCCAATTCACCAATAATATTTCATCAATCCGATGCAATGTGATCTGCACGGTTGCATACCAATAAGGATGCAACAACTGAGGCGAAGTTGAAATTGTGCAAAAGGACTCACTAAGAAACTGGGTAAACTCAAGGAATGTCACTAGTGGGATCCCATGATCGATATTGAAATGTGGCCAATGTGTGTGTTGATATCAACATGCAGCTAATGGTCAAATGTCAATATGTCCCACAACTGCTGGGACACTGTCCCACGTGCGAAAACTAGGAAAATAAAGTTGTACATTCTGCTATAACATCTGGTGCACTTTTTGGTAGAACGTAATTAGAACACGATTGTATCAATGTCCCTTTTTGTTTGGAACATTGTCCCACAGTCGACACATATCACAAGAAATCTCTTAATCCATGGTTCAAATTATGATAGAGCGTGAAAATAACAAACTTGTATCATGTCCCACGTGTTTCGGGACATATAACTTACTCGAAATATAGGAAAATACCTCCAGAAATTTGTACCTTACACACAGTGCACATGCCAAGACAAAGACTAAAATGAACCAATTTGGCATATGTAACACTACTGCTAGAACACCATACATATGAAAAATAAAACGACATGAGAAATAGGAAGAAACGTCTTAAAGCTCTGATTGTTTAAAACTGTGCAGTAGGAGTAACAAAATGAAATATACAAGCATGTCGGGAGGCTGTACAAGAGCGCTTGCGAAACAAAGTGGGTACTCCTCAAAGAAATGAATACAGAGAAAGTGAGGCTTCCTGGAAGCCTCAGGGCTAGAGCGCTTGCTTTAGCTCGCGCGGTTGCAGTTTCCAATCCTACTGGGAGCCCACGGCCTCAGATTCAAAACACGAGTAGTTATTTTCCTATTTTTCGCAAGTGGGACGGTGTCCCAGCAGCAGTGGGACATGTTGACATTTGTCCATTAGCTACATGTTGATATCAATACACACATTTGCCACATTTCAATATCGATCATGCGATCCCACTACTGACATTCATTTAGTCAATTACCCACTACAGTTTCTTAATGAGTCCCCTTGCACAATTTCAAATTCGCCTCAGTTGTTGCATCCTTATTGGTAAGCAACCGTGCAGATCACATTGCATCCGATTGATGAAATATTATTGGTGAATTGGCAATGGCTTTCATGTTCTTGACGCTAATCCTTACATTTCCGACGCTTTGAACTAACGTTTACTGAGTATGAGTGCATTTTTTGGACAGTTTTCGTTAAGTGTTTTAACACATGTGAATCACCCTGCTTCATCTGTTGTGCTCTACCGCCAATTCAGAAGTCTTTCTAGAGCATTTGAGTACAAATTCGCTATACTTAATACTCAGAACGTCACTGTTGGCCAGCATCCGTACCTGGCGATTATGCAACCACACACAACGAGCATGAAGGTGTCCGCCATTTTGTATTTGTTCCAGATATCGACTTAATACAAACGAATTATTGTTACCTGGTAGAAACCCTATCAATTCATATCCATTTAGACCAATTTTCATTTGGCAGATTACCCGGGACTCCCTACGTTCGTTTGGGGAATACCTTGCGCGTGCATGGTAGGATTGTGAAACATGCGAAATTCAATACAGCAGGTATAACTTCTTCAGTGAATTTATTACCCGCCCTCTTTACGTTGGATAGTTTCCGACCTATTGGCGTTCGAAAGTAATTTTCCCACGCTTTCGCCACCTTCTAGATCTGAAACTATGTCCGATAGCCGAAAGTTCAAGAGAACTTTTTCTCTTGTTTCAGTGGCAGGAGTCACCTCCCAAGAGTCGTTAACACTTATTTTGCAAACCCGATATATACTGTATATAAAGGGATACGCTGCGTGTAACTCAGATTTATGACACAGTCCAGGCTATGGACCCTGCCATATATCTTCAGTCTCTCCAAAATTTGACTCGGCACGTGATTCGAAGCCCGCGATCGGTCTTCTAGAGATTTCCTCAGTTTCAGAACCAAATGACGTGATGGGTCCGTCTCCAAAGGCCAAGGTCGTCTTTGTTCCACGACGACTAACGCTGAAACCTAAAAGGCTTGATTTCTCCCACTACCGGTTTGGATAGAGAGAAGATGGATGCTAGGATCATTGCAAACATCCGCTTCTCGCTTTTACCGTTTTTGGCGTATGATGGTTATGCTGAAACCAGAAATGGTTTATTTCTACCACTTCCATTTTCAGTACGGGGTTGATAATTGAAATTTTGGGACAGTAAGTCTACATATACTTTTAAGAAAGTAAAATGAATTTTTATTTTTGGTCTGTAGTAATGTAATTTAATTCTGTATATATTAATACTAATTTTAGTAAATTAAGTTTATAGCTTACCAATTTGATTAGTTTTAAGTGTCTTTTTCTGATTATCTTTGTTCTTCTTTCTTGCCGCAGCCTTTCCCTTTTTCCCGGCAGATTTGAGCGTGTCATTCAATCTCTTCACGTTCCTCTTCGATGTTTTTGTACTCGACTGTTTTTGCTGTTGCTTTTTACTTCTGTTTAGATTCTTCTTTTTTGCTTGACTTGTCAGAAATGCTTCTGCAGGAGATTTCGGACTAAAGTTTTCCTCATGAGAAGCTGATTTCTTCCTAAAATAAAATGTAATCTCTAAAGAAACAGTATGTACGTGGTGCGCACCAAAACTACGTTTAGTCATAGTTCAAAAACTAATAAGGGTAGATTAATATAATTATACATGAACTAACTTTAGATTATAAATCTCAAATCTGTAACCTTTTTGTCTTCTACTTGTTTTTATTTTGTAAAAACTTTTTTTAATGCGGACCTCATAGAGTGGATTTTCTCGTAGACGCGCCTAATAGCTTTTCCTATATGTTGTTAAAAAGGTGTCGATATTCGCCGATTAGAAAGTGAACTTTCAAGTGTACAACTTCTTTGTATAGATGAACACTGGTTAGCTTCGAACATCAGCAGTGCTGTTAGCTTAAGTGGTTTCAACTTTGTAAGTTATTACGCTCATACAATCTAAAATCAAGACGGTGTTGCAATTTTAGCTCGTACATTTTTAAATTCAATCGAGATTGACGTACGGAGATTCTGCATCGAAACACATTGTGAACTTGCTACATTAAAACTTGATGAATTAAATATTTGTATTGTATGTATGTATAGGGACCCTGCTGATTACTTAAGAACTTTCTTTGAAGAATGTGGAAAAACTTCTTACGAGACTATGCATGAAGTTTAAAATCATAGTTCTTCTAGTGATATAAACATCGATAAATTAACACTTTCAACTGAATAATCGGTTTAAAAATTTGTTAAATTTATATGACCTGCATGCTATTGTCAATGTACCACTCTTAGATTTTCTGATCATGAAGCTATTTATTGTAAAATAGCTGCGATAAACATTTAAAGAAAAATCAAAAACCGTTAATGAGAATTACAATTTTTTCAAATGAAAATATAGATTATTTCTTTTTTCTATTATCTCATGAATATTGGAACACTGGTATAATTTGTCCAGAGCTAATGATAAATTCAATTATTTTATTGATACTTTTCTGCATAATTTTAATATAGCCTTCCCATTACAGTTACACAAAGGCACTAATAAAAACGCGCAAAGGTGGGTTGCGCGACGAATAAAAATTTCTAAGCAAAAAGTTATATATTACAATAAACTTATGAAAACTTTCACAAATTTACCAGTTAAATTTAAAGCAAATATAGAAACACACAATAAAATACATGAGAAAGTTATTCGAGCAGCCAAAAGAATTCACAATGAAATATTATATATAGATGTAAAAGTAAAATGAAATTGTGCCGAACGCAATAAACAAATCCACAAAGAGTAACCCAATGCGTAAAATATCGCTAGTAAATTATTGGAATAATTCTTTCGCTGATTTCACAGCCATTACTGAAGCTTTAATGATTATTTTCTTAATGTATGTTTACCACCTGGAATATCGGATATTGGTATAGGGGAAAAAATCTCGTGTAATAGGCATGGTATGTTTGTGACTCCGATAACTGAAGAGAAGCTATTGACCTGTATCAGAATCAATTCTAGGTCTTGTTCTGCGAGTATAGATGAAGTCCCGTCCATAGTTACTAAATAAAAAAAGTGCGCATTTAATAGGAAAGCATCTCTGCTATGTTGTAAATATATCATTTCAATTAGGTATGTTTCTTGAAATATTAAAGATAGCAAGTTATACCTTTGTACAAAAAAGGAAATATTCATTATGTCCAAAACTACAGACCTATTTCTATTCTATTTGTTTTCTCGAATATCTTTGAATCAGTAATGCTATCGCGATTGAAAAAAATTATATCCTACCATAATGTGATTTCAACTTCTCAATATGGTTTTCAAAAAAACAGATCAATCAATACTGTACTGTTTACCTCATTACAGAGATTTCTAATATTCTTGAAAAGAAAAAATACGTAGTAGGCTTATTTGCCGATTTTTCTAAAGTTTTGATAGTGTATAACATTCTCTTCTATTGAACAAACTTCAGAAGACGGCATTAGAGGTATAGTGCATAAATGGTTTTCCTCGTACTTGACGAACAGAAAATAGGTAGTTCAAAGAAGTAAAACAGTTAGCAATATAGAAGTCGCATTTTCCTCCAAAACCGCTGCTATCTCCGCAGATGTTTCTCAAGGCTCAATTCTTGGGCGAGTTCATTTTTTGCTGTGCATAAACGATCTTGTTCAATTTACAATAAACAACAGACTGACATGGGATGAACTTATTGTTGATCTAAATAAAAGATTAAACACTGTTTTGTGATTTATAGACTGGTTCTGTTTCAAAACAAACTTCACTTTCATTATATTATGCTAGCTCCAGTTTTTATTAAGTTTTGGAATTATTTTCTAGGAAGCATTCTATAGTGCTACTGTTTTTCCCTTAACGAATTAAAGCATTTTTATTCACGTAAATGTACATTCATACGACACTCGATAAAAGAATAACATATACACGTTGTATCAAAATTATGTCTGTACTAAGAAAAGTGCTTTTATTATGTCCAATAAATTATACAATAAGATTTAGACTCACTTTAAGGTTATTCAAACCTTACCAATATTCATAAAAGTTATTCAAATTTTTGAGTCACAAAGTGTAGTAAAATGTTAATGAATATTTAACTGACACTACGTAAAGTTACTCAAATATCTCAATATTAATGGCAATTCCTATGTACTGGTCTCTGACCGCTTACGTACGAAATTGGATAAATAAATTGAAACTGAAATGGAAGTTATTGATGTCTTGATGTGCAACTGACAATAATTAATATGAAAGACTGCTATTCTGAATAGTTTTAATAAAATATGACTAGAAGAGTCACGCTGCACCCTTCCCAGATGCATGTCCACTGTGTGGATAAATTATTTTTAAAAAAAATGCGTAGAATATGTTATACTTACTTAAACAGAGCATCAGAAGATTCTCTTGTAGTCTCTTGGTTCACATTCTCCTTTCCTACTGTAAAAGAAAGGGTATACGAGAATATGAATAAATATGATAAAACATTTTAAACTGAGTATTAACAACAAAAATATTCAACAAATAGTATCACTATTATTGCATATAGGTCACTTGCTGAGAGCTGATAACCTTTAATGCACTTTTGTTCATCAGGAACCTCTTACTTTTTAATGTAAGAATTGCCCATTTCAACATCGTCAATCAATTAGAATTTTTTCCCCTCATTTATCTTATATTATATCCGTAACTAGCATCAATTACTCGATTCGTTGGGTTAAATAAAGAAAAAAATAGTAATATGATCCGTTGGCCAGTCACTTTTTACTATTACTAAACCGCTCTCTGATATAGATTATTTTCGATGATTTTTATATTTCTCTCCTTTCCTCCTTCGCAATGTTGTGTGGCTGAATTTAGATTTAAACGGCATTGGAAGTGTCACTGTTCATCATATTGACCCCGGAAACTGGATTCGGCACTAATATCGATCATTTTCGATAATTTTTATGTATTTCCCTTTCCCCTACCCTGTGTTGCGGGGCACGGCATCGGAAATCTCATTGGTCATCCCAATGACCCCGAAAACTATTAATTCGACACTGATATCGGCCATTTTCGATCATTTTTATATATCCCCTTCCTCCCTCACCCCATCTCCCAAGCTACAGGGCTGAATTTGGATTTAAAGGGCATCAGAAGTGTCACTGTTCATCTCAGCGACCCCGAAAACTGTGGATTCGGCACTAATATCGGTCACTTTCCATGATTTTATATATTTCCCCCTCCCCATATTACGAGGCACGGCATCAGAAGTGTCACTGTTCATGTCAGTGACCACGAAAACCATGGATTCGACACTGATAATGGTCATTTTCGATTATATATATATATATATATATATATATATATATATATATATATATATATATATATATATATATATATATCTTTTCACCCCCTTCCCCAAATTACAAGGCTTAATTTGGACGTGAACCGGATCGGAAGTGTCACTGTTCAACTCAGCGACTCCGGAAACTATGGAGTCGACACAATATTCGTCATTTTCGCCCCAAGCTGCGAGGCTGAATTTGAATTTAACCCTTTCGGCATCCGGGGTTTTTGGGGTATTTTTTAGACTTTTAGTCAAGCAGCTACTGCATCGTCACTATTTATCCTAGGATCATAGTTCATACCTCATTCTCTTCAGAATGGAGCTGGTTTTCAAATGGTACCACTTGCATTCTCATACCATATACCAGGAGAGGGAAAAGTAATGTCATAGGGAAAATTTCGGAGGGAATTTTTTTTCACATTTTGGGCCTCTCTGGAACGGCCCTGTGTAAACGTAGAGATCTCAAACAAATCTGATAAATAGTACTTGGTAGACTGAATGTGTGTGCCAAATTTCAAGTTTCTATCTTGAATACTAAGGGCGGGAGAAATTTTATCAAGAATCTCCACAACGCTCCAAATTACCACAAAACACCATGATCTCAGGTAAAAAATTTCCTGAGATCTCTATTTACCCTAGGACTATAATCCGCCAATCATTCTCTTCAGAATAGAATTGCCTTTCAGACGGTATGACTCACGTGTCTCCATCATGTATCTAAGGCGTAAAATCCCGAAGAAAGGGATATTTTGATAAAAATATCCTTTTTTTAAAACTTTTTACCCATCTGGATACCCCTTGTTTTAACGCAGAAATCTAAAAAAAAATCTGGTAAATACTACTCGGTGGACTGAATGTTTGCAAAATTTCAATCTTCTACGTGCAAAAATAAGCCCGACAAAAAATAATGAACAATAAAATAATAAAAATAATAAAAGAAAATATATATTTTAGAATTACGACGTCATCACCTCCTATGTCTCGACGCAGGAAGGTGTCAAACCATACGTAAGGTCTTCTACAATGCCCCTGGACTTGAAAAACAAAACAAAAACAAAAAAAAAAAAAAAAAAAACGGACGAAAAAGTTTAAACAGGAGAGTTATAACGCAATGTACCATGAAACACCCGTATGGTACAAATTGTACCATCGGATATCCAAAGGGTTAAACAGCTTCGGAAATCTCAGCGACCCCGAAAACTATAGATCAGACACAAAAATCAGTCATTTTCGATCATTTGTAAATGTCTCTCTCCCTTCCCTCCTTTAAGTTGCACCGTGAAAGTGATATGACAAAAAAACATCTCAGGTCCGAACATCATCTATGCTAAAAATTTGAATGAGATCTGTCGGGTGGTTCAAAAATGATGAAGTCACAAAGACAGTTACTTTCATTTATATAGGCCAACATAGACAGGTTTCACTGTATATATATATATATATATATATATATATATATATATATATATATATATATATATATATATATATATATATATATATATATATATATATATATACAGTGAAACCTGTCTATGTTGGCCACCGTCGGTTCCATCGAAAAGTGGCCAACTTATAGAAAATAAGTGTGATTTGTGTATTTTTAGAATAGGATTTCTAGTATTACTTGATTGTAAAATTTTAATAAGCAGTGGCACGACAGCTACTTAGAGTAATCATAAAAAGTACAGTACTAGATAATGTTACTATAGTATGTTTAATATATGTGCATACCTTTCTCTTCCTGAAAACTAGTCTGGTATATTGGATTATTCGGATTGAAAACACAATAACAAACAACTATGAAATAGAAGCGGATATACGCAGTTATTGAAATTGATTATAACTGCGTACATCACGCGCACACTGAGTTATTCAGATAGAAAACAAGAAAAGCTAAGGTATAAATTGAGAAAATCATATGCAATTTTTATGACTTTTTTTTCGGTTGTTACTGAATGGTGGTTCATTCTAGACGTATTTGTTTTATTCTTTGTGGCAGATACGCACATTTAATATTGTAGTTAACTACCTCTTGTTAATGAGCCATAAGTGTTTCCCTCGGAGCAAAAGAAGTTTTGAGAAAATCTTGAGGGAATTCATATCTCAAAAACTCCGCTATCTTGACAAGCCAACAGGTGCCAATAGTTGACAATTAAGATGGTTAGTTTTAACCTTGAGAATTTTCCGGAATTACTAACGCTCCCCACTGATGAAAGGAGCCGATATAGCTAATGGTTTTACCAAAACAGACAGGGTAAACAAATACATACAACCATTTCCTGAATTTCTGTACGTGCCTTTTCTTATTCACATCTTCCTTCACCACCCCTTTATGAGGGTAGTCTTCTGGCCATTGACCTCCAAGAGCAAATCGAGGGAATCTTTGCTTCTTTTCTCCAGTCACAAATACAGAACATCTGCTTCTCATGTGGGAATTTGAAAAATAACAAAACTGTATTTTGCGTGGCCAAGATACGCAGGTAAATTTATCATTATCATCATAGGGCAACGTTGCTTCAGTGTGGCCAAGTTCCAAGATAGACAGGTGGCCAACTTATAGAGTAGTAAGTAACGAATGTCTTATGGGAAAATGCAGGTTCAAAACGAACTAGGCCAAGATAAGCAGGTGGCCAACTTATAGAGGTGGCCAAGTTGACAGGTTTCACTGTATATATATATATATCCCCTCTCCCCCTCGCCTAAGTTGCATCGTCAAAGTAAAATGATAAAAATCGTCCGAGGCCCGAACCTCATCTATGTTGAAAATTTGATTGAGATAAGGCATTTTTTCTCAAATAACGTCTTCACTAATTACTAATTGATGTGATGGAATGCACGTCTACTAATTATATATATAAATCGTAAAGCGCTCAAAAGACAAAATCTTCGAATAGTTTCTGCGAAAATCTGTACTTTTTATCTCTTCCTCGGCTCATCTGAACAAAAGTTGCTGCTACATAAAGTAAGTAATGTATAAAGTTCTTTGTTTGTCCATCCTGTAGAGTAAAAGCGATGGAAAAAGAAAAAATCCAAGTATTAAATTATAAACTCGTACCATCTACGGCATGAACAAACAAAGAACTTCATACATCATATTTCTTATCCAGCAGCAAGTGTTCTTCGCATGCACCAAGGAAGAGGTGACAATACTATACACAAATCTTGTCTTTTGAATATTTCAAAGTATGATTTTTTTTTTTTTTAACAGTTAATATTTTGATTATCTTGCTTCCTCTTTCTTTCACTAACTCTAAGGTATCTCTCCAATTTCTTCATTTGTTCTCTCATATTATCAATTAAATACAAGTACTTGAAATATTGCACGCATGAAATATGGAACCTACTGTTGTAATCCTTCACCTTTTTTAAGTTTTTGATCCTGTCTCGTTTCGCTTACAATATTTCATACGATATAGAAACGCATTTCTTAATTCCTTTCTCACTGCTTTTTCTTTCATTTCGTATGTTACTACAGATGTTTTCAAATTCGCCCTCTGGTAACATAAACACTTTACTGTCTTCGCCCTCAACGTATAGACTACGAGATCCGTTATGTTCTTGTAACTCCTAAATATACCTACTTAAAACTCTATTTCTATTACTATCTTCCCATTCTTAATTTCTACTATTAACAAACAATATGAGCAGTAAATTCATATGCCTAAAGCTTGTTCGAGTTACATGTCAAGGTGATTCAGGACCGAATGTTATAAACACAGAATGCGATAAGGAATGTAATTCTAAACAAAAAATTTACCATACTCATGTGTTCTATATCTAATAGTTTTCGCGTGAGGGGCAGTTGAACTTTTTGATTATTTGTAACTCAACAACATGCATTAAAATACGTAGAGGACATGTATATCTTTCTGGCATATATTATCACTACAATTGAGTCTTCAGTAGTTTGCTGTTTAACCTTCCAGGAAAAGAAAACAGTGTCTAGCGTTTTCGGCTACTTTTGTCCAATGAATCTCCGAAAAAATGAATGTCTACTTCTAAACATACACAGTGCCTCTGGCCGAGAATACTTTCCCATCTCCAGGCATGGTTTGCTCTGTGTGTGTAGTTCTCGGATAGATAATACATTTTTCTTGGATCATTTTAGTTAATTCGGACGCCAATAGGTCGGAAACTATCCAACGTAAAGAGGGCGGGTAATAAATTCACTGAAGAAGTTATACCTGTTCTATTGAATTTTGCATGTTTCACAATCCTACCGTGCACGCGCAAGGGATTTCCCAAAGAAACGTAGAGAGTCCCGGATAATCTGCCAAATGAAAATTGGTCTAAATGGATATGAATTGATAGGGTTTCTACCAGGTAACAATAATTCGTTTGTATTAAGTCGATATCTGGAACAAATACAAAATGGCGGGCACCTTCATGCTCGTTGTGTGTGGTTGTATAACCTCTACCAGGTTATAGAAGGATTTTTTGTGGAGACACTGTATATTTCGTCAAGACAGTGATCATTATTTTCGATTTATACTTTATTCTGCAACGCACATAAGTTCTTTCTTTGGTGGGAATTGCTTCTATCCCACACAATTGGACAAAGAAGTCTTTCATCGTTTTTTCATATATATATTTAAAACATTGCTTTTGCTGAGAACATTTCAGTTAGTGACTAACCATTTCAGTGTTTCTCCCTGACTTATTATATGCACAGTATATATTCTGCAGTTATTTGAAACTGAATTAAGTGCTTTCTTTAATCGCTTATGGAAACATTACAATAGATTAGAGAAATACGGGCTGACCAGATGTCCCAGTAGCCAAAGTGGCACCAGCCTCACAGTTTTCGTAGTTCGTTATCTGTACTTTCTCACGCCAAAGTTATCGCAGTGTCTAGTGCATTATGGGCAGTTGACTAAAATTAACAGAAATTGTTTTCTATATTCTGTTTGTATGTGCATACAGGTGAGTTAACTGAGTGATTTTTGAAATGAACTGCCAACACTTTTCTGTTGACCATTGCAATCCGTAGCTTGAGCTTGGATGCTCGAGGAGTTTGACTCCAGGTCTGGAAGATGTAACCACGCATCTCGCGTTGAACTTCAAACATAAGTTGCGTTAAGGGGCATAAGCTATTTAGCCGGTGAAGGACGATTTCTTACGGCTAGCCCCAATCAGTGAAATCCCAGGTCCTCAGATCTTGTGCGTTTAAAATATTATATACGCGCCCTCCAATATCTGTATTCCATTGTGGAGATCTTCTTTTGTGTGTTTGCTGAAGATTCACCTTTACGCTGCAGGACTGTTCAGCGTAACAACTGGATTCATCGTGGGACGATCCAGACAACTTTCCCCCAGTGCTACCCCCCAAGTGTGTCAAGGGTGTGAGAGAAGAATGTGTAGTGATATCTGAATCTTAATCATATATATATATATATATATATATATATATATATATATATATATATATAAGGGCTATATTACCCGAAAGAGGCAAAACGTAATTTCAGCGGCAAAATTTATTAGTGTCCAGTGTTGTGTTCATTCCTCTTCGCTATTTCTTTTTCAAAATAGTGTTCTAATAAATAAGTATAGTGTCATTTAATTCAGTGTGTTTTCGTTGTTTGTATGAGTGATGTTTGTGTGCGTTATGGTCTGGATGACCGTCTGATCGTCCGTGAGGTTTTCGAGACGAGACACCCGAACCTCTCGGCGCCTAATGCTCATCTCATTATTGAGACCGACGAGCTTTTTTGGGAAACAGTTTGTAACCTTTCTTGGAGAGGTCTTCGTCGTCCTGTCCAGGTAAGTAAAGTATCAGGAGTATACTTATTGGTAATACCACGAGCCAAGGACAGCGAACAGAACTACAGGCGGTTATAAATAAATAGCTGCCCGAACATGGACCACGAACTGAGGACGGTTACAAATAAATGACGCCCGAACTACCGACCCGAATCGAGACCGTTGGTGCTCGAATATACATATAAGATTAATATTTTAATATATCATTTCTCTTTCAGCTTAGTACCAGTAATCTGAAAAAAAAAAATCTTTTTCAGGTGATTTTAATAATATGTTTTAGTGATAGCTTATTCTATCCTAATTGTACGTTTTGTTTTATTCTTGTTGAAGATGGCATACAACGAAGCAGATTTGTTTACTAAGATAGCTTCAGTTTTTCAAATTCATCTTGCTAGATTAGAGAAAGAAATGAAAGAGAGCCGTGCTGAGTTTAAAGAGAATGTCGATAGATATATAAATCGAAATAAAGAGAATATTGAAGATTTAAAAAAGGAAAATAAAGAAAACCTAGCTAGATTAGAAAAAGAGCTAAAGTGCGGATTAGGTCAAAAGATAGACGGTTTACGGAACGTGTTTCGTGAAAATAGTCAGCAAACGGAAACTGCTGAAAACAAAATACCGGAATGTAAACCCCAAGTACAGTCAGATGTTCCTACTGGATACGAAACACCGGAATTTGAACCTCAGTTAGTGACTGATATTCCTAGCGTAAACAAAACATTGGAATTGGAACCTGAGCTAGAGACTAACATCGCTAATGAAAAGGAAACACAGGAATCTGAACTCCAACCAGAGACAGGTAGTCTAAACCAACCTCGTAACAAATCTGATAACGATTTTATCTATTCAGAATCTAGTAACGCCGCTTGTAGTAGAAGTAGTAATCCACGTAGACGACAGAGGTCGTAAGCGCATCCACGAACATATAGAAGCGATAGAAATCCACGAACATATAATTGTAGACGACAGAGGTCGTAAGCGCATAAAAACAGCTGTCACAAACCACAGAGAGAAAAAGCGTAAACGAGGTTACAGTTATAGCAGTAGGCAAGGATACGAAGACCAGATGTTAAACAATACAAAATTTAAAGGGAATCAGAACCAAGAGCGCATACGAAAGAATAACAAATACAAAAGAAGTCGTAAATCACGGCCACGTAACCTAAGTTATCACATACTAGACAGGAACCGCAATTTGTGTGACATTAAGCATAGATTTGTACGGAGAGGTAACCATCGTAGAAATAGACAAACAAACCGTAATTATCAAAGCAGAAACAGTAATCATAAAAAAAAAGTAACCAAGACTTTGTGTGTTGATACAATTTTTTCCCCTAGTGGAGAAGTCAACTTGTCAAACTCCGAAAACGACAAGTCCGATGAGAATAATTCAACTCCTTTACAGGTTAATAACTTATCAACCACCCGTTTGCTATCTCTTTATTTAGGAGATCCTTGGTTACATTATTACTTCAATTCAACATATTGGGAGCCTACGTGTATCCCATTAATCGCACCTAACCTTACCGGTGGACTACAATTACGTAGAAGCTATACAGAGAGCAGGAATTGAAACAGATGTTAAGTGAGGTTCACTTCATTAAAAAAAAAAAAAAAAAAATCCTACACTGATACGAATTTTCTTTCAGGAAAGCAACGCATTTCTTTTAATCTTTCTTTCAACTTTTAAGTGATAGATATTCATTCATTTTTCTTCCTTTTTGCTTTTAGTTTTTGATAGAACACCTGGATACGAAAAGAAGAACTACGCATTTCTCTCAAACTTATTTTTGCTTCTAGCTTTTAACTGTTCGGCAATGAGCAGATAACACGTTTTTCTTTCTTTATTTTGATAAGATAGTCGCTGCATTCTCGACCACCTGTGCTTATGGTTACGAATGACGAACGGCATACAGCTGATTCTTTTCCGCTTTTGGTCTTTACTCCGTGTCGCGCCTCACAATTGAATACTAATGTTGCAAACCTTATCACTGACTTACTATTAGTTTAATGTCATTAATTTTTTCTTGTTTTCATTTCAGATGTTTGAATTTAGATCTTTTAGTAAATAATTAACGTATCACATACGTAGGGGAATTGCATTTTAAAAGCAATTTGAAATCTTGGCGCGATTTCCGTATCCCCAGCCAGTGGCAAGATGTTTTGGCGTTATAATATATATTTTTATTGTATTTTAAATTTTAAATCCCTTTTTAGGATCCCTTCCCACTTTCGAAATTCTTAAATACGTTATTACGTGTTATTTACAATTCATGTTTGGTTTTCTTTTTAGAATTTTTTCCAAAAATATCGAGATGTGCAGGATCAGAATATTTTAGTTGTTACTAATATATATGTATATAGCTGTATGTTTATAATTAAAATTTAGTATGTAATCATATACGTAGGGGAATTGCATTTTAAAAGCAATGTGAAATCTTGGCGCGATTTCCGTATCCCCAGCTAGTGGGAAGATATTTTAGCGTTATAATATATTTCTATTGTGTTTTATTAAAAAAAAATCTTTTTAGAATCCCTTCCCACTTTCCAAATTCTTAAACATGTTATCATACGTATGACTCACAATTAGTTTGATTTCCTTTTAAGAAAAGTAGAATGTATAGATAAGAAAATTTTAGTTGTTGATTACATATCCCGTATATATTTCTGTATTTGTAAATGAAACTTAGTATGTAATCTCATGCGTAGAATATGAAACTTTACACTTATAATCAATGTTAAATTTATTTTTCAGTGTTAATCTTAGATTTTCGTTTTCATTTTGAAGTGTTTACTGTAATTTGATTGAACCTCATTTACGTCATTTACCCGATTTTGACTTATTTGAATTTCCAGGATGTGACATGATATATTCGTTCGAAGAAAAAAGTTTAGAACGGAAAGTAGGCTAAGCCTTAAACAAGTGATAACAGACATTTCCTTGTTGGTAATAGTGTGTGTAGGAATGTCGTGTGAATAGTATAATTCTCCGAACGAAAGCAGTAATCTTTTTATTGTAGAAGGAACTATATGAACAGATATTCTGATGGTGAACGGTCGTTTTTCCCCTCATATTAATATGTATGCGGAAATATGTTTAACTTCTATATTTTCTTGTAATTTCTAATTAACATTTTTTTTCGTCTTCTCTAGACCACTGAACGACCGTAGGGGAACTTCTTCGGGTAGGATATTTTATGGGGATAAATATAAATATTTTTTTTTCAGGGAGGCAATATTTCCTGGAATTGCAGATCTGTAGCAAAAATGGATGTGGCTAATCCATTGGATATTCCATAGCTAACTGTATTTTCGTCATCAATCGCAAAATATAGTTTTCATTTCTCTTCTTCCTTTATGGTATCCGTAACTAAGTATGCGTATTCTTAGGTTAAATATTTTGAGTATATTTTATTGTCTAGTAATATTCTAGTGAATATTTTAATGTTTATGAATCGTAACTATATTGTGTACTTGTATGCTAATGAGTTGTAATGTTTATTTTTCATGTTAATTTTGAGAAAATTGTATTTTAGTTCCAGTATGTCCTAGAAACTATTCGAATTTGATATAGATCCCGAATAATAAATTTATTTTCTTTCCAACAGCATGAAGCCATAATGTTTTATGAAAATGACTTTGTCAATTATTTCGTATGCTCGATGACTGAATTTTAATGTGTTAATAAGACCATTTTGAATATTTGTAGCGAAGATGCCTAAGGAAGCTTGTTACAGCTGTTTTGTAGGGAATTTTATCTTGATGTTTCAGACCGACCAGAGAGTTGTAATGTCGTTGACTATATTCTTGTTTGTATCTCATGTTTTTCTTTTAATAGGTCTCATGTATTTTGTCTTATAGAGACATATCTTTACGATGCTACGAGAGCATTTGTATTTTGTGTGTTTACACATTTTTTCCAGGTGGATGATGTACGTTATGTTCCAGGGAACATACCTGTATTTTACTGAATATTAGTGTTGATATTTCAGTTATGTATAGAAACATTTTGTAAGTGCCTATGGTTGCAGGCCTTCTTCGTTTCTAATTTTGCCTCGCAGGTGTCGATGGCATATTTTGTGTGTAAGTACGTGTAGTATTACACATTTTTCCCACCTATGGTTTTGGTCAATTCATGGCATAATGACCATTTATTTTCAGGAATGTTTGGACTAGTGAGTCAACTTCCTTGATTCAGACCTTTGAAAAACTTGGATCAACACTGTATAGTTTTCAACGCTTTATTAATAAATTTTTTGCAGATAATACCCATATGTTCTGGTAACCCTACAATGTTTACGTTTATGGAAGTGAACAACAACCATTATTTTAGGCTTAAGCTAATAATAACTTTGTTTCAGAATAAAATCATTTGTTGTATTGAGCATTATCGAACTAAAGTCTCGATGAGCAGATGGCATTTGATCTTATAGCGTGCCGAATTTTCTTCATACATGTCAACGAAATCACGATCTTTTCTTTGATATGCAGAATCATGCTTATTTCTTGGAATTACTATGAACGTCAATTTTGACACTTAAGTTTATTTTTTTTATTTTTGAAAAACGATTTTTCGTTTTCTTCTGCCAAACAACACGAGGCACAGTTTAAAAAAAAAAAAAAAAGGACATACAGGTGAAAATCTTATTTTGTTTACATATTGTCAGTTTAACATGTCTTTACATTTCCATTCATTTTACTTTTTTAATGATTTTCATATTTTTCAAATATATTAGAGTGATATCGAAACTTTAACAATAATTTTAATATTTTAGTACCTTTAACATGTTTTGCTATTTGCTTATTCATTCATATTTTGATATTTTAAATACAGATATCAGTATATTTAAAAAAGAAGACATTTAAAAAGTTTTTATTGAGATATTTGATAATTCTTTAAGTCGATGTTTTCATGAATAGTTATTGAGTGTATATCTTTATTTCATATTACACAAAATAAAGTGATCGAAACGGAACACTTAAACATTTTACGAAAAGTATTGGTGTGTTTAAAAATATATATATATATATATATATATATTACTGTTAAAAAAAGTAAGAATTTTAATAGCCCTATAAACGCTTTCTGCGAACTTAAAAAAAAAAGTTATCATACAGGTGTTGTAACCGTACTTCGTTTCTCACACAAGTGTTAAAAAAAAAATCTCCCCTTCTCCCCTCATCAACTCATCGTTGGAGAATCATGGAGGATACTCACACAGGAAGACAGCATGGTTTCAACATGTGAAGAAACGGAAGATAAGGAAACCCAACTGCACCAATTGTTCAAGAGGATCTTATTACTTCATGGAACACTTGGATTGGACATTGCTCATGCAGGAACCTCATCATGTTGTAGTGAGTGGACTAGTTATTTAACTATTTTAAATAGCCCTTTTTTCAGGTGAAAAACCATTCGTCGTTTATACACGTAAGTCTCACACCATATGACAGTGTTGCCAACTAACTTATTTTAAATTTTCAGGTGAAAAACCTAATTTTATTCATACCTCGTCAGACGGCCAAGGGTTTTCAACCTGTCTACGTGTGCACTTGACAGGTCGTTCCACTTTCGGACACCATATATAACCGCTACCAGGTTATAGAAGGATTTTTTGTGGACACTCTGTATATTTCGTCAAGACAGTGATCATTATTTTCGATTTATACTTTATTCTGCAACGTACATAAGTTCTTTCTTTGGTGGGAATTGCTTCTTTCCCACACAATTGTGTTGCAATTTTGATTTTAACATAAATTCAACATTGTACAAAACTGTTTTATTTTTACGCCTTCGAGTGGTTTTGTTAACATATCAGCTATCATTACATCATTTGGACAATATTGGAATTTTACCTCTTGTTTACATTCCAAATCACGAATAAAATGAAATTTTATCTCCATGTGCTTGGTTCTGGGATTTATTTTGTCACTACTTATTAGTTTTAGACAGCTTTGATTATCCTCATTAATTACAATTGGTTCACAAAAGCTTTCATGCAAATCACTCAACAGATTTTTAAGCCATTTTGCCTCCTGACAAGCTTCAGACATTGCAACATATTCTGCTTCAGTAGATGACAAGGTAACACATGACTGTTTACGACTTGCCCAACTAATAATACCTCCAGCATATTTAAAAATATAACCACTGCTTGATTTTCTGTCAGTTAAATCGCCTGCCCAATTTGCATCTACAAACCCTATTAGTTTGCTGTTACATTCTTTCTTATTACCCAACTGCAATTTGTAACATTTGGTCCCTTTCAAGTATCTGAGAATTCTTTTTACTTCAACCCAATCTGATTGAGAAGGATTATTAGTTTTTCTACTTAATATGGAAACACTGGCAGCAATATCTGGCCTACTATTATTGCTTATATACAGTAATGCGCCAATAGCCTTTTGATACAAACTTGCATCAACTTTACTTAATGATTCTACACATGAGACATTTCTAATGTAACCAGGATCTAATGGAAATTTTGACGTTTTTGCATTTTCTAGCCTAAATCTTTTTAACACTTTATCGATGTAACTTTCTTGCGAAATGACAAAATATCCATCAACATTTCTGCTGATTTCGAGCCCTAAGTACCTGCTCAAATCGCCAAGACAATGAATCTGAAACTCTTTTGCAAGCAACTGCTGTGTTTCATCAATAATCCTATTATCGGTACAAGCTATAACTACATCATCAACATATATTAACACATACACATGAGTATTATTTACTTCCTTAGAATATAAACAAGGATCTGACTTTCCCCTCCTGAACCAATTATTTACAAGGAAATCATTTATCTTTTTATTCCAAGATCGAGCAGCCTGTTTAAGACCATATATGCTCTTCTTCAACTTACATACAAGGTTTTCTTTACCTGGTTGCTCAAAACCTTCAGGTTGTTTCATGTAAATTTCTTCTTGTAAGTCCCCATACAAAAAAGCTGTCTTTATGTCATAATGTTTCACTTCCATATTTCTTTTTCCTGCTACAGTAAGTAACACACGCAAAGTTGTTTGTTTAACAACCGGTGCAAAAACCTCATCATAGTCTTCCCCCAAGACTTGATAAAACCCCTGCGCAACAAGTCTAGCCTTATACTGTGAACCTTTGCCGTCAGTATTTTCTTTTGTTTTATAAACCCATTTGCTACCTAGTGCTGTCTTTCCTTCTGGTAATTTCACCAAATCCCAAGTTTGATTTCTGTGCATAGAACTAATCTCTTCTTTCATTGCCATCTTCCAGTTTTCTTTGTCCGGTCTACTCATAGCTTCCTGAAAGTTTCTTGGTTCTTCTTGTGTCATTACCACCACCTTCTCTGCATACCTGGCAGGTAGTTTTCCTTTGGTTGAACGCGATGATCTTCTCACTGTCTCTGCTTCTAAATTGTTACCGGTAAAAATTTCATCTTGAGCTCTTTCTCCATGGTAGCTACGGGTACTTTCTGAGGTTTCCAGAGTTTCACATGCTTCACCGTTATTTAAACTTAACGGTATAAGGTCATCATCTTCGTCTTGTAATACTGCATCCTCTTTGGGAAGATTTTGTGTGTCTAAGACAGTACGATCTTCACAGGTTGGTACTTCATGCGATACATTCTCAACAAAATGACAGTCCCTACTTATCACTACTTTGTTTGTAGTGACATCTAGTAGCCTGTACCCTTTTGTGTTTTCCTCATACCCAACTAAAATTAGTTTTCTTGCCTTGACATCTAACTTTGAGCTTTACTGATTAGGGATCATCGCATATGCAATACATCCAAAAACCTTTATGTGTCCAAGATATGGTTTCTTGCCGTACCATTTTTTATATGGTGTCACCTCACACGCTCTAGTGGGAAGACGATTTTGAAGATAGTTTGCTGTTAGTACAGCTTCACCCCAAAATTTATTTTCCATGCCCGCATCAATTAGCATACACCGTGCCATTTCTGTAATGCTTCGATTCTTTCTTTCCGCTACACCATTCTGTTCGGGAGTGTACGGTACCGTTTTTTGGTGAATTATGCCCTTCTGCTTAAGAAATGCCCGTAAACTAGTCGATGTATATTCGCCGCCATTATCTGTACGTAGCACTTTTGGCCTCTTCTGAAAATAGTTTTCGGTGAATTGCACATATTCTTTCAACTTTTCTTCAACCTCACTTTTGTTTTTCAGTAAATAAATAACAGTATACCTACTACAATCATCAATAAATGTTAAAATATACCTGTTTCCCCTTGGAGTTGGTGTTTGCATAGGCCCACAAACATCAGAATGTACCAAATCTAAAATTTCTTTGGCCCTATAGCTGCTTTCCGAAAATGGCTTTCTTGTCATTTTTCCTTGTACACAAACATCACATATCTTTTTAGTATCACATTGCTTTAATACTACCCCACAAACTAAGTCATCTTTAACCATGTTTTCAAGTACCTTTGGACTTCTGTGTCCTAACCTACTATGCCACACATGAATACAATTGTTTATTTCTCCTTGAGTACCCTTTAAAGCTTGTGTATCATTACTGTACTCTTGTTTACAAACATCTAGTTTGTACAAAGAACCGTTTTCTGTAGCACTAGCGATCATGCTGCCATTTTTCTTAATATGACATTTTTTCCCCGAAAAATATATATCAAAACCCTTTTTTGTTAGTTGATTCACAGATAAGAGACTACCATCTAATTCTGGCACATACAAAACATCCTTTACTACAACATTACATTTTCCATTTTTAGTTACTTCATTTTTGCACAGTAAAACACCTTCCCCAATACCCTTGGCTACTAACATTCGACCGTCTGCCAAGTAAATTTTACTTTCAACATTATAGTTTAATGTTTTGAAAAATTGTTCATCATTTGTCATGTGACAAGTAGCAGCAGAATCTACATACCATTCACCTACATTTACTTCCCTTGCACTAGTCTTAAAACATACATATGCATCTTCACCTTCTTGTGTTTCTTGTGAACAATGCGTTTCTACAATCACTTCACTAGCACTTTGCACTTTGTTTGCCCTTGAAAAATTTTTCTTTTTACTACCGGTAGCTTTAAATTTTGCACAATCACGTTTGAAATGACCTGGTTTTTTACACCAGAAACACACACTTTTCTCTTCTTTTCCTTGCACTTTCTTCTTTGAGTCCACCTTCATGGCACTTTCTTCATTCCTGTTGTGCCCTTGCACTTCCTTTCGCCTCTTGTACTCGTCTATGAGCTTTCCTTTGACTAATTCTAGTGTTAGCTCGTTCTCCGGACGTGTTTCCAATGCTGTTATCAAAGTTTCATAGCTGTCCGGTAAACTGCATAATAGCATCGCCACTACCAAATGATCGGCCAATGTCTCTCCTAGTCCGGTAAGCTGATCCACGATGTTTAACATACTATTAATATGTTTTTCCATGTCACCATTTTCTTCTAACTGCATACGACACAGTCTTTTCAGCAAAAACACCTTCTTTGTCAAAGTCGATTTTTCATGATATGACTTTAAGGCTTCCCAGTAGTCCTTTGCACTTTCCTGTCGCCGTAAATGAACTAACTGATTATCTTCAACTAGCAGTCCGATCGTTGCCCTAGCTTTCCCATCCTTCTTGCACCATTCTGCATCAGGAGATTCCGGTTTTGGCTTTTGTACGACATCCCACAGTTCTTCTTTCATGAGAAGCAACTGCATTTTATTTTTCCAAACACTGTAATTGCTATTGTTTAACTTTGGAAACAAAATTTTTGCTGTGTCCGCCATCTCGTACAAGTCTTGCGCCAATGAGAAAAAAACGATCGATCCTAATGACTGCGAGACATCAAAATCACAAATACAATTTTAACAGTTTTAAACCACTTCATTTACATTGTTCTCGTCTTCACCGACATTTCACTGGGTTTAAATACTTATCTCTCTGGGCCCATAACCACTGTTCTGATTTGTATAATGACACACAAGAATTAAACCACAGAACCTTTATTGTTAACCATAATTTTGTGCAAGTCAGGTGCAAGTGCAATATCGATCACAAAATACAAACTTCTACTACTCACAGCACTGTTGCCATAACATGTATTTTTGAAAAACCCAACTTACAATACCAACAAATTGGACAAAGAAGTCTTTCATCGTTTTTTCATATATATATTTAAAACATTGCTTTTGCTGAGAACATTTCAGTTAGTGACTAACCATTTCAGTGTTTCTCCCTGACTTATTATATGCACAGTATATATTCTGCAGTTATTTGGAACTGAATTAAGTGCTTTCTTTAATCGCTTATGGAAACATTACAATAGATTAGAGAAATACGGGCTGACCAGATGTCCCAGTAGCCAAAGTGGCACCAGCCTCACAGTTTTCGTAGTTCGTTATCTGTACTTTCTCACGCCAAAGTTATCGCAGTGTCTAGTGCATTATGGGCAGTTGACTAAAATTAACAGAAATTGTTTTCTATATTCTGTTTGTATGTGCATACAGGTGAGTTAACTGAGTGATTTTTGAAATGAACTGCCAACACTTTTCTGTTGACCATTGCAATCCGTAGCTTGAGCTTGGATGCTCGAGGAGTTTGACTCCAGGTCTGGAAGATGTAACCACGCATCTCGCGTTGAACTTCAAACATAAGTTGTGTTAAGGGGCATAAGCTATTTAGCCGGTGAAGGACGATTTCTTACGGCTAGCCCCAATCAGTGAAATCCCAGGTCCTCAGACCTTGTGCGTTTAAAATGTTATATACGCGCCCTCCAATATCTGTATTCCATTGTGGAGATCTTCTTTTGTGTGTTTGCTGAAGATTCACCTTTACGCTGCAGGACTGTTCAGCGTAACAACTGGATTCATCGTGGGACGATCCAGACAACTTTCCCCCAGTGCTACCCCCCAAGTGTGTCAAGGGTGTGAGAGAAGAATTTGTAGTGATATCTGAATCTTAATCATATATTTATATATATATATAAAGGGCTATATTACCCGAAAGGGGAAAAACGTAATTTCAACGGCAAAATTTATTAGTGTCCAGTGTTGTGTTCATTCCTCTTCGCTATTTCTTTTTCAAAATAGTGTTCTAATAAATAAGTATAGTGTCATTTAATTCAGTGTGTTTTCGTTGTTTGTATGAGTGATGTCTGTGTGCGTTATGGTCTGGATGACCGTCTGATCGTCCGTGAGGTTTTCGAGACGAGACACCCGAACCTCTCGGCGCCTAATGCTCATCTCATTATTGAGACCGACGAGCATTTTTGGGAAACAGTTTGTAACCTTTCTTGGAGAGGTCTTCGTCGTCCTGTCCAGGTAAGTAAAGTATCAGGAGTATACTTACTGGTAATACCACGAGCCAAGGACAGCGAACAGAAGACCTCTCCAAGAAAGGTTACAAACTGTTTTCCAAAAAAAGCTCGTCGGTCTCAATAATGAGATGAGCATTAGGCGCCGAGAGGTTCGGGTGTCTCGTCTCGAAAACCTCACGGACGATCAGACGGTCATCCAGACCATAACGCACACAAACATCACTCATACAAACAACGAAAACACACTGAATTAAATGACACTATACTTATTTATTAGAACACTATTTTGAAAAAGAAATAGCGAAGAGGAATGAACACAACACTGGACACTAATAAATTTTGCCGCTGAAATTACGTTTTGCCCCTTTCGGGTAATATAGCCCTTTATATATATATATAAATATATGATTAAGATTCAGATATCACTACAAATTCTTCTCTCACACCCTTGACACACTTGGGGGGTAGCACTGGGGGAAAGTTGTCTGGATCGTCCCACGATGAATCCAGTTGTTACGCTGAACAGTCCTGCAGCGTAAAGGTGAATCTTCAGCAAACACACAAAAGAAGATCTCCACAATGGAATACAGATATTGGAGGGCGCGTATATAACATTTTAAACGCACAAGATCTGAGGACCTGGGATTTCACTGATTGGGGCTAGCCGTAAGAAATCGTCCTTCACCGGCTAAATAGCTTATGCCCCTTAACACAACTTATGTTTGAAGTTCAACGCGAGATGCGTGGTTACATCTTCCAGACCTGGAGTCAAACTCCTCGAGCATCCAAGCTCAAGCTACGGATTGCAATGGTCAACAGAAAAGTGTTGGCAGTTCATTTCAAAAATCACTCAGTTAACTCACCTGTATGCACATACAAACAGAATATAGAAAACAATTTCTGTTAATTTTAGTCAACTGCCCATAATGCACTAGACACTGCGATAACTTTGGCGTGAGAAAGTACAGATAACGAACTACGAAAACTGTGAGGCTGGTGCCACTTTGGCTACTGGGACATCTGGTCAGCCCGTATTTCTCTAATCTATTGTAATGTTTCCATAAGCGATTAAAGAAAGCACTTAATTCAGTTCCAAATAACTGCAGAATTTATACTGTGCATATAATAAGTCAGGGAGAAACACTGAAATGGTTAGTCACTAACTGAAATGTTCTCAGCAAAAGCAATGTTTTAAATATATATATGAAAAAACGATGAAAGACTTCTTTGTCCAATTCTGTGGGAAAGAAGCAATTCCCACCAAAGAAAGAACTTATGTGCGTTGCAGAATAAAGTATAAATCGAAAATAATGATCACTGTCTTGACGAAATATAGAGAGTGTCCACAAAAAATCCTTCTATAACCTGGTAGCGGTTATGGTTGCATAATCGCCAGGTACGGATGCTGGCCAACAGTGACGTTCTGAGTATTAAGTATAGCGAATTTATACTCAAATGCTCTAGAAAGACTTCTGGAATGTTGGTAGAGCACAACAGATGAAGCAGGGTGATTCACATGTGTGAAAACACTTAACGAAAAATGTCCAGAAATGCACTCATACTCAGTAAACGTGAGTTCAAAGCGTCGGAAATGTAAGGATTAGCGTCAAGAACATGAAAACCATTGCCAATTCACCAATAATATTTCATCAATCCGATGCAATGTGATCTGCACGGTTGCATACCAATAAGGATGCAACAACTGAGGCGAAGTTGAAATTGTGCAAGGGGACTCACTAAGAAACTGGGTAAACTCAAGGAATGTCACTAGTGGGATCCCATGATCGATATTGAAATGTGGCCAATGTGTGTGTTGATATCAACATGCAACTAATGGTCAAATGTCAATATGTCCCACAACTGCTGGGACACAGTCCCACGTGCGAAAACTAGGAAAATAAAGTTGTACATCCTGCTATAACATCTGGTGCACTTTTTGGTAGAACGTAACTAGAACACGATTGTATCAATGTCCCTTTTTGTTTGGAACATTGTCCCACAGTCGACACATATCACAAGAAATCTCTTAATCCATGGTTCAAATTATGATAGAGCGTGAAAATAACAAACTTGTATCATGTCCCACGTCTTTCGGGACATATAACTTACTCGAAATATAGGAAAATACCTCCAGAAATTCGTACCTTACACACAGTGCACATGCCAAGACAAAGACTAAAATGAACCAATTTGGCATATGTAACACTACTGCTAGAACACCATACATATGAAAAATAAAACGACATGAGAAATAGGAAGAAACGTCTTAAAGCTCTGATTGTTTAAAACTGTGCAGTAGGAGTAACAAAATGAAATATACAAGCATGTCGGGAGGCTGTACAAGAGCGCTTGCCAAACAAAGTGGGTACTCCTCAAAGAAATGAATACAGAGAAAGTGAGGCTTCCTGGAAGCCTCAGGGCTAGAGCGCTTGCTTTAGCTCGCGCGGTTGCAGTTTCCAATCCTACTGGGAGCCCACGGCCTCAGATTCAAGACACGAGTAGTTATTTTCCTATTTTTCGCAAGTGGGACGGTGTCCCAGCAGCAGTGGGACATGTTGACATTTGTCCATTAGCTACATGTTGATATCAACACACACATTTGCCACATTTCAATATCGATCATGCGATCCCACTACTGACATTCATTTAGTCAATTACCCACTACAGTTTCTTAATGAGTCCCCTTGCACAATTTCAAATTCGCCTCAGTTGTTGCATCCTTATTGGTATGCAACCGTGCAGATCACATTGCATCCGATTGATGAAATATTATTGGTGAATTGGCAATGGCTTTCATGTTCTTGACGCTAATCCTTACATTTCCGACGCTTTGAACTCACGTTTACTGACTATGAGTGCATTTTTTGGACAGTTTTCGTTAGTGTTTTAACACATGTGAATCACCCTGCTTCATCTGTTGTGCTCTACCGCCAATTCAGAAGTCTTTCTAGAGCATTTGAGTACAAATTCGCTATACTTAATACTCAGAACGTCACTGTTGGCCAGCATCCGTACCTGGCGATTATGCAACCACACACAACGAGCATGAAGGTGTCCGCCATTTTGTATTTGTTCCAGATATCGACTTAATACAAACAAATTATTGTTACCTGGTAGAATCCCTATCAATTCATATCCATTTAGACCAATTTTCATTTGGCAGATTACCCGGGACTCCCTACGTTCCTTTGGGGAATACCTTGCGCGTGCATGGTAGGATTGTGAAACATGCGAAATTCAATACAGCAGGTATAACTTCTTCAGTGAATTTATTACCCGCCCTCTTTACGTTGGATAGTTTCCGACCTATTGGCGTTTGAAAGTAATTTTCCCACGCTTTCGCCACCTTCTAGATCTGAAACTATGTCCGATAGCCGAAAGTTCAAGAGAACTTTTTCTCTTGTTTCAGTGGCAGGAGTCACCTCCCAAGAGTTGTAACACTTATTTTGCAAACCCGATATATACTGTACATAAAGGGACACGCTGAGTGTAACTCAGATTTATGACACAGTCCAGGCTATGGACCCTGCCATATATCTTCAGTCTCTCCAAAATTTGACTCGGCACGTGATTCGAAGCCCGCGATCGGTCTTCTAGAGATTTCCTCAGTTTCAGAACCAAATGACGTGATGGGTCCGTCTCCAAAGGCCAAGGTCGTCTTTGTTCCACGACGACTAACGCTGAAACCTAAAAGGCTTGATTTCTACCACTACCGGTTTGGATAGAGAGAAGATGGATGCTAGGATCATTGCACTAGCATCCATCTTCTCTCTATCCAAACCTTTGGCGTATGATGGTTACTGAAATCCAAAGCCTTTTAGGTTTCAGCCGTTAGTCGTCGTGGAACAAAGACACCTTGGCCTTTGGGACAGATAGTCTACATATACTTTTAAGAAAGTAAAATGAATTTTTATTTTTGGTCTGTAGTAATGTAATTTAATTCTGTATATATTAATACTAATTTTAGTAAATTAAGTTTTTTAGCTTACCAATTTGATTAGTTTTAAGTGTCTTTTTCTGATTATCTTTGTTCTTCTTTCTTGCCGCAGCCTTTCCCTTTTTCCCGGCAGATTTGAGCGTGTCATTCAATCTCTTTACCTTCCTCTTCGATGTTTTTGTACTCGACTGTTTTCGCTGTTGCTTTTTACTTCTGTTTAGATTCTTCTTTTTTGCTTGACTTGTCAGAAATGCTTCTACAGGAGATTTCGGACTAAAGTTTTCCTCATGAGAAGCTGATTTCTTCCTAAAATAAAATGTAATCTCTAAAGAAACAGTATGTACGTGGTGCGCACCAAAACTACGTTTAGTCATAGTTCAAAAACTAATAAGGGTAGATTAATATAATTATACATGAACTAACTTTAGATTATAAATCTCAAATCTGTAACCTTTTTGTCTTCTACTTGTTTTTATTTTGTAAAAACTTTTTTTAATGCGGACCTCATAGAGTGGATTTTCTCGTAGACGCGCCTAATAGCTTTTCCTATATGTTGTTAAAAAGGTGTCGATATTCGCCGATTAGAAAGTGAACTTTCAAGTGTACAACTTCTTTGTATAGATGAACACTGGTTAGCTTCGAACATCAGCAGTGCTGTTAGCTTAAGTGGTTTCAACTTTGTAAGTTATTACGCTCATACAATCTAAAATCAAGACGGTGTTGCAATTTTAGCTCGTACATTTTTAAATTCAATCGAGATTGACGTACGGAGATTCTGCATCGAAACACATTGTGAACTTGCTACATTAAAACTTGATGAATTAAATATTTGTATTGTATGTATGTATAGGGACCCTGCTGATTACTTAAGAACTTTCTTTGAAGAATGTGGAAAAACTTCTCACGAGACTATGCATGAAGTTTAAAATCATAGCTCTTCAAGTGATATAAACATCGATAAATTAACACTTTCAACTGAATAATCGGTTTAAAAATTTGTTAAATTTATATGACCTGCATGCTATTGTCAATGTACCACTCTTAGATTTTCTGATCATGAAGCTATTTATTGTAAAATAGCTGCGATAAACATTTAAAGAAAAATCAAAAACCGTTAATGAGAATTACAATTTTTTCAAATGAAAATATAGATTATTTCTTTTTTCTATTATCTCATGAATATTGGAACACTGGTATAATTTGTCCAGAGCTAATGATAAATTCAATTATTTTATTGATACTTTTCTGCATAATTTTAATATAGCCTTCCCATTACAGTTACACAAAGGCACTAATAAAAACGCGCAAAGGTGGGTTGCGCGACGAATAAAAATTTCTAAGCAAAAAGTTATATATTACATTAAACTTATGAAAACTTTCACAAATTTACCAGTTAAATTTAAAGCAAATATAGAAACACACAATAAAATACATGAGAAAGTTATTCGAGCAGCCAAAAGAATTCACAATGAAATATTATATATAGATGTAAAAGTAAAATGAAATTGTGTCGAACGCAATAAACAAATCCACAAAGAGTAACCCAATGCGTAAAATATCGCTAGTAAATTATTGGAATAATTCTTTCGCTGATTCTACTGCCATTACTGAAGCTTAAATGATTATTTTCTTAATGTATGTTTACCACCTGGAATATCGGATATTGGTATAGGGGGAAAAATCTCGTGTAATAGGCATGGTATGTTTGTGACTCCGATAACTGAAGAGAAGCTATTGATCTGTATCAGAATCAATTCTAGGTCTTGTTCTGCGAGTATAGATGAAGTCCCGTCCATAGTTACTAAATAAAAAAAGTGCACATTTAATAGGAAAGCATCTCTGCTATGTTGTAAATATATCATTTCAATTAAGTATGTTTCTTGAAATATTAAAGATAGCAAGTTATACCTTTGTACAAAAAAGGAAATATTCATTATGTCCAATACTACAGACCTATTTCTATTCTATTTGTTTTCTCGAATATCTTTGAATCAGTAACGCTATCGCGATTGAAAAAAATTATATCCTACCATAATGTGATTTCAACTTCTCAATATGGTTTTAAAAAAAACAGATCAATCAATACTGTACTGTTTACCTCATTACAGAGATTTCTAATATTCTTGAAAAGAAAAAATACGTAGTAGGCTTATTTGCCGATTTTTCTAAAGTTTTGATAGTGTATAACATTCTCTTCTATTGAACAAACTTCAGAAGACGGCATTAGAGGTATAGTGCATAAATGGTTTTCCTCGTACTTGACGAACAGAAAATAGGTAGTTCAAAGAAGTAAAACAGTTAGCAATATAGAAGTCGCATTTTCCTCCAAAACCGCTGCTATCTCCGCAGATGTTTCTGAAGGCTCAATTCTTGGGCGAGTTCATTTTTTGCTGTGCATAAACGATCTTGTTCAATTACAATAAACAACAGACTGACATGGGATGAACCTATTGTTGATCTAAATAAAAGATTAAACACTGTTTTGTGATTTATAGACTGGTTCTGTTTCAAAACAAACTTTACTTTCATTATATTATGCTAGCTCCAATTTTTATTAAGTTTTGGAATTATTTTCTAGGAAGCATTCTATAGTGCTACTGTTTTTCCCTTAACGAATTAAAGCATTTTTATTCACGTAAATGTACATTCATACGACACTCGATAAAAGAATAACATATACACGTTGTATCAAAATTATGTCTGTACTAAGAAAAGTGCTTTTATTATGTCCAATAAATTATACAATAAGATTTAGACTCACTTTAAGGTTATTCAAACCATACCAATATTCATCAGGGGCGGATCCAGGACCGACTTCTGGGGGGGGGCGATTGGTTGTCATACTGCTACTTTTAAGGGCTCCAAACTTTGGGATGGGTTTTATTTATATATATAAAATAAGAAAGTTTCCTCTTCTGGGGGGGGCGATCGCCCCGATCGCCCCCCCCCTGGATCCGCCCCTGATATTCATAAAAGTTATTCAAATTTTTGAGTCACAAAGTGTAGTACAATGTTAATGAATATTTAACTGACACTACGTAAAGTTACTCAAATATCTCAATATTAATGACAATTCCTATGTACTGGTCTCTGACCGCTTACGTACGAAATTGGATAAATAAATTGAAACTGAAATGGAAATTATTGATGTCTTGATGTGCAACTGACAATAATTAATATGAAAGACTGCTATTCTGAATAGTTTTAATAAAAAATCACTAGAAGAGTCACGCTGCACGCTTCCCAGATGCATGTCCACTGTGTGGATAAATTATTTTAAAAAAAATGCGTAGAATATGTTATACTTACTTAAACAGAGCATCGGAAGATTCTCTTGTAGTCTCTTGGTTCACATTCTCCTTTCCTACTGTAAAAGAAAGGGTATACGAGAATATGAGTAAATATGATAAAACATTTTAAACTGAGTATTAACAACAAAAATATTCAACAAATAGTATCACTATTATTGCATATAGGTCACTTGCTGAGAGCTGATAACCTTTAATGCACTTTTGTTCATCAGGAACCTCTTACTTTTTAATGTAAGAATTGCCCATTTCAACATCGTCAATCAATTAGAATTTTTTCCCCTCATTTATCTTATATTATATCCTTAACTAGCATCAATTACTCGATTCGTTGGGTTAAATAAAGAAAAAATAGTAATATGTTCCGTTGGTCAGTCACTTTTTACTATTACTAAAGCGCTCTCTGATATAGATTATTTTCGATGATTTTTATATTTCTCTTCTTTCCTCCTTCGCAATGTTGTGTGGCTGAATTTAGATTTAAACGGCATTGGAAGTGTCACTGTTCATCATATTGACCCCGGAAACTGGATTCGGCACTAATATCGATTATTTTCGATAATTTTTATGTATTTCCCTTTCCCTTACCCTGTGTTGCGGGGCACGGCATCGGAAATCTCATTGGTCATCTCAATGACCCCGAAAACTATTAATTCGACACTGATATCGGCCATGTTCGATCATTTTTATATATCCCCTTCCTCCCTCACCCCATCTCCCAAGCTACAGGGCTGAATTTGGATTTAAAGGGCATCAGAAGTGTCACTGTTCATCTCAGCGACCCCGAAAACTGTGGATTCGGTACTAATATCGGTCACTTTCCATGATTTTATATATTTCCCCCTCCCCATATTACGAGGCACGGCATCAGAAGTGTCACTGTTCATGTCAGTGACCACGAAAACCATGGATTCGACACTGATAATGGTCATTTTCGATTATATATATATATATATATATATATATATATATATATATATATATATATATATATCTTTTCACCCCCTCCCCAAATTACAAGGCTTAATTTGGACGTGAACAGGATCGAAAGTATCACTGTTCAACTCAGCAACTCCGGAAACTATGGAGTCGACACAATATTCGTCATTTTCGCCCCAAGCTGCGAGGCTGAATTTGAATTTAACCCTTTCGGCATCCGGGGTTTTTGGGGTATTTTTTAGACTTTCAGTCAAGCAGCTACTGCATCGTCACTATTTATCCTAGGATCATAGTTCATACCTCATTCTCTTCAGAATGGAGCTGGTTTTCAAATGGTACCACTTGCATTCTCATACCATATACCAGGAGAGGGAAAAGTGATGTCATAGGGAAAATTTCGGAGGGAAATTTTTTTCACACTTTGGGCCTCTCTGGAACGGCCCTGTGTAAACGTAGAGATCTCAAACAAATCTGATAAATAGTACTTGGTAGACTGAATGTGTGTGCCAAATTTCAAGTTTCTATCTTGAATACTAAGGGCGGGAGAAATTTTATCAAGAATCTCCACAACGCTCCAAATTACCACAAAACACCATGATCTCAGGTAAAAAATTTCCTGAGATCTCTATTTACCCTAGGACTATAATCCGCCAATCATTCTCTTCAGAATAGAATTGCCTTTCAGACGGTATGACTCACGTGTCTCCATCATGTATCTAAGGCGTAAAATCCCGAAGAAAGGAATTTTTTGATAAAAATATCCTTTTTTCAAAACTTTTTACCCATTTGGATACCCCTTGTTTTAACGCAGAAATCTAAAAAAAATCTGGTAAATACTACTCGGTGGACTGAATGTTTGCAAAATTTCAATCTTCTAAGTGTAAAAATAAGCCCGACAAAAAATAATGAACAATAAAATAATAAAAATAATAAAAGAAAATATATATTTTAGAATTATGACGTCATCACCTCCTATGTCTCGACGCAGGAAGGTGTCAAACCATACGTAAGGTCTTCTACAATGCCCCTGGACTTGAAAAACAAAACAAAAAGAAAAAAAAAAACGGACGAAAAAGTTTAAACAGGAGAGTTATAACGCAATGTACCATGAAACACCCATATGGTATAAATTGTACCATCGGATCCCCAAAGGGTTAAACAGCCTCGGAAATCTCAGCGACCCCGAAAACTATAGATCAGACACTAAAATCAGTCATTTTCGATCATTTGTAAATGTCTCTCTCCCTTCCCTCCTTTAAGTTGCACCGTGAAAGTGATATGACAAAAAAACATCTCAGGTCCGAACATCATCTATGCTGAAAATTTAAATGAGATCTGTCGGGTGGTTCAAAAATGATGAAGTCACAAAGACAGTTACTTTCATTTATATAGGCCAACATAGACAGGTTTCACTGTATATATATATATATATATATATATATATATATATATATATATATACAGTGAAACCTGTCTATGTTGGCCACCGACGGTTCCATCGAAAAGTGGCCAACTTATAGAAAATAAGTGTGATTTGTGTATTTTTAGAATAGGATTTCTAGTATTACTTGATTGTAAAATTTTAATAAGCAGTGGCACGACAGCTACTTAGAGTAATCATAAAAAGTACAGTACTAGATAATGTTACTATAGTATGTTTAATATATGTGCATACCTTTCTCTTCCTGAAAACTAGTCTGGTATATTGGATTATTCGGATTGAAAACACAATAACAAACAACTATGAAATAGAAGCGGATATACGCAGTTATTGAAATTGATTATAACTGCGTACATCACGCGCACACTGAGTTATTCAGATAGAAAACAAGAAAAGCTAAGGTATAAATTGAGAAAATCATATGCAATTTTTATGACTTTTTTTTCGGTTGTTACTGAATGGTGGTTCATTCTAGACGTATTTGTTTTATTCTTTGTGGCAGATACGCACATTTAATATTGTAGTTAACTACCTCTTGTTAATGAGCCATAAGTGTTTCCCTCGGAGCAAAAGAAGTTTTGAGAAAATCTTGAGGGAATTCATATCTCAAAAACTCCGCTATCTTGACAAGCCAACAGGTGCCAATAGTTGACAATTAAGATGGTTAGTTTTAACCTTGAGAATTTTCCGGAATTACTAACGCTCCCCACTGATGAAAGGAGCCGATATAGCTAATGGTTTTACCAAAACAGACAGGGTAAACAAATACATACAACCATTTCCTGAATTTCTGTACGTGCCTTTTCTTATTCACATCTTCCTTCACCACCCTTTTATGAGGGTAGTCTTCTGGCCATTGACCTCCAAGAGCAAATCGAGGGAATCTTTGCTTCTTTTCTCCAGTCACAAATACAGAACATCTGCTTCTCATGTGGGAATTTGAAAAATAACAAAACTGTATTTTGCGTGGCCAAGATACGCAGGTAAATTTATCATTATCATCATAGGGCAACGTTGCTTCAGTGTGGCCAAGTTCCAAGATAGACAGGTGGCCAACTTATAGAGTAGTAAGTAACGAATGTCTTATGGGAAAATGCAGGTTCAAAACGAACTAGGCCAAGATAAGCAGGTGGCCAACTTATAGAGGTGGCCAAGTTGACAGGTTTCACTGTATATATATATATATATATATATCCCCTCTCCCCCTCGCCTAAGTTGCATCGTCAAAGTAAAATGATAAAAATCGTCCGAGGCCCGAACCTCATCTATGTTGAAAATTTGATTGAGATAAGGCATTTTTTCTCAAATAACGTCTTCACTAATTACTAATTGATGTGATGGAATGCACGTCTACTAATTATAAATATAAATCGTAAAGCGCTCAAAAGACAAAATCTGCGAATAGTTTCTGCGAAAAATCTGTACTCCTTATCTCTTCCTCGGCTCATCTGAACAAGAGTTGCTGCTACATAAAGTAAGTAATGTATAAAGTTCTTTGTTTGTCCATCCTGTAGAGTAAAAGCGATGGAAAAAGAAAAAATCCAAGTATTAAATTATAAACTCGTACCATCTACGGCATGAACAAACAAAGAACTTCATACATCATACTTCTTATCCAGCAGCAAGTGTTCTTCGCATGCACCAAGGAAGAGGTGACAATACTATACACAAATCTTGTCTTTTGAATATTTCAAAGTATGATTTTTTTTTTAAACAGTTAATGTTTTGATTATCTTGCTTCCTCTTTCTTTCACTAACTCCAAGGTATCTCTCCAATTTCTTCATTTGTTCTCTCATATTATCAATTAAATACAAGTACTTGAAATATTGCACGCACGAAATATGGAATTTACTGTTGTAATCCTTCACCTTTTTTAAGTTTTTGATCCTGTCTCGTTTCGCTTACAATATTTCATACGATATAGAAACGCATTTCTTAATTCCTTTCTCACTGCTTTTTCTTTCATTTCGTATGTTACTACAGATGTTTTCAAATTCGCCCTCTGGCAACATAAATACTTTACTGTCTTCGCCCTCAACGTATAGACTACGAGATCCGTTATGTTCTTGTAACTCCTAAATATACCTACTTAAAACTCTATTTCTATTACTATCTTCCCATTCTTAATTTCTACTATTAACAAACAATATGAGCAGTAAATTCATATGCCTAAAGCTTGTTCGAGTTACATGTCAAGGTGATTCAGGACCGAATGTTATAAACACAGAATGCGATAAGGAATGTAATTCTAAACAAAAAGTTACCATACTCATGTGTTCTATATCTAATAGTTTTCGCGTGAGGGGCAGTTGAACTTTTTGATTATTTGTAACTCAACAACATGCATTAAAATACGTAGAGGACATGTATATCTTTCTGGCATATATTATCACTACAATTGAGTCTTCAGTAGTTTGCTGTTTAACCTTCCAGGAAAAGAAAACAGTGTCTAGCGTTTTCGGCTATTTTTGTCCAATGAATCTCCGAAAAAATGCAATGTCTACTCTAAACATACACAGTGCCTCTGGCCGAGAATACTTTCCCATCTCCAGGCATGGTTTGCTCTGTGTGTGTAGTTCTCGGATAGATAATACATTTTTCTTGGATCATTTTAGTTAATTCGGACGCCAATAGGTCGGAAACTATCCAACGTAAAGAGGGCGGGTAATAAATTCACTGAAGAAGTTATACCTGTTCTATTGAATTTTGCATGTTTCACAATCCTACCGTGCACGCACAAGGGATTTCCCAAAGAAACGTAGAGAGTCCCGGATAATCTGCCAAATGAAAATTGGTCTAAATGGATATGAATTGATAGGGTTTCTACCAGGTAACAATAATTCGTTTGTATTAAGTCGATATCTGGAACAAATACAAAATGGCGGACACCTTCATGCTCGTTGTGTGTGGTTGCATAATCGCCAGGTACGGATGCTGGCCAACAGTGACGTTCTGAGTATTAAGTATAGCGAATTTGTACTCAAATGCTCTAGAAAGACTTCTGAATTGTCGGTAGAGCACAACAGATGAAGCAGGGTGATTCACATGTGTGAAAACACTTAACGAAAAATGTCCAGAAATGCACTCATACTCAGTAAACGTGAGTTCAAAGCGTCGGAAATGTAAGGATTAGCGTCAAGAACATGAAAACCATTGCCAATTCACCAATAATATTTCATCAATCCGATGCAATGTGATCTGCACGGTTGCATACCAATAAGGATGCAACAACTGAGGCGAAGTTGAAATTGTGCAAAAGGACTCACTAAGAAACTGGGTAAACTCAAGGAATGTCACTAGTGGGATCCCATGATCGATATTGAAATGTGGCCAATGTGTGTGTTGATATCAACATGCAGCTAATGGTCAAATGTCAATATGTCCCACAACTGCTGGGACACTGTCCCACGTGCGAAAACTAGGAAAATAAAGTTGTACATTCTGCTATAACATCTGGTGCACTTTTTGGTAGAACGTAATTAGAACACGATTGTATCAATGTCCCTTTTTGTTTGGAACATTGTCCCACAGTCGACACATATCACAAGAAATCTCTTAATCCATGGTTCAAATTATGATAGAGCGTGAAAATAACAAACTTGTATCATGTCCCACGTGTTTCGGGACATATAACTTACTCGAAATATAGGAAAATACCTCCAGAAATTTGTACCTTACACACAGTGCACATGCCAAGACAAAGACTAAAATGAACCAATTTGGCATATGTAACACTACTGCTAGAACACCATACATATGAAAAATAAAACGACATGAGAAATAGGAAGAAACGTCTTAAAGCTCTGATTGTTTAAAACTGTGCAGTAGGAGTAACAAAATGAAATATACAAGCATGTCGGGAGGCTGTACAAGAGCGCTTGCGAAACAAAGTGGGTACTCCTCAAAGAAATGAATACAGAGAAAGTGAGGCTTCCTGGAAGCCTCAGGGCTAGAGCGCTTGCTTTAGCTCGCGCGGTTGCAGTTTCCAATCCTACTGGGAGCCCACGGCCTCAGATTCAAAACACGAGTAGTTATTTTCCTATTTTTCGCAAGTGGGACGGTGTCCCAGCAGCAGTGGGACATGTTGACATTTGTCCATTAGCTACATGTTGATATCAATACACACATTTGCCACATTTCAATATCGATCATGCGATCCCACTACTGACATTCATTTAGTCAATTACCCACTACAGTTTCTTAATGAGTCCCCTTGCACAATTTCAAATTCGCCTCAGTTGTTGCATCCTTATTGGTAAGCAACCGTGCAGATCACATTGCATCCGATTGATGAAATATTATTGGTGAATTGGCAATGGCTTTCATGTTCTTGACGCTAATCCTTACATTTCCGACGCTTTGAACTAACGTTTACTGAGTATGAGTGCATTTTTTGGACAGTTTTCGTTAAGTGTTTTAACACATGTGAATCACCCTGCTTCATCTGTTGTGCTCTACCGCCAATTCAGAAGTCTTTCTAGAGCATTTGAGTACAAATTCGCTATACTTAATACTCAGAACGTCACTGTTGGCCAGCATCCGTACCTGGCGATTATGCAACCACACACAACGAGCATGAAGGTGTCCGCCATTTTGTATTTGTTCCAGATATCGACTTAATACAAACGAATTATTGTTACCTGGTAGAAACCCTATCAATTCATATCCATTTAGACCAATTTTCATTTGGCAGATTACCCGGGACTCCCTACGTTCGTTTGGGGAATACCTTGCGCGTGCATGGTAGGATTGTGAAACATGCGAAATTCAATACAGCAGGTATAACTTCTTCAGTGAATTTATTACCCGCCCTCTTTACGTTGGATAGTTTCCGACCTATTGGCGTTCGAAAGTAATTTTCCCACGCTTTCGCCACCTTCTAGATCTGAAACTATGTCCGATAGCCGAAAGTTCAAGAGAACTTTTTCTCTTGTTTCAGTGGCAGGAGTCACCTCCCAAGAGTCGTTAACACTTATTTTGCAAACCCGATATATACTGTATATAAAGGGATACGCTGCGTGTAACTCAGATTTATGACACAGTCCAGGCTATGGACCCTGCCATATATCTTCAGTCTCTCCAAAATTTGACTCGGCACGTGATTCGAAGCCCGCGATCGGTCTTCTAGAGATTTCCTCAGTTTCAGAACCAAATGACGTGATGGGTCCGTCTCCAAAGGCCAAGGTCGTCTTTGTTCCACGACGACTAACGCTGAAACCTAAAAGGCTTGATTTCTACCACTACCGGTTTGGATAGAGAGAAGATGGATGCTAGGATCATTGCAAACATCCGCTTCTCGCTTTTACCGTTTTTGGCGTATGATGGTTATGCTGAAACCAGAAATGGTTTATTTCTACCACTTCCATTTTCAGTACGGGGTTGATAATTGAAATTTTGGGACAGTAAGTCTACATATACTTTTAAGAAAGTAAAATGAATTTTTATTTTTGGTCTGTAGTAATGTAATTTAATTCTGTATATATTAATACTAATTTTAGTAAATTAAGTTTATAGCTTACCAATTTGATTAGTTTTAAGTGTCTTTTTCTGATTATCTTTGTTCTTCTTTCTTGCCGCAGCCTTTCCCTTTTTCCCGGCAGATTTGAGCGTGTCATTCAATCTCTTCACGTTCCTCTTCGATGTTTTTGTACTCGACTGTTTTTGCTGTTGCTTTTTACTTCTGTTTAGATTCTTCTTTTTTGCTTGACTTGTCAGAAATGCTTCTGCAGGAGATTTCGGACTAAAGTTTTCCTCATGAGAAGCTGATTTCTTCCTAAAATAAAATGTAATCTCTAAAGAAACAGTATGTACGTGGTGCGCACCAAAACTACGTTTAGTCATAGTTCAAAAACTAATAAGGGTAGATTAATATAATTATACATGAACTAACTTTAGATTATAAATCTCAAATCTGTAACCTTTTTGTCTTCTACTTGTTTTTATTTTGTAAAAACTTTTTTTAATGCGGACCTCATAGAGTGGATTTTCTCGTAGACGCGCCTAATAGCTTTTCCTATATGTTGTTAAAAAGGTGTCGATATTCGCCGATTAGAAAGTGAACTTTCAAGTGTACAACTTCTTTGTATAGATGAACACTGGTTAGCTTCGAACATCAGCAGTGCTGTTAGCTTAAGTGGTTTCAACTTTGTAAGTTATTACGCTCATACAATCTAAAATCAAGACGGTGTTGCAATTTTAGCTCGTACATTTTTAAATTCAATCGAGATTGACGTACGGAGATTCTGCATCGAAACACATTGTGAACTTGCTACATTAAAACTTGATGAATTAAATATTTGTATTGTATGTATGTATAGGGACCCTGCTGATTACTTAAGAACTTTCTTTGAAGAATGTGGAAAAACTTCTTACGAGACTATGCATGAAGTTTAAAATCATAGTTCTTCTAGTGATATAAACATCGATAAATTAACACTTTCAACTGAATAATCGGTTTAAAAATTTGTTAAATTTATATGACCTGCATGCTATTGTCAATGTACCACTCTTAGATTTTCTGATCATGAAGCTATTTATTGTAAAATAGCTGCGATAAACATTTAAAGAAAAATCAAAAACCGTTAATGAGAATTACAATTTTTTCAAATGAAAATATAGATTATTTCTTTTTTCTATTATCTCATGAATATTGGAACACTGGTATAATTTGTCCAGAGCTAATGATAAATTCAATTATTTTATTGATACTTTTCTGCATAATTTTAATATAGCCTTCCCATTACAGTTACACAAAGGCACTAATAAAAACGCGCAAAGGTGGGTTGCGCGACGAATAAAAATTTCTAAGCAAAAAGTTATATATTACAATAAACTTATGAAAACTTTCACAAATTTACCAGTTAAATTTAAAGCAAATATAGAAACACACAATAAAATACATGAGAAAGTTATTCGAGCAGCCAAAAGAATTCACAATGAAATATTATATATAGATGTAAAAGTAAAATGAAATTGTGCCGAACGCAATAAACAAATCCACAAAGAGTAACCCAATGCGTAAAATATCGCTAGTAAATTATTGGAATAATTCTTTCGCTGATTTCACAGCCATTACTGAAGCTTTAATGATTATTTTCTTAATGTATGTTTACCACCTGGAATATCGGATATTGGTATAGGGGAAAAAATCTCGTGTAATAGGCATGGTATGTTTGTGACTCCGATAACTGAAGAGAAGCTATTGACCTGTATCAGAATCAATTCTAGGTCTTGTTCTGCGAGTATAGATGAAGTCCCGTCCATAGTTACTAAATAAAAAAAGTGCGCATTTAATAGGAAAGCATCTCTGCTATGTTGTAAATATATCATTTCAATTAGGTATGTTTCTTGAAATATTAAAGATAGCAAGTTATACCTTTGTACAAAAAAGGAAATATTCATTATGTCCAAAACTACAGACCTATTTCTATTCTATTTGTTTTCTCGAATATCTTTGAATCAGTAATGCTATCGCGATTGAAAAAAATTATATCCTACCATAATGTGATTTCAACTTCTCAATATGGTTTTCAAAAAAACAGATCAATCAATACTGTACTGTTTACCTCATTACAGAGATTTCTAATATTCTTGAAAAGAAAAAATACGTAGTAGGCTTATTTGCCGATTTTTCTAAAGTTTTGATAGTGTATAACATTCTCTTCTATTGAACAAACTTCAGAAGACGGCATTAGAGGTATAGTGCATAAATGGTTTTCCTCGTACTTGACGAACAGAAAATAGGTAGTTCAAAGAAGTAAAACAGTTAGCAATATAGAAGTCGCATTTTCCTCCAAAACCGCTGCTATCTCCGCAGATGTTTCTCAAGGCTCAATTCTTGGGCGAGTTCATTTTTTGCTGTGCATAAACGATCTTGTTCAATTTACAATAAACAACAGACTGACATGGGATGAACTTATTGTTGATCTAAATAAAAGATTAAACACTGTTTTGTGATTTATAGACTGGTTCTGTTTCAAAACAAACTTCACTTTCATTATATTATGCTAGCTCCAGTTTTTATTAAGTTTTGGAATTATTTTCTAGGAAGCATTCTATAGTGCTACTGTTTTTCCCTTAACGAATTAAAGCATTTTTATTCACGTAAATGTACATTCATACGACACTCGATAAAAGAATAACATATACACGTTGTATCAAAATTATGTCTGTACTAAGAAAAGTGCTTTTATTATGTCCAATAAATTATACAATAAGATTTAGACTCACTTTAAGGTTATTCAAACCTTACCAATATTCATAAAAGTTATTCAAATTTTTGAGTCACAAAGTGTAGTAAAATGTTAATGAATATTTAACTGACACTACGTAAAGTTACTCAAATATCTCAATATTAATGGCAATTCCTATGTACTGGTCTCTGACCGCTTACGTACGAAATTGGATAAATAAATTGAAACTGAAATGGAAGTTATTGATGTCTTGATGTGCAACTGACAATAATTAATATGAAAGACTGCTATTCTGAATAGTTTTAATAAAATATGACTAGAAGAGTCACGCTGCACCCTTCCCAGATGCATGTCCACTGTGTGGATAAATTATTTTTAAAAAAAATGCGTAGAATATGTTATACTTACTTAAACAGAGCATCAGAAGATTCTCTTGTAGTCTCTTGGTTCACATTCTCCTTTCCTACTGTAAAAGAAAGGGTATACGAGAATATGAATAAATATGATAAAACATTTTAAACTGAGTATTAACAACAAAAATATTCAACAAATAGTATCACTATTATTGCATATAGGTCACTTGCTGAGAGCTGATAACCTTTAATGCACTTTTGTTCATCAGGAACCTCTTACTTTTTAATGTAAGAATTGCCCATTTCAACATCGTCAATCAATTAGAATTTTTTCCCCTCATTTATCTTATATTATATCCGTAACTAGCATCAATTACTCGATTCGTTGGGTTAAATAAAGAAAAAAATAGTAATATGATCCGTTGGCCAGTCACTTTTTACTATTACTAAAGCGCTCTCTGATATAGATTATTTTCGATGATTTTTATATTTCTCTCCTTTCCTCCTTCGCAATGTTGTGTGGCTGAATTTAGATTTAAACGGCATTGGAAGTGTCACTGTTCATCATATTGACCCCGGAAACTGGATTCGGCACTAATATCGATCATTTTCGATAATTTTTATGTATTTCCCTTTCCCCTACCCTGTGTTGCGGGGCACGGCATCGGAAATCTCATTGGTCATCCCAATGACCCCGAAAACTATTAATTCGACACTGATATCGGCCATTTTCGATCATTTTTATATATCCCCTTCCTCCCTCACCCCATCTCCCAAGCTACAGGGCTGAATTTGGATTTAAAGGGCATCAGAAGTGTCACTGTTCATCTCAGCGACCCCGAAAACTGTGGATTCGGCACTAATATCGGTCACTTTCCATGATTTTATATATTTCCCCCTCCCCATATTACGAGGCACGGCATCAGAAGTGTCACTGTTCATGTCAGTGACCACGAAAACCATGGATTCGACACTGATAATGGTCATTTTCGATATATATATATATATATATATATATATATATATATATATATATATATATATATATATATCTTTTCACCCCCTTCCCCAAATTACAAGGCTTAATTTGGACGTGAACCGGATCGGAAGTGTCACTGTTCAACTCAGCGACTCCGGAAACTATGGAGTCGACACAATATTCGTCATTTTCGCCCCAAGCTGCGAGGCTGAATTTGAATTTAACCCTTTCGGCATCCGGGGTTTTTGGGGTATTTTTTAGACTTTTAGTCAAGCAGCTACTGCATCGTCACTATTTATCCTAGGATCATAGTTCATACCTCATTCTCTTCAGAATGGAGCTGGTTTTCAAATGGTACCACTTGCATTCTCATACCATATACCAGGAGAGGGAAAAGTAATGTCATAGGGAAAATTTCGGAGGGAATTTTTTTTCACATTTTGGGCCTCTCTGGAACGGCCCTGTGTAAACGTAGAGATCTCAAACAAATCTGATAAATAGTACTTGGTAGACTGAATGTGTGTGCCAAATTTCAAGTTTCTATCTTGAATACTAAGGGCGGGAGAAATTTTATCAAGAATCTCCACAACGCTCCAAATTACCACAAAACACCATGATCTCAGGTAAAAAATTTCCTGAGATCTCTATTTACCCTAGGACTATAATCCGCCAATCATTCTCTTCAGAATAGAATTGCCTTTCAGACGGTATGACTCACGTGTCTCCATCATGTATCTAAGGCGTAAAATCCCGAAGAAAGGGATATTTTGATAAAAATATCCTTTTTTTAAAACTTTTTACCCATCTGGATACCCCTTGTTTTAACGCAGAAATCTAAAAAAAAATCTGGTAAATACTACTCGGTGGACTGAATGTTTGCAAAATTTCAATCTTCTACGTGCAAAAATAAGCCCGACAAAAAATAATGAACAATAAAATAATAAAAATAATAAAAGAAAATATATATTTTAGAATTACGACGTCATCACCTCCTATGTCTCGACGCAGGAAGGTGTCAAACCATACGTAAGGTCTTCTACAATGCCCCTGGACTTGAAAAACAAAACAAAAACAAAAAAAAAAAAAAAAAAAAAACGGACGAAAAAGTTTAAACAGGAGAGTTATAACGCAATGTACCATGAAACACCCGTATGGTACAAATTGTACCATCGGATATCCAAAGGGTTAAACAGCTTCGGAAATCTCAGCGACCCCGAAAACTATAGATCAGACACAAAAATCAGTCATTTTCGATCATTTGTAAATGTCTCTCTCCCTTCCCTCCTTTAAGTTGCACCGTGAAAGTGATATGACAAAAAAACATCTCAGGTCCGAACATCATCTATGCTAAAAATTTGAATGAGATCTGTCGGGTGGTTCAAAAATGATGAAGTCACAAAGACAGTTACTTTCATTTATATAGGCCAACATAGACAGGTTTCACTGTATATATATATATATATATATATATATATATATATATATATATATATATATATATATATATATATATACAGTGAAACCTGTCTATGTTGGCCACCGTCGGTTCCATCGAAAAGTGGCCAACTTATAGAAAATAAGTGTGATTTGTGTATTTTTAGAATAGGATTTCTAGTATTACTTGATTGTAAAATTTTAATAAGCAGTGGCACGACAGCTACTTAGAGTAATCATAAAAAGTACAGTACTAGATAATGTTACTATAGTATGTTTAATATATGTGCATACCTTTCTCTTCCTGAAAACTAGTCTGGTATATTGGATTATTCGGATTGAAAACACAATAACAAACAACTATGAAATAGAAGCGGATATACGCAGTTATTGAAATTGATTATAACTGCGTACATCACGCGCACACTGAGTTATTCAGATAGAAAACAAGAAAAGCTAAGGTATAAATTGAGAAAATCATATGCAATTTTTATGACTTTTTTTTCGGTTGTTACTGAATGGTGGTTCATTCTAGACGTATTTGTTTTATTCTTTGTGGCAGATACGCACATTTAATATTGTAGTTAACTACCTCTTGTTAATGAGCCATAAGTGTTTCCCTCGGAGCAAAAGAAGTTTTGAGAAAATCTTGAGGGAATTCATATCTCAAAAACTCCGCTATCTTGACAAGCCAACAGGTGCCAATAGTTGACAATTAAGATGGTTAGTTTTAACCTTGAGAATTTTCCGGAATTACTAACGCTCCCCACTGATGAAAGGAGCCGATATAGCTAATGGTTTTACCAAAACAGACAGGGTAAACAAATACATACAACCATTTCCTGAATTTCTGTACGTGCCTTTTCTTATTCACATCTTCCTTCACCACCCCTTTATGAGGGTAGTCTTCTGGCCATTGACCTCCAAGAGCAAATCGAGGGAATCTTTGCTTCTTTTCTCCAGTCACAAATACAGAACATCTGCTTCTCATGTGGGAATTTGAAAAATAACAAAACTGTATTTTGCGTGGCCAAGATACGCAGGTAAATTTATCATTATCATCATAGGGCAACGTTGCTTCAGTGTGGCCAAGTTCCAAGATAGACAGGTGGCCAACTTATAGAGTAGTAAGTAACGAATGTCTTATGGGAAAATGCAGGTTCAAAACGAACTAGGCCAAGATAAGCAGGTGGCCAACTTATAGAGGTGGCCAAGTTGACAGGTTTCACTGTATATATATATATATCCCCTCTCCCCCTCGCCTAAGTTGCATCGTCAAAGTAAAATGATAAAAATCGTCCGAGGCCCGAACCTCATCTATGTTGAAAATTTGATTGAGATAAGGCATTTTTTCTCAAATAACGTCTTCACTAATTACTAATTGATGTGATGGAATGCACGTCTACTAATTATATATATAAATCGTAAAGCGCTCAAAAGACAAAATCTTCGAATAGTTTCTGCGAAAATCTGTACTTTTTATCTCTTCCTCGGCTCATCTGAACAAAAGTTGCTGCTACATAAAGTAAGTAATGTATAAAGTTCTTTGTTTGTCCATCCTGTAGAGTAAAAGCGATGGAAAAAGAAAAAATCCAAGTATTAAATTATAAACTCGTACCATCTACGGCATGAACAAACAAAGAACTTCATACATCATATTTCTTATCCAGCAGCAAGTGTTCTTCGCATGCACCAAGGAAGAGGTGACAATACTATACACAAATCTTGTCTTTTGAATATTTCAAAGTATGATTTTTTTTTTTTTTAACAGTTAATATTTTGATTATCTTGCTTCCTCTTTCTTTCACTAACTCTAAGGTATCTCTCCAATTTCTTCATTTGTTCTCTCATATTATCAATTAAATACAAGTACTTGAAATATTGCACGCATGAAATATGGAACCTACTGTTGTAATCCTTCACCTTTTTTAAGTTTTTGATCCTGTCTCGTTTCGCTTACAATATTTCATACGATATAGAAACGCATTTCTTAATTCCTTTCTCACTGCTTTTTCTTTCATTTCGTATGTTACTACAGATGTTTTCAAATTCGCCCTCTGGTAACATAAACACTTTACTGTCTTCGCCCTCAACGTATAGACTACGAGATCCGTTATGTTCTTGTAACTCCTAAATATACCTACTTAAAACTCTATTTCTATTACTATCTTCCCATTCTTAATTTCTACTATTAACAAACAATATGAGCAGTAAATTCATATGCCTAAAGCTTGTTCGAGTTACATGTCAAGGTGATTCAGGACCGAATGTTATAAACACAGAATGCGATAAGGAATGTAATTCTAAACAAAAAATTTACCATACTCATGTGTTCTATATCTAATAGTTTTCGCGTGAGGGGCAGTTGAACTTTTTGATTATTTGTAACTCAACAACATGCATTAAAATACGTAGAGGACATGTATATCTTTCTGGCATATATTATCACTACAATTGAGTCTTCAGTAGTTTGCTGTTTAACCTTCCAGGAAAAGAAAACAGTGTCTAGCGTTTTCGGCTACTTTTGTCCAATGAATCTCCGAAAAAATGAATGTCTACTTCTAAACATACACAGTGCCTCTGGCCGAGAATACTTTCCCATCTCCAGGCATGGTTTGCTCTGTGTGTGTAGTTCTCGGATAGATAATACATTTTTCTTGGATCATTTTAGTTAATTCGGACGCCAATAGGTCGGAAACTATCCAACGTAAAGAGGGCGGGTAATAAATTCACTGAAGAAGTTATACCTGTTCTATTGAATTTTGCATGTTTCACAATCCTACCGTGCACGCGCAAGGGATTTCCCAAAGAAACGTAGAGAGTCCCGGATAATCTGCCAAATGAAAATTGGTCTAAATGGATATGAATTGATAGGGTTTCTACCAGGTAACAATAATTCGTTTGTATTAAGTCGATATCTGGAACAAATACAAAATGGCGGGCACCTTCATGCTCGTTGTGTGTGGTTGTATAACCTCTACCAGGTTATAGAAGGATTTTTTGTGGAGACACTGTATATTTCGTCAAGACAGTGATCATTATTTTCGATTTATACTTTATTCTGCAACGCACATAAGTTCTTTCTTTGGTGGGAATTGCTTCTATCCCACACAATTGGACAAAGAAGTCTTTCATCGTTTTTTCATATATATATTTAAAACATTGCTTTTGCTGAGAACATTTCAGTTAGTGACTAACCATTTCAGTGTTTCTCCCTGACTTATTATATGCACAGTATATATTCTGCAGTTATTTGAAACTGAATTAAGTGCTTTCTTTAATCGCTTATGGAAACATTACAATAGATTAGAGAAATACGGGCTGACCAGATGTCCCAGTAGCCAAAGTGGCACCAGCCTCACAGTTTTCGTAGTTCGTTATCTGTACTTTCTCACGCCAAAGTTATCGCAGTGTCTAGTGCATTATGGGCAGTTGACTAAAATTAACAGAAATTGTTTTCTATATTCTGTTTGTATGTGCATACAGGTGAGTTAACTGAGTGATTTTTGAAATGAACTGCCAACACTTTTCTGTTGACCATTGCAATCCGTAGCTTGAGCTTGGATGCTCGAGGAGTTTGACTCCAGGTCTGGAAGATGTAACCACGCATCTCGCGTTGAACTTCAAACATAAGTTGCGTTAAGGGGCATAAGCTATTTAGCCGGTGAAGGACGATTTCTTACGGCTAGCCCCAATCAGTGAAATCCCAGGTCCTCAGATCTTGTGCGTTTAAAATATTATATACGCGCCCTCCAATATCTGTATTCCATTGTGGAGATCTTCTTTTGTGTGTTTGCTGAAGATTCACCTTTACGCTGCAGGACTGTTCAGCGTAACAACTGGATTCATCGTGGGACGATCCAGACAACTTTCCCCCAGTGCTACCCCCCAAGTGTGTCAAGGGTGTGAGAGAAGAATGTGTAGTGATATCTGAATCTTAATCATATATATATATATATATATATATATATATATATATATATATATATATAAGGGCTATATTACCCGAAAGAGGCAAAACGTAATTTCAGCGGCAAAATTTATTAGTGTCCAGTGTTGTGTTCATTCCTCTTCGCTATTTCTTTTTCAAAATAGTGTTCTAATAAATAAGTATAGTGTCATTTAATTCAGTGTGTTTTCGTTGTTTGTATGAGTGATGTTTGTGTGCGTTATGGTCTGGATGACCGTCTGATCGTCCGTGAGGTTTTCGAGACGAGACACCCGAACCTCTCGGCGCCTAATGCTCATCTCATTATTGAGACCGACGAGCTTTTTTGGGAAACAGTTTGTAACCTTTCTTGGAGAGGTCTTCGTCGTCCTGTCCAGGTAAGTAAAGTATCAGGAGTATACTTATTGGTAATACCACGAGCCAAGGACAGCGAACAGAACTACAGGCGGTTATAAATAAATAGCTGCCCGAACATGGACCACGAACTGAGGACGGTTACAAATAAATGACGCCCGAACTACCGACCCGAATCGAGACCGTTGGTGCTCGAATATACATATAAGATTAATATTTTAATATATCATTTCTCTTTCAGCTTAGTACCAGTAATCTGAAAAAAAAAAATCTTTTTCAGGTGATTTTAATAATATGTTTTAGTGATAGCTTATTCTATCCTAATTGTACGTTTTGTTTTATTCTTGTTGAAGATGGCATACAACGAAGCAGATTTGTTTACTAAGATAGCTTCAGTTTTTCAAATTCATCTTGCTAGATTAGAGAAAGAAATGAAAGAGAGCCGTGCTGAGTTTAAAGAGAATGTCGATAGATATATAAATCGAAATAAAGAGAATATTGAAGATTTAAAAAAGGAAAATAAAGAAAACCTAGCTAGATTAGAAAAAGAGCTAAAGTGCGGATTAGGTCAAAAGATAGACGGTTTACGGAACGTGTTTCGTGAAAATAGTCAGCAAACGGAAACTGCTGAAAACAAAATACCGGAATGTAAACCCCAAGTACAGTCAGATGTTCCTACTGGATACGAAACACCGGAATTTGAACCTCAGTTAGTGACTGATATTCCTAGCGTAAACAAAACATTGGAATTGGAACCTGAGCTAGAGACTAACATCGCTAATGAAAAGGAAACACAGGAATCTGAACTCCAACCAGAGACAGGTAGTCTAAACCAACCTCGTAACAAATCTGATAACGATTTTATCTATTCAGAATCTAGTAACGCCGCTTGTAGTAGAAGTAGTAATCCACGTAGACGACAGAGGTCGTAAGCGCATCCACGAACATATAGAAGCGATAGAAATCCACGAACATATAATTGTAGACGACAGAGGTCGTAAGCGCATAAAAACAGCTGTCACAAACCACAGAGAGAAAAAGCGTAAACGAGGTTACAGTTATAGCAGTAGGCAAGGATACGAAGACCAGATGTTAAACAATACAAAATTTAAAGGGAATCAGAACCAAGAGCGCATACGAAAGAATAACAAATACAAAAGAAGTCGTAAATCACGGCCACGTAACCTAAGTTATCACATACTAGACAGGAACCGCAATTTGTGTGACATTAAGCATAGATTTGTACGGAGAGGTAACCATCGTAGAAATAGACAAACAAACCGTAATTATCAAAGCAGAAACAGTAATCATAAAAAAAAAGTAACCAAGACTTTGTGTGTTGATACAATTTTTTCCCCTAGTGGAGAAGTCAACTTGTCAAACTCCGAAAACGACAAGTCCGATGAGAATAATTCAACTCCTTTACAGGTTAATAACTTATCAACCACCCGTTTGCTATCTCTTTATTTAGGAGATCCTTGGTTACATTATTACTTCAATTCAACATATTGGGAGCCTACGTGTATCCCATTAATCGCACCTAACCTTACCGGTGGACTACAATTACGTAGAAGCTATACAGAGAGCAGGAATTGAAACAGATGTTAAGTGAGGTTCACTTCATTAAAAAAAAAAAAAAAAAAATCCTACACTGATACGAATTTTCTTTCAGGAAAGCAACGCATTTCTTTTAATCTTTCTTTCAACTTTTAAGTGATAGATATTCATTCATTTTTCTTCCTTTTTGCTTTTAGTTTTTGATAGAACACCTGGATACGAAAAGAAGAACTACGCATTTCTCTCAAACTTATTTTTGCTTCTAGCTTTTAACTGTTCGGCAATGAGCAGATAACACGTTTTTCTTTCTTTATTTTGATAAGATAGTCGCTGCATTCTCGACCACCTGTGCTTATGGTTACGAATGACGAACGGCATACAGCTGATTCTTTTCCGCTTTTGGTCTTTACTCCGTGTCGCGCCTCACAATTGAATACTAATGTTGCAAACCTTATCACTGACTTACTATTAGTTTAATGTCATTAATTTTTTCTTGTTTTCATTTCAGATGTTTGAATTTAGATCTTTTAGTAAATAATTAACGTATCACATACGTAGGGGAATTGCATTTTAAAAGCAATTTGAAATCTTGGCGCGATTTCCGTATCCCCAGCCAGTGGCAAGATGTTTTGGCGTTATAATATATATTTTTATTGTATTTTAAATTTTAAATCCCTTTTTAGGATCCCTTCCCACTTTCGAAATTCTTAAATACGTTATTACGTGTTATTTACAATTCATGTTTGGTTTTCTTTTTAGAATTTTTTCCAAAAATATCGAGATGTGCAGGATCAGAATATTTTAGTTGTTACTAATATATATGTATATAGCTGTATGTTTATAATTAAAATTTAGTATGTAATCATATACGTAGGGGAATTGCATTTTAAAAGCAATGTGAAATCTTGGCGCGATTTCCGTATCCCCAGCTAGTGGGAAGATATTTTAGCGTTATAATATATTTCTATTGTGTTTTATTAAAAAAAAATCTTTTTAGAATCCCTTCCCACTTTCCAAATTCTTAAACATGTTATCATACGTATGACTCACAATTAGTTTGATTTCCTTTTAAGAAAAGTAGAATGTATAGATAAGAAAATTTTAGTTGTTGATTACATATCCCGTATATATTTCTGTATTTGTAAATGAAACTTAGTATGTAATCTCATGCGTAGAATATGAAACTTTACACTTATAATCAATGTTAAATTTATTTTTCAGTGTTAATCTTAGATTTTCGTTTTCATTTTGAAGTGTTTACTGTAATTTGATTGAACCTCATTTACGTCATTTACCCGATTTTGACTTATTTGAATTTCCAGGATGTGACATGATATATTCGTTCGAAGAAAAAAGTTTAGAACGGAAAGTAGGCTAAGCCTTAAACAAGTGATAACAGACATTTCCTTGTTGGTAATAGTGTGTGTAGGAATGTCGTGTGAATAGTATAATTCTCCGAACGAAAGCAGTAATCTTTTTATTGTAGAAGGAACTATATGAACAGATATTCTGATGGTGAACGGTCGTTTTTCCCCTCATATTAATATGTATGCGGAAATATGTTTAACTTCTATATTTTCTTGTAATTTCTAATTAACATTTTTTTTCGTCTTCTCTAGACCACTGAACGACCGTAGGGGAACTTCTTCGGGTAGGATATTTTATGGGGATAAATATAAATATTTTTTTTTCAGGGAGGCAATATTTCCTGGAATTGCAGATCTGTAGCAAAAATGGATGTGGCTAATCCATTGGATATTCCATAGCTAACTGTATTTTCGTCATCAATCGCAAAATATAGTTTTCATTTCTCTTCTTCCTTTATGGTATCCGTAACTAAGTATGCGTATTCTTAGGTTAAATATTTTGAGTATATTTTATTGTCTAGTAATATTCTAGTGAATATTTTAATGTTTATGAATCGTAACTATATTGTGTACTTGTATGCTAATGAGTTGTAATGTTTATTTTTCATGTTAATTTTGAGAAAATTGTATTTTAGTTCCAGTATGTCCTAGAAACTATTCGAATTTGATATAGATCCCGAATAATAAATTTATTTTCTTTCCAACAGCATGAAGCCATAATGTTTTATGAAAATGACTTTGTCAATTATTTCGTATGCTCGATGACTGAATTTTAATGTGTTAATAAGACCATTTTGAATATTTGTAGCGAAGATGCCTAAGGAAGCTTGTTACAGCTGTTTTGTAGGGAATTTTATCTTGATGTTTCAGACCGACCAGAGAGTTGTAATGTCGTTGACTATATTCTTGTTTGTATCTCATGTTTTTCTTTTAATAGGTCTCATGTATTTTGTCTTATAGAGACATATCTTTACGATGCTACGAGAGCATTTGTATTTTGTGTGTTTACACATTTTTTCCAGGTGGATGATGTACGTTATGTTCCAGGGAACATACCTGTATTTTACTGAATATTAGTGTTGATATTTCAGTTATGTATAGAAACATTTTGTAAGTGCCTATGGTTGCAGGCCTTCTTCGTTTCTAATTTTGCCTCGCAGGTGTCGATGGCATATTTTGTGTGTAAGTACGTGTAGTATTACACATTTTTCCCACCTATGGTTTTGGTCAATTCATGGCATAATGACCATTTATTTTCAGGAATGTTTGGACTAGTGAGTCAACTTCCTTGATTCAGACCTTTGAAAAACTTGGATCAACACTGTATAGTTTTCAACGCTTTATTAATAAATTTTTTGCAGATAATACCCATATGTTCTGGTAACCCTACAATGTTTACGTTTATGGAAGTGAACAACAACCATTATTTTAGGCTTAAGCTAATAATAACTTTGTTTCAGAATAAAATCATTTGTTGTATTGAGCATTATCGAACTAAAGTCTCGATGAGCAGATGGCATTTGATCTTATAGCGTGCCGAATTTTCTTCATACATGTCAACGAAATCACGATCTTTTCTTTGATATGCAGAATCATGCTTATTTCTTGGAATTACTATGAACGTCAATTTTGACACTTAAGTTTATTTTTTTTATTTTTGAAAAACGATTTTTCGTTTTCTTCTGCCAAACAACACGAGGCACAGTTTAAAAAAAAAAAAAAAAGGACATACAGGTGAAAATCTTATTTTGTTTACATATTGTCAGTTTAACATGTCTTTACATTTCCATTCATTTTACTTTTTTAATGATTTTCATATTTTTCAAATATATTAGAGTGATATCGAAACTTTAACAATAATTTTAATATTTTAGTACCTTTAACATGTTTTGCTATTTGCTTATTCATTCATATTTTGATATTTTAAATACAGATATCAGTATATTTAAAAAAGAAGACATTTAAAAAGTTTTTATTGAGATATTTGATAATTCTTTAAGTCGATGTTTTCATGAATAGTTATTGAGTGTATATCTTTATTTCATATTACACAAAATAAAGTGATCGAAACGGAACACTTAAACATTTTACGAAAAGTATTGGTGTGTTTAAAAATATATATATATATATATATATATATTACTGTTAAAAAAAGTAAGAATTTTAATAGCCCTATAAACGCTTTCTGCGAACTTAAAAAAAAAAGTTATCATACAGGTGTTGTAACCGTACTTCGTTTCTCACACAAGTGTTAAAAAAAAAATCTCCCCTTCTCCCCTCATCAACTCATCGTTGGAGAATCATGGAGGATACTCACACAGGAAGACAGCATGGTTTCAACATGTGAAGAAACGGAAGATAAGGAAACCCAACTGCACCAATTGTTCAAGAGGATCTTATTACTTCATGGAACACTTGGATTGGACATTGCTCATGCAGGAACCTCATCATGTTGTAGTGAGTGGACTAGTTATTTAACTATTTTAAATAGCCCTTTTTTCAGGTGAAAAACCATTCGTCGTTTATACACGTAAGTCTCACACCATATGACAGTGTTGCCAACTAACTTATTTTAAATTTTCAGGTGAAAAACCTAATTTTATTCATACCTCGTCAGACGGCCAAGGGTTTTCAACCTGTCTACGTGTGCACTTGACAGGTCGTTCCACTTTCGGACACCATATATAACCGCTACCAGGTTATAGAAGGATTTTTTGTGGACACTCTGTATATTTCGTCAAGACAGTGATCATTATTTTCGATTTATACTTTATTCTGCAACGTACATAAGTTCTTTCTTTGGTGGGAATTGCTTCTTTCCCACACAATTGTGTTGCAATTTTGATTTTAACATAAATTCAACATTGTACAAAACTGTTTTATTTTTACGCCTTCGAGTGGTTTTGTTAACATATCAGCTATCATTACATCATTTGGACAATATTGGAATTTTACCTCTTGTTTACATTCCAAATCACGAATAAAATGAAATTTTATCTCCATGTGCTTGGTTCTGGGATTTATTTTGTCACTACTTATTAGTTTTAGACAGCTTTGATTATCCTCATTAATTACAATTGGTTCACAAAAGCTTTCATGCAAATCACTCAACAGATTTTTAAGCCATTTTGCCTCCTGACAAGCTTCAGACATTGCAACATATTCTGCTTCAGTAGATGACAAGGTAACACATGACTGTTTACGACTTGCCCAACTAATAATACCTCCAGCATATTTAAAAATATAACCACTGCTTGATTTTCTGTCAGTTAAATCGCCTGCCCAATTTGCATCTACAAACCCTATTAGTTTGCTGTTACATTCTTTCTTATTACCCAACTGCAATTTGTAACATTTGGTCCCTTTCAAGTATCTGAGAATTCTTTTTACTTCAACCCAATCTGATTGAGAAGGATTATTAGTTTTTCTACTTAATATGGAAACACTGGCAGCAATATCTGGCCTACTATTATTGCTTATATACAGTAATGCGCCAATAGCCTTTTGATACAAACTTGCATCAACTTTACTTAATGATTCTACACATGAGACATTTCTAATGTAACCAGGATCTAATGGAAATTTTGACGTTTTTGCATTTTCTAGCCTAAATCTTTTTAACACTTTATCGATGTAACTTTCTTGCGAAATGACAAAATATCCATCAACATTTCTGCTGATTTCGAGCCCTAAGTACCTGCTCAAATCGCCAAGACAATGAATCTGAAACTCTTTTGCAAGCAACTGCTGTGTTTCATCAATAATCCTATTATCGGTACAAGCTATAACTACATCATCAACATATATTAACACATACACATGAGTATTATTTACTTCCTTAGAATATAAACAAGGATCTGACTTTCCCCTCCTGAACCAATTATTTACAAGGAAATCATTTATCTTTTTATTCCAAGATCGAGCAGCCTGTTTAAGACCATATATGCTCTTCTTCAACTTACATACAAGGTTTTCTTTACCTGGTTGCTCAAAACCTTCAGGTTGTTTCATGTAAATTTCTTCTTGTAAGTCCCCATACAAAAAAGCTGTCTTTATGTCATAATGTTTCACTTCCATATTTCTTTTTCCTGCTACAGTAAGTAACACACGCAAAGTTGTTTGTTTAACAACCGGTGCAAAAACCTCATCATAGTCTTCCCCCAAGACTTGATAAAACCCCTGCGCAACAAGTCTAGCCTTATACTGTGAACCTTTGCCGTCAGTATTTTCTTTTGTTTTATAAACCCATTTGCTACCTAGTGCTGTCTTTCCTTCTGGTAATTTCACCAAATCCCAAGTTTGATTTCTGTGCATAGAACTAATCTCTTCTTTCATTGCCATCTTCCAGTTTTCTTTGTCCGGTCTACTCATAGCTTCCTGAAAGTTTCTTGGTTCTTCTTGTGTCATTACCACCACCTTCTCTGCATACCTGGCAGGTAGTTTTCCTTTGGTTGAACGCGATGATCTTCTCACTGTCTCTGCTTCTAAATTGTTACCGGTAAAAATTTCATCTTGAGCTCTTTCTCCATGGTAGCTACGGGTACTTTCTGAGGTTTCCAGAGTTTCACATGCTTCACCGTTATTTAAACTTAACGGTATAAGGTCATCATCTTCGTCTTGTAATACTGCATCCTCTTTGGGAAGATTTTGTGTGTCTAAGACAGTACGATCTTCACAGGTTGGTACTTCATGCGATACATTCTCAACAAAATGACAGTCCCTACTTATCACTACTTTGTTTGTAGTGACATCTAGTAGCCTGTACCCTTTTGTGTTTTCCTCATACCCAACTAAAATTAGTTTTCTTGCCTTGACATCTAACTTTGAGCTTTACTGATTAGGGATCATCGCATATGCAATACATCCAAAAACCTTTATGTGTCCAAGATATGGTTTCTTGCCGTACCATTTTTTATATGGTGTCACCTCACACGCTCTAGTGGGAAGACGATTTTGAAGATAGTTTGCTGTTAGTACAGCTTCACCCCAAAATTTATTTTCCATGCCCGCATCAATTAGCATACACCGTGCCATTTCTGTAATGCTTCGATTCTTTCTTTCCGCTACACCATTCTGTTCGGGAGTGTACGGTACCGTTTTTTGGTGAATTATGCCCTTCTGCTTAAGAAATGCCCGTAAACTAGTCGATGTATATTCGCCGCCATTATCTGTACGTAGCACTTTTGGCCTCTTCTGAAAATAGTTTTCGGTGAATTGCACATATTCTTTCAACTTTTCTTCAACCTCACTTTTGTTTTTCAGTAAATAAATAACAGTATACCTACTACAATCATCAATAAATGTTAAAATATACCTGTTTCCCCTTGGAGTTGGTGTTTGCATAGGCCCACAAACATCAGAATGTACCAAATCTAAAATTTCTTTGGCCCTATAGCTGCTTTCCGAAAATGGCTTTCTTGTCATTTTTCCTTGTACACAAACATCACATATCTTTTTAGTATCACATTGCTTTAATACTACCCCACAAACTAAGTCATCTTTAACCATGTTTTCAAGTACCTTTGGACTTCTGTGTCCTAACCTACTATGCCACACATGAATACAATTGTTTATTTCTCCTTGAGTACCCTTTAAAGCTTGTGTATCATTACTGTACTCTTGTTTACAAACATCTAGTTTGTACAAAGAACCGTTTTCTGTAGCACTAGCGATCATGCTGCCATTTTTCTTAATATGACATTTTTCCCCCGAAAAATATATATCAAAACCCTTTTTTGTTAGTTGATTCACAGATAAGAGACTACCATCTAATTCTGGCACATACAAAACATCCTTTACTACAACATTACATTTTCCATTTTTAGTTACTTCATTTTTGCACAGTAAAACACCTTCCCCAATACCCTTGGCTACTAACATTCGACCGTCTGCCAAGTAAATTTTACTTTCAACATTATAGTTTAATGTTTTGAAAAATTGTTCATCATTTGTCATGTGACAAGTAGCAGCAGAATCTACATACCATTCACCTACATTTACTTCCCTTGCACTAGTCTTAAAACATACATATGCATCTTCACCTTCTTGTGTTTCTTGTGAACAATGCGTTTCTACAATCACTTCACTAGCACTTTGCACTTTGTTTGCCCTTGAAAAATTTTTCTTTTTACTACCGGTAGCTTTAAATTTTGCACAATCACGTTTGAAATGACCTGGTTTTTTACACCAGAAACACACACTTTTCTCTTCTTTTCCTTGCACTTTCTTCTTTGAGTCCACCTTCATGGCACTTTCTTCATTCCTGTTGTGCCCTTGCACTTCCTTTCGCCTCTTGTACTCGTCTATGAGCTTTCCTTTGACTAATTCTAGTGTTAGCTCGTTCTCCGGACGTGTTTCCAATGCTGTTATCAAAGTTTCATAGCTGTCCGGTAAACTGCATAATAGCATCGCCACTACCAAATGATCGGCCAATGTCTCTCCTAGTCCGGTAAGCTGATCCACGATGTTTAACATACTATTAATATGTTTTTCCATGTCACCATTTTCTTCTAACTGCATACGACACAGTCTTTTCAGCAAAAACACCTTCTTTGTCAAAGTCGATTTTTCATGATATGACTTTAAGGCTTCCCAGTAGTCCTTTGCACTTTCCTGTCGCCGTAAATGAACTAACTGATTATCTTCAACTAGCAGTCCGATCGTTGCCCTAGCTTTCCCATCCTTCTTGCACCATTCTGCATCAGGAGATTCCGGTTTTGGCTTTTGTACGACATCCCACAGTTCTTCTTTCATGAGAAGCAACTGCATTTTATTTTTCCAAACACTGTAATTGCTATTGTTTAACTTTGGAAACAAAATTTTTGCTGTGTCCGCCATCTCGTACAAGTCTTGCGCCAATGAGAAAAAAACGATCGATCCTAATGACTGCGAGACATCAAAATCACAAATACAATTTTAACAGTTTTAAACCACTTCATTTACATTGTTCTCGTCTTCACCGACATTTCACTGGGTTTAAATACTTATCTCTCTGGGCCCATAACCACTGTTCTGATTTGTATAATGACACACAAGAATTAAACCACAGAACCTTTATTGTTAACCATAATTTTGTGCAAGTCAGGTGCAAGTGCAATATCGATCACAAAATACAAACTTCTACTACTCACAGCACTGTTGCCATAACATGTATTTTTGAAAAACCCAACTTACAATACCAACAAATTGGACAAAGAAGTCTTTCATCGTTTTTTCATATATATATTTAAAACATTGCTTTTGCTGAGAACATTTCAGTTAGTGACTAACCATTTCAGTGTTTCTCCCTGACTTATTATATGCACAGTATATATTCTGCAGTTATTTGGAACTGAATTAAGTGCTTTCTTTAATCGCTTATGGAAACATTACAATAGATTAGAGAAATACGGGCTGACCAGATGTCCCAGTAGCCAAAGTGGCACCAGCCTCACAGTTTTCGTAGTTCGTTATCTGTACTTTCTCACGCCAAAGTTATCGCAGTGTCTAGTGCATTATGGGCAGTTGACTAAAATTAACAGAAATTGTTTTCTATATTCTGTTTGTATGTGCATACAGGTGAGTTAACTGAGTGATTTTTGAAATGAACTGCCAACACTTTTCTGTTGACCATTGCAATCCGTAGCTTGAGCTTGGATGCTCGAGGAGTTTGACTCCAGGTCTGGAAGATGTAACCACGCATCTCGCGTTGAACTTCAAACATAAGTTGTGTTAAGGGGCATAAGCTATTTAGCCGGTGAAGGACGATTTCTTACGGCTAGCCCCAATCAGTGAAATCCCAGGTCCTCAGACCTTGTGCGTTTAAAATGTTATATACGCGCCCTCCAATATCTGTATTCCATTGTGGAGATCTTCTTTTGTGTGTTTGCTGAAGATTCACCTTTACGCTGCAGGACTGTTCAGCGTAACAACTGGATTCATCGTGGGACGATCCAGACAACTTTCCCCCAGTGCTACCCCCCAAGTGTGTCAAGGGTGTGAGAGAAGAATTTGTAGTGATATCTGAATCTTAATCATATATTTATATATATATATAAAGGGCTATATTACCCGAAAGGGGAAAAACGTAATTTCAACGGCAAAATTTATTAGTGTCCAGTGTTGTGTTCATTCCTCTTCGCTATTTCTTTTTCAAAATAGTGTTCTAATAAATAAGTATAGTGTCATTTAATTCAGTGTGTTTTCGTTGTTTGTATGAGTGATGTCTGTGTGCGTTATGGTCTGGATGACCGTCTGATCGTCCGTGAGGTTTTCGAGACGAGACACCCGAACCTCTCGGCGCCTAATGCTCATCTCATTATTGAGACCGACGAGCATTTTTGGGAAACAGTTTGTAACCTTTCTTGGAGAGGTCTTCGTCGTCCTGTCCAGGTAAGTAAAGTATCAGGAGTATACTTACTGGTAATACCACGAGCCAAGGACAGCGAACAGAAGACCTCTCCAAGAAAGGTTACAAACTGTTTTCCAAAAAAAGCTCGTCGGTCTCAATAATGAGATGAGCATTAGGCGCCGAGAGGTTCGGGTGTCTCGTCTCGAAAACCTCACGGACGATCAGACGGTCATCCAGACCATAACGCACACAAACATCACTCATACAAACAACGAAAACACACTGAATTAAATGACACTATACTTATTTATTAGAACACTATTTTGAAAAAGAAATAGCGAAGAGGAATGAACACAACACTGGACACTAATAAATTTTGCCGCTGAAATTACGTTTTGCCCCTTTCGGGTAATATAGCCCTTTATATATATATATAAATATATGATTAAGATTCAGATATCACTACAAATTCTTCTCTCACACCCTTGACACACTTGGGGGGTAGCACTGGGGGAAAGTTGTCTGGATCGTCCCACGATGAATCCAGTTGTTACGCTGAACAGTCCTGCAGCGTAAAGGTGAATCTTCAGCAAACACACAAAAGAAGATCTCCACAATGGAATACAGATATTGGAGGGCGCGTATATAACATTTTAAACGCACAAGATCTGAGGACCTGGGATTTCACTGATTGGGGCTAGCCGTAAGAAATCGTCCTTCACCGGCTAAATAGCTTATGCCCCTTAACACAACTTATGTTTGAAGTTCAACGCGAGATGCGTGGTTACATCTTCCAGACCTGGAGTCAAACTCCTCGAGCATCCAAGCTCAAGCTACGGATTGCAATGGTCAACAGAAAAGTGTTGGCAGTTCATTTCAAAAATCACTCAGTTAACTCACCTGTATGCACATACAAACAGAATATAGAAAACAATTTCTGTTAATTTTAGTCAACTGCCCATAATGCACTAGACACTGCGATAACTTTGGCGTGAGAAAGTACAGATAACGAACTACGAAAACTGTGAGGCTGGTGCCACTTTGGCTACTGGGACATCTGGTCAGCCCGTATTTATATAATCTATTGTAATGTTTCCATAAGCGATTAAAGAAAGCACTTAATTCAGTTCCAAATAACTGCAGAATTTATACTGTGCATATAATAAGTCAGGGAGAAACACTGAAATGGTTAGTCACTAACTGAAATGTTCTCAGCAAAAGCAATGTTTTAAATATATATATGAAAAAACGATGAAAGACTTCTTTGTCCAATTCTGTGGGAAAGAAGCAATTCCCACCAAAGAAAGAACTTATGTGCGTTGCAGAATAAAGTATAAATCGAAAATAATGATCACTGTCTTGACGAAATATAGAGAGTGTCCACAAAAAATCCTTCTATAACCTGGTAGCGGTTATGGTTGCATAATCGCCAGGTACGGATGCTGGCCAACAGTGACGTTCTGAGTATTAAGTATAGCGAATTTATACTCAAATGCTCTAGAAAGACTTCTGGAATGTTGGTAGAGCACAACAGATGAAGCAGGGTGATTCACATGTGTGAAAACACTTAACGAAAAATGTCCAGAAATGCACTCATACTCAGTAAACGTGAGTTCAAAGCGTCGGAAATGTAAGGATTAGCGTCAAGAACATGAAAACCATTGCCAATTCACCAATAATATTTCATCAATCCGATGCAATGTGATCTGCACGGTTGCATACCAATAAGGATGCAACAACTGAGGCGAAGTTGAAATTGTGCAAGGGGACTCACTAAGAAACTGGGTAAACTCAAGGAATGTCACTAGTGGGATCCCATGATCGATATTGAAATGTGGCCAATGTGTGTGTTGATATCAACATGCAACTAATGGTCAAATGTCAATATGTCCCACAACTGCTGGGACACAGTCCCACGTGCGAAAACTAGGAAAATAAAGTTGTACATCCTGCTATAACATCTGGTGCACTTTTTGGTAGAACGTAACTAGAACACGATTGTATCAATGTCCCTTTTTGTTTGGAACATTGTCCCACAGTCGACACATATCACAAGAAATCTCTTAATCCATGGTTCAAATTATGATAGAGCGTGAAAATAACAAACTTGTATCATGTCCCACGTCTTTCGGGACATATAACTTACTCGAAATATAGGAAAATACCTCCAGAAATTCGTACCTTACACACAGTGCACATGCCAAGACAAAGACTAAAATGAACCAATTTGGCATATGTAACACTACTGCTAGAACACCATACATATGAAAAATAAAACGACATGAGAAATAGGAAGAAACGTCTTAAAGCTCTGATTGTTTAAAACTGTGCAGTAGGAGTAACAAAATGAAATATACAAGCATGTCGGGAGGCTGTACAAGAGCGCTTGCCAAACAAAGTGGGTACTCCTCAAAGAAATGAATACAGAGAAAGTGAGGCTTCCTGGAAGCCTCAGGGCTAGAGCGCTTGCTTTAGCTCGCGCGGTTGCAGTTTCCAATCCTACTGGGAGCCCACGGCCTCAGATTCAAGACACGAGTAGTTATTTTCCTATTTTTCGCAAGTGGGACGGTGTCCCAGCAGCAGTGGGACATGTTGACATTTGTCCATTAGCTACATGTTGATATCAACACACACATTTGCCACATTTCAATATCGATCATGCGATCCCACTACTGACATTCATTTAGTCAATTACCCACTACAGTTTCTTAATGAGTCCCCTTGCACAATTTCAAATTCGCCTCAGTTGTTGCATCCTTATTGGTATGCAACCGTGCAGATCACATTGCATCCGATTGATGAAATATTATTGGTGAATTGGCAATGGCTTTCATGTTCTTGACGCTAATCCTTACATTTCCGACGCTTTGAACTCACGTTTACTGACTATGAGTGCATTTTTTGGACAGTTTTCGTTAGTGTTTTAACACATGTGAATCACCCTGCTTCATCTGTTGTGCTCTACCGCCAATTCAGAAGTCTTTCTAGAGCATTTGAGTACAAATTCGCTATACTTAATACTCAGAACGTCACTGTTGGCCAGCATCCGTACCTGGCGATTATGCAACCACACACAACGAGCATGAAGGTGTCCGCCATTTTGTATTTGTTCCAGATATCGACTTAATACAAACAAATTATTGTTACCTGGTAGAATCCCTATCAATTCATATCCATTTAGACCAATTTTCATTTGGCAGATTACCCGGGACTCCCTACGTTCCTTTGGGGAATACCTTGCGCGTGCATGGTAGGATTGTGAAACATGCGAAATTCAATACAGCAGGTATAACTTCTTCAGTGAATTTATTACCCGCCCTCTTTACGTTGGATAGTTTCCGACCTATTGGCGTTTGAAAGTAATTTTCCCACGCTTTCGCCACCTTCTAGATCTGAAACTATGTCCGATAGCCGAAAGTTCAAGAGAACTTTTTCTCTTGTTTCAGTGGCAGGAGTCACCTCCCAAGAGTTGTAACACTTATTTTGCAAACCCGATATATACTGTACATAAAGGGACACGCTGAGTGTAACTCAGATTTATGACACAGTCCAGGCTATGGACCCTGCCATATATCTTCAGTCTCTCCAAAATTTGACTCGGCACGTGATTCGAAGCCCGCGATCGGTCTTCTAGAGATTTCCTCAGTTTCAGAACCAAATGACGTGATGGGTCCGTCTCCAAAGGCCAAGGTCGTCTTTGTTCCACGACGACTAACGCTGAAACCTAAAAGGCTTGATTTCTACCACTACCGGTTTGGATAGAGAGAAGATGGATGCTAGGATCATTGCAAACATCCGCTTCTCGCTTTTACCGTTTTTGGCGTATGATGGTTATACTGAAACCAGAAATGGTTTATTTCTACCACTTCCATTTTCAGTACGGGGTTGATAATTGAAATTTTGGGACAGATAGTCTACATATACTTTTAAGAAAGTAAAATGAATTTTTATTTTTGGTCTGTAGTAATGTAATTTAATTCTGTATATATTAATACTAATTTTAGTAAATTAAGTTTTTTAGCTTACCAATTTGATTAGTTTTAAGTGTCTTTTTCTGATTATCTTTGTTCTTCTTTCTTGCCGCAGCCTTTCCCTTTTTCCCGGCAGATTTGAGCGTGTCATTCAATCTCTTTACCTTCCTCTTCGATGTTTTTGTACTCGACTGTTTTCGCTGTTGCTTTTTACTTCTGTTTAGATTCTTCTTTTTTGCTTGACTTGTCAGAAATGCTTCTACAGGAGATTTCGGACTAAAGTTTTCCTCATGAGAAGCTGATTTCTTCCTAAAATAAAATGTAATCTCTAAAGAAACAGTATGTACGTGGTGCGCACCAAAACTACGTTTAGTCATAGTTCAAAAACTAATAAGGGTAGATTAATATAATTATACATGAACTAACTTTAGATTATAAATCTCAAATCTGTAACCTTTTTGTCTTCTACTTGTTTTTATTTTGTAAAAACTTTTTTTAATGCGGACCTCATAGAGTGGATTTTCTCGTAGACGCGCCTAATAGCTTTTCCTATATGTTGTTAAAAAGGTGTCGATATTCGCCGATTAGAAAGTGAACTTTCAAGTGTACAACTTCTTTGTATAGATGAACACTGGTTAGCTTCGAACATCAGCAGTGCTGTTAGCTTAAGTGGTTTCAACTTTGTAAGTTATTACGCTCATACAATCTAAAATCAAGACGGTGTTGCAATTTTAGCTCGTACATTTTTAAATTCAATCGAGATTGACGTACGGAGATTCTGCATCGAAACACATTGTGAACTTGCTACATTAAAACTTGATGAATTAAATATTTGTATTGTATGTATGTATAGGGACCCTGCTGATTACTTAAGAACTTTCTTTGAAGAATGTGGAAAAACTTCTCACGAGACTATGCATGAAGTTTAAAATCATAGCTCTTCAAGTGATATAAACATCGATAAATTAACACTTTCAACTGAATAATCGGTTTAAAAATTTGTTAAATTTATATGACCTGCATGCTATTGTCAATGTACCACTCTTAGATTTTCTGATCATGAAGCTATTTATTGTAAAATAGCTGCGATAAACATTTAAAGAAAAATCAAAAACCGTTAATGAGAATTACAATTTTTTCAAATGAAAATATAGATTATTTCTTTTTTCTATTATCTCATGAATATTGGAACACTGGTATAATTTGTCCAGAGCTAATGATAAATTCAATTATTTTATTGATACTTTTCTGCATAATTTTAATATAGCCTTCCCATTACAGTTACACAAAGGCACTAATAAAAACGCGCAAAGGTGGGTTGCGCGACGAATAAAAATTTCTAAGCAAAAAGTTATATATTACATTAAACTTATGAAAACTTTCACAAATTTACCAGTTAAATTTAAAGCAAATATAGAAACACACAATAAAATACATGAGAAAGTTATTCGAGCAGCCAAAAGAATTCACAATGAAATATTATATATAGATGTAAAAGTAAAATGAAATTGTGTCGAACGCAATAAACAAATCCACAAAGAGTAACCCAATGCGTAAAATATCGCTAGTAAATTATTGGAATAATTCTTTCGCTGATTCTACTGCCATTACTGAAGCTTAAATGATTATTTTCTTAATGTATGTTTACCACCTGGAATATCGGATATTGGTATAGGGGGAAAAATCTCGTGTAATAGGCATGGTATGTTTGTGACTCCGATAACTGAAGAGAAGCTATTGATCTGTATCAGAATCAATTCTAGGTCTTGTTCTGCGAGTATAGATGAAGTCCCGTCCATAGTTACTAAATAAAAAAAGTGCACATTTAATAGGAAAGCATCTCTGCTATGTTGTAAATATATCATTTCAATTAAGTATGTTTCTTGAAATATTAAAGATAGCAAGTTATACCTTTGTACAAAAAAGGAAATATTCATTATGTCCAATACTACAGACCTATTTCTATTCTATTTGTTTTCTCGAATATCTTTGAATCAGTAACGCTATCGCGATTGAAAAAAATTATATCCTACCATAATGTGATTTCAACTTCTCAATATGGTTTTAAAAAAAACAGATCAATCAATACTGTACTGTTTACCTCATTACAGAGATTTCTAATATTCTTGAAAAGAAAAAATACGTAGTAGGCTTATTTGCCGATTTTTCTAAAGTTTTGATAGTGTATAACATTCTCTTCTATTGAACAAACTTCAGAAGACGGCATTAGAGGTATAGTGCATAAATGGTTTTCCTCGTACTTGACGAACAGAAAATAGGTAGTTCAAAGAAGTAAAACAGTTAGCAATATAGAAGTCGCATTTTCCTCCAAAACCGCTGCTATCTCCGCAGATGTTTCTGAAGGCTCAATTCTTGGGCGAGTTCATTTTTTGCTGTGCATAAACGATCTTGTTCAATTACAATAAACAACAGACTGACATGGGATGAACCTATTGTTGATCTAAATAAAAGATTAAACACTGTTTTGTGATTTATAGACTGGTTCTGTTTCAAAACAAACTTTACTTTCATTATATTATGCTAGCTCCAATTTTTATTAAGTTTTGGAATTATTTTCTAGGAAGCATTCTATAGTGCTACTGTTTTTCCCTTAACGAATTAAAGCATTTTTATTCACGTAAATGTACATTCATACGACACTCGATAAAAGAATAACATATACACGTTGTATCAAAATTATGTCTGTACTAAGAAAAGTGCTTTTATTATGTCCAATAAATTATACAATAAGATTTAGACTCACTTTAAGGTTATTCAAACCATACCAATATTCATCAGGGGCGGATCCAGGACCGACTTCTGGGGGGGGGCGATTGGTTGTCATACTGCTACTTTTAAGGGCTCCAAACTTTGGGATGGGTTTTATTTATATATATAAAATAAGAAAGTTTCCTCTTCTGGGGGGGGCGATCGCCCCGATCGCCCCCCCCCTGGATCCGCCCCTGATATTCATAAAAGTTATTCAAATTTTTGAGTCACAAAGTGTAGTACAATGTTAATGAATATTTAACTGACACTACGTAAAGTTACTCAAATATCTCAATATTAATGACAATTCCTATGTACTGGTCTCTGACCGCTTACGTACGAAATTGGATAAATAAATTGAAACTGAAATGGAAATTATTGATGTCTTGATGTGCAACTGACAATAATTAATATGAAAGACTGCTATTCTGAATAGTTTTAATAAAAAATCACTAGAAGAGTCACGCTGCACGCTTCCCAGATGCATGTCCACTGTGTGGATAAATTATTTTAAAAAAAATGCGTAGAATATGTTATACTTACTTAAACAGAGCATCGGAAGATTCTCTTGTAGTCTCTTGGTTCACATTCTCCTTTCCTACTGTAAAAGAAAGGGTATACGAGAATATGAGTAAATATGATAAAACATTTTAAACTGAGTATTAACAACAAAAATATTCAACAAATAGTATCACTATTATTGCATATAGGTCACTTGCTGAGAGCTGATAACCTTTAATGCACTTTTGTTCATCAGGAACCTCTTACTTTTTAATGTAAGAATTGCCCATTTCAACATCGTCAATCAATTAGAATTTTTTCCCCTCATTTATCTTATATTATATCCTTAACTAGCATCAATTACTCGATTCGTTGGGTTAAATAAAGAAAAAATAGTAATATGTTCCGTTGGTCAGTCACTTTTTACTATTACTAAAGCGCTCTCTGATATAGATTATTTTCGATGATTTTTATATTTCTCTTCTTTCCTCCTTCGCAATGTTGTGTGGCTGAATTTAGATTTAAACGGCATTGGAAGTGTCACTGTTCATCATATTGACCCCGGAAACTGGATTCGGCACTAATATCGATTATTTTCGATAATTTTTATGTATTTCCCTTTCCCTTACCCTGTGTTGCGGGGCACGGCATCGGAAATCTCATTGGTCATCTCAATGACCCCGAAAACTATTAATTCGACACTGATATCGGCCATGTTCGATCATTTTTATATATCCCCTTCCTCCCTCACCCCATCTCCCAAGCTACAGGGCTGAATTTGGATTTAAAGGGCATCAGAAGTGTCACTGTTCATCTCAGCGACCCCGAAAACTGTGGATTCGGTACTAATATCGGTCACTTTCCATGATTTTATATATTTCCCCCTCCCCATATTACGAGGCACGGCATCAGAAGTGTCACTGTTCATGTCAGTGACCACGAAAACCATGGATTCGACACTGATAATGGTCATTTTCGATTATATATATATATATATATATATATATATATATATATATATATATATATATATATATCTTTTCACCCCCTCCCCAAATTACAAGGCTTAATTTGGACGTGAACAGGATCGAAAGTATCACTGTTCAACTCAGCAACTCCGGAAACTATGGAGTCGACACAATATTCGTCATTTTCGCCCCAAGCTGCGAGGCTGAATTTGAATTTAACCCTTTCGGCATCCGGGGTTTTTGGGGTATTTTTTAGACTTTCAGTCAAGCAGCTACTGCATCGTCACTATTTATCCTAGGATCATAGTTCATACCTCATTCTCTTCAGAATGGAGCTGGTTTTCAAATGGTACCACTTGCATTCTCATACCATATACCAGGAGAGGGAAAAGTGATGTCATAGGGAAAATTTCGGAGGGAAATTTTTTTCACACTTTGGGCCTCTCTGGAACGGCCCTGTGTAAACGTAGAGATCTCAAACAAATCTGATAAATAGTACTTGGTAGACTGAATGTGTGTGCCAAATTTCAAGTTTCTATCTTGAATACTAAGGGCGGGAGAAATTTTATCAAGAATCTCCACAACGCTCCAAATTACCACAAAACACCATGATCTCAGGTAAAAAATTTCCTGAGATCTCTATTTACCCTAGGACTATAATCCGCCAATCATTCTCTTCAGAATAGAATTGCCTTTCAGACGGTATGACTCACGTGTCTCCATCATGTATCTAAGGCGTAAAATCCCGAAGAAAGGAATTTTTTGATAAAAATATCCTTTTTTCAAAACTTTTTACCCATTTGGATACCCCTTGTTTTAACGCAGAAATCTAAAAAAAATCTGGTAAATACTACTCGGTGGACTGAATGTTTGCAAAATTTCAATCTTCTAAGTGTAAAAATAAGCCCGACAAAAAATAATGAACAATAAAATAATAAAAATAATAAAAGAAAATATATATTTTAGAATTATGACGTCATCACCTCCTATGTCTCGACGCAGGAAGGTGTCAAACCATACGTAAGGTCTTCTACAATGCCCCTGGACTTGAAAAACAAAACAAAAAGAAAAAAAAAAAACGGACGAAAAAGTTTAAACAGGAGAGTTATAACGCAATGTACCATGAAACACCCATATGGTATAAATTGTACCATCGGATCCCCAAAGGGTTAAACAGCCTCGGAAATCTCAGCGACCCCGAAAACTATAGATCAGACACTAAAATCAGTCATTTTCGATCATTTGTAAATGTCTCTCTCCCTTCCCTCCTTTAAGTTGCACCGTGAAAGTGATATGACAAAAAAACATCTCAGGTCCGAACATCATCTATGCTGAAAATTTAAATGAGATCTGTCGGGTGGTTCAAAAATGATGAAGTCACAAAGACAGTTACTTTCATTTATATAGGCCAACATAGACAGGTTTCACTGTATATATATATATATATATATATATATATATATATATATATATATATATATATATATATATATATATATATACAGTGAAACCTGTCTATGTTGGCCACCGACGGTTCCATCGAAAAGTGGCCAACTTATAGAAAATAAGTGTGATTTGTGTATTTTTAGAATAGGATTTCTAGTATTACTTGATTGTAAAATTTTAATAAGCAGTGGCACGACAGCTACTTAGAGTAATCATAAAAAGTACAGTACTAGATAATGTTACTATAGTATGTTTAATATATGTGCATACCTTTCTCTTCCTGAAAACTAGTCTGGTATATTGGATTATTCGGATTGAAAACACAATAACAAACAACTATGAAATAGAAGCGGATATACGCAGTTATTGAAATTGATTATAACTGCGTACATCACGCGCACACTGAGTTATTCAGATAGAAAACAAGAAAAGCTAAGGTATAAATTGAGAAAATCATATGCAATTTTTATGACTTTTTTTTCGGTTGTTACTGAATGGTGGTTCATTCTAGACGTATTTGTTTTATTCTTTGTGGCAGATACGCACATTTAATATTGTAGTTAACTACCTCTTGTTAATGAGCCATAAGTGTTTCCCTCGGAGCAAAAGAAGTTTTGAGAAAATCTTGAGGGAATTCATATCTCAAAAACTCCGCTATCTTGACAAGCCAACAGGTGCCAATAGTTGACAATTAAGATGGTTAGTTTTAACCTTGAGAATTTTCCGGAATTACTAACGCTCCCCACTGATGAAAGGAGCCGATATAGCTAATGGTTTTACCAAAACAGACAGGGTAAACAAATACATACAACCATTTCCTGAATTTCTGTACGTGCCTTTTCTTATTCACATCTTCCTTCACCACCCTTTTATGAGGGTAGTCTTCTGGCCATTGACCTCCAAGAGCAAATCGAGGGAATCTTTGCTTCTTTTCTCCAGTCACAAATACAGAACATCTGCTTCTCATGTGGGAATTTGAAAAATAACAAAACTGTATTTTGCGTGGCCAAGATACGCAGGTAAATTTATCATTATCATCATAGGGCAACGTTGCTTCAGTGTGGCCAAGTTCCAAGATAGACAGGTGGCCAACTTATAGAGTAGTAAGTAACGAATGTCTTATGGGAAAATGCAGGTTCAAAACGAACTAGGCCAAGATAAGCAGGTGGCCAACTTATAGAGGTGGCCAAGTTGACAGGTTTCACTGTATATATATATATATATATATATCCCCTCTCCCCCTCGCCTAAGTTGCATCGTCAAAGTAAAATGATAAAAATCGTCCGAGGCCCGAACCTCATCTATGTTGAAAATTTGATTGAGATAAGGCATTTTTTCTCAAATAACGTCTTCACTAATTACTAATTGATGTGATGGAATGCACGTCTACTAATTATAAATATAAATCGTAAAGCGCTCAAAAGACAAAATCTGCGAATAGTTTCTGCGAAAAATCTGTACTCCTTATCTCTTCCTCGGCTCATCTGAACAAGAGTTGCTGCTACATAAAGTAAGTAATGTATAAAGTTCTTTGTTTGTCCATCCTGTAGAGTAAAAGCGATGGAAAAAGAAAAAATCCAAGTATTAAATTATAAACTCGTACCATCTACGGCATGAACAAACAAAGAACTTCATACATCATACTTCTTATCCAGCAGCAAGTGTTCTTCGCATGCACCAAGGAAGAGGTGACAATACTATACACAAATCTTGTCTTTTGAATATTTCAAAGTATGATTTTTTTTTTAAACAGTTAATGTTTTGATTATCTTGCTTCCTCTTTCTTTCACTAACTCCAAGGTATCTCTCCAATTTCTTCATTTGTTCTCTCATATTATCAATTAAATACAAGTACTTGAAATATTGCACGCACGAAATATGGAATTTACTGTTGTAATCCTTCACCTTTTTTAAGTTTTTGATCCTGTCTCGTTTCGCTTACAATATTTCATACGATATAGAAACGCATTTCTTAATTCCTTTCTCACTGCTTTTTCTTTCATTTCGTATGTTACTACAGATGTTTTCAAATTCGCCCTCTGGCAACATAAATACTTTACTGTCTTCGCCCTCAACGTATAGACTACGAGATCCGTTATGTTCTTGTAACTCCTAAATATACCTACTTAAAACTCTATTTCTATTACTATCTTCCCATTCTTAATTTCTACTATTAACAAACAATATGAGCAGTAAATTCATATGCCTAAAGCTTGTTCGAATTACATGTCAAGGTGATTCAGGACCGAATGTTATAAACACAGAATGCGATAAGGAATGTAATTCTAAACAAAAAGTTACCATACTCATGTGTTCTATATCTAATAGTTTTCGCGTGAGGGGCAGTTGAACTTTTTGATTATTTGTAACTCAACAACATGCATTAAAATACGTAGAGGACATGTATATCTTTCTGGCATATATTATCACTACGATTGAGTCTTCAGTAGTTTGCTGTTTAACCTTCCAGGAAAAGAAAACAGTGTCTAGCGTTTTCGGCTATTTTTGTCCAATTAATCTCCGAAAAAATGCAATGTCTACTTCTAAACATACACAGTGCCTCCAGCCGAGAATACTTTCCCATGTCCAGGCATGGTTTGCTCTGTGTGTGTAGTTCTCGGATAGATATTACATTTTTCTTGGATCATTTTAGTTAATTCGGACGCCAATAGGTCGGAAACTATCCAACGTAAAGAGGGTGGGTAATAAATTCACTGAAGAAGTTATACCTGTTCTATTGAATTTTGCATGTTTCACAATCCTACCATGCACGCGCAAGGGATTTCCCAAAGAAACGTAGAGAGTCCCGGATAACCTGCCAAATGAAAATAGGTCTAAATGGATATGAATTGATAGGGTTTCTACCAGGTAACAATAATTCGTTTGTATTAAGTCGATATCTGGAACAAATACAAAATGGCGGACACCTTCATGCTCGTTGTGTGTGGTTGCATAATCGCCAGGTACGGATGCTGGCCAACAGTGACGTTCTGAGTATTAAGTATAGCGAATTTATTCTCAAATGCTCTAGAAAGACTTCTGGAGTGTTGGTAGAGCACAACAGATGAAGCAGGGTGATTCACATGTGTGAAAACACTTAACGAAAAATGTCCAGAAATGCACTCATACTCAGTAAACGTGAGTTCAAAGCGTCGGAAATGTAAGGATTAGCGTCAAGAACATGAAAACCATTGCCAATTCACCAATAATATTTCATCAATCCGATGCAATGTGATCTGCACGGTTGCATACCAATAAGGATGCAACAACTGAGGCGAAGTTGAAATTGTGCAAGGGGACTCACTAAGAAACTGGGTAAACTCAAGGAATGTCACTAGTGGGATCCCATGATCGATATTGAAATGTGGCCAATGTGTGTGTTGATATCAACATGCAGCTAATGGTCAAATGTCAACATGTCCCACAACTGCTGGGACACAGTCCCACGTGCGAAAACTAGGAAAATAAAGTTGTACATTCTGCTATAACATCTGGTGCACTTTTTGGTAGAACGTAACTAGAACACGATTGTATCAATGTCCCTTTTTGTTTGGAACATTGTCCCACAGTCGACACATATCACAAGAAATCTCTTAATCCATGGTTCAAATTATGATAGAGCGTGAAAATAACAAACTTGTATCATGTCCCACGTCTTTCGGGACATATAACTTACTCGAAATATAGGAAAATACCTCCAGAAATTCGTACCTTACACACAGTGCACATGCCAAGACAAAGACTAAAATGAACCAATTTGGCATATGTAACACTACTGCTAGAACACCATACATATGAAAAATAAAACGACATGAGAAATAGGAAGAAACGTCTTAAAGCTCTGATTGTTTAAAACTGTGCAGTAGGAGTAACAAAATGAAATATACATGCATGTCGGGAGGCTGTACAAGAGCGCTTGCCAAACAAAGTGGGTACTCCTCAAAGAAATGAATACAGAGAAAGTGAGGCTTCCTGGAAGCCTCAGGGCTAGAGCGCTTGCTTTAGCTCGCGCGGTTGCAGTTTCCAATCCTACTGGGAGCCCACGGTCTCAGATTCAAGACACGAGTAGTTATTTTCCTATTTTTCGCAAGTGGGACGGTGTCCCAGCAGTTGTGGGACATGTTGACATTTGTCCATTAGCTACATGTTGATATCAATACACACATTTGCCACATTTCAATATCGATCATGCGATCCCACTACTGACATTCATTTAGTCAATTACCCACTACAGTTTCTTAATGAGTCCCCTTGCACAATTTCAAATTCGCCTCAGTTGTTGCATCCTTATTGGTATGCAACCGTGCAGATCACATTGCATCCGATTGATGAAATATTATTGGTGAATTGGCAATGGCTTTCATGTTCTTGACGCTAATCCTTACATTTCCGACGCTTTGAACTCACGTTTACTGACTATGAGTGCATTTTTTGGACAGTTTTCGTTAAGTGTTTTAACACATGTGAATCACCCTGCTTCATCTGTTGTGCTCTACCGCCAATTCAGAAGTCTTTCTAGAGCATTTGAGTACAAATTCGCTATACTTAATACTCAGAACGTCACTGTTGGCCAGCATCCGTACCTGGCGATTATGCAACCACACACAACGAGCATGAAGGTGTCCGCCATTTTGTATTTGTTCCAGATATCGACTTAATACAAACAAATTATTGTTACCTGGTAGAATCCCTATCAATTCATATCCATTTAGACCAATTTTCATTTGGCAGATTACCCGGGACTCCCTACGTTCCTTTGGGGAATACCTTGCGCGTGCATGGTAGGATTGTGAAACATGCGAAATTCAATACAGCAGGTATAACTTCTTCAGTGAATTTATTACCCGCCCTCTTTACGTTGGATAGTTTCCGACCTATTGGCGTTTGAAAGTAATTTTCCCACGCTTTCGCCACCTTCTAGATCTGAAACTATGTCCGATAGCCGAAAGTTCAAGAGAACTTTTTCTCTTGTTTCAGTGGCAGGAGTCACCTCCCAAGAGTTGTAACACTTATTTTGCAAACCCGATATATACTGTACATAAAGGGACACGCTGAGTGTAACTCAGATTTATGACACAGTCCAGGCTATGGACCCTGCCATATATCTTCAGTCTCTCCAAAATTTGACTCGGCACGTGATTCGAAGCCCGCGATCGGTCTTCTAGAGATTTCCTCAGTTTCAGAACCAAATGACGTGATGGGTCCGTCTCCAAAGGCCAAGGTCGTCTTTGTTCCACGACTAACGCTGAAACCTAAAAGGCTTGATTTCTACCACTACCGGTTTGGATAGAGAGAAGATGGATGCTAGGATCATTGCAAACATCCGCTTCTCGCTTTTACCGTTTTTGGCGTATGATGGTTATACTGAAACCAGAAATGGTTTATTTCTACCACTTCCATTTTCAGTACGGGGTTGATAATTGAAATTTTGGGACAGTAAGTCTACATATACTTTTAAGAAAGTAAAATGAATTTTTATTTTTGGTCTGTAGTAATGTAATTTAATTCTGTATATATTAATACTAATTTTAGTAAATTAAGTTTTTTAGCTTACCAATTTGATTAGTTTTAAGTGTCTTTTTCTGATTATCTTTGTTCTTCTTTCTTGCCGCAGCCTTTCCCTTTTTCCCGGCAGATTTGAGCGTGTCATTCAATCTCTTTACCTTCCTCTTCGATGTTTTTGTACTCGACTGTTTTCGCTGTTGCTTTTTACTTCTGTTTAGATTCTTCTTTTTTGCTTGACTTGTCAGAAATGCTTCTACAGGAGATTTCGGACTAAAGTTTTCCTCATGAGAAGCTGATTTCTTCCTAAAATAAAATGTAATCTCTAAAGAAACAGTATGTACGTGGTGCGCACCAAAACTACGTTTAGTCATAGTTCAAAAACTAATAAGGGTAGATTAATATAATTATACATGAACTAACTTTAGATTATAAATCTCAAATCTGTAACCTTTTTGTCTTCTACTTGTTTTTATTTTGTAAAAACTTTTTTTAATGCGGACCTCATAGAGTGGATTTTCTCGTAGACGCGACTAATAGCTTTTCCTATATGTTGTTAAAAAGGTGTCGATATTCGCCGATTAGAAAGTGAACTTTCAAGTGTACAACTTCTTTGTATAGATGAACACTGGTTAGCTTCGAACATCAGCAGTGCTGTTAGCTTAAGTGGTTTCAACTTTGTAAGTTATTACGCTCATACAATCTAAAATCAAGACGGTGTTGCAATTTTAGCTCGTACATTTTTAAATTCAATCGAGATTGACGTACGGAGATTCTGCATCGAAACACATTGTGAACTTGCTACATTAAAACTTGATGAATTAAATATTTGTATTGTATGTATGTATAGGGACCCTGCTGATTACTTAAGAACTTTCTTTGAAGAATGTGGAAAAACTTCTCACGAGACTATGCATGAAGTTTAAAATCATAGCTCTTCAAGTGATATAAACATCGATAAATTAACACTTTCAACTGAATAATCGGTTTAAAAATTTGTTAAATTTATATGACCTGCATGCTATTGTCAATGTACCACTCTTAGATTTTCTGATCATGAAGCTATTTATTGTAAAATAGCTGCGATAAACATTTAAAGAAAAATCAAAAACCGTTAATGCGAATTACAATTTTTTCAAATGAAAATATAGATTATTTCTTTTTTCTATTATCTCATGAATATTGGAACACTGGTATAATTTGTCCAGAGCTAATGATAAATTCAATTATTTTATTGATACTTTTCTGCATAATTTTAATATAGCCTTCCCATTACAGTTACACAAAGGCACTAATAAAAACGCGCAAAGGTGGGTTGCGCGACGAATAAAAATTTCTAAGCAAAAAGTTATATATTACATTAAACTTATGAAAACTTTCACAAATTTACCAGTTAAATTTAAAGCAAATATAGAAACACACAATAAAATACATGAGAAAGTTATTCGAGCAGCCAAAAGAATTCACAATGAAATATTATATATAGATGTAAAAGTAAAATGAAATTGTGTCGAACGCAATAAACAAATCCACAAAGAGTAACCCAATGCGTAAAATATCGCTAGTAAATTATTGGAATAATTCTTTCGCTGATTCTACTGCCATTACTGAAGCTTAAATGATTATTTTCTTAATGTATGTTTACCACCTGGAATATCGGATATTGGTATAGGGGGAAAAATCTCGTGTAATAGGCATGGTATGTTTGTGACTCCGATAACTGAAGAGAAGCTATTGATCTGTATCAGAATCAATTCTAGGTCTTGTTCTGCGAGTATAGATGAAGTCCCGTCCATAGTTACTAAATAAAAAAAGTGCGCATTTAATAGGAAAGCATCTCTGCTATGTTGTAAATATATCATTTCAATTAAGTATGTTTCTTGAAATATTAAAGATAGCAAGTTATACATTTGTACAAAAAAGGAAATATTCATTATGTCCAATACTACAGACCTATTTCTATTCTATTTGTTTTCTCGAATATCTTTGAATCAGTAATGTTATCGCGATTGAAAAAAATTATATCCTACCATAATGTGATTTCAACTTCTCAATATGGTTTTCAAAAAAACCGATCAATCAATACTGTACTGTTTACCTCATTACAGAGATTTCTAATATTCTTGAAAAGAAAAAATACGTAGTAGGCTTATTTGCCGATTTTTCTAAAGTTTTGATAGTGTATAACATTCTCTTCTATTGAACAAACTTCAGAAGACGGCATTAGAGGTATAGTGCATAAATGGTTTTCCTCGTACTTGACGAACAGAAAATAGGTAGTTCAAAGAAGTAAAACAGTTAGCAATATAGAAGTCGCATTTTCCTCCAAAACCGCTGCTATCTCCGCAGATGTTTCTGAAGGCTCAATTCTTGGGCGAGTTTATTTTTTGCTGTGCATAAACGATCTTGTTCAATTTACAATAAACAACAGACTGACATGGGATGAACCTATTGTTGATCTAAATAAAAGATTAAACACTGTTTTGTGATTTATAGACTGGTTCTGTTTCAAAACAAACTTCACTTTCATTATATTATGCTAGCTCCAGTTTTTATTAAGTTTTGGAATTATTTTCTAGGAAGCATTCTATAGTGCTACTGTTTTTCCCTTAACGAATTAAAGCATTTTTATTCACGTAAATGTACATTCATACGACACTCGATAAAAGAATAACATATACACGTTGTATCAAAATTATGTCTGTACTAAGAAAAGTGCTTTTATTATGTCCAATAAATTATACAATAAGATTTAGACTCACTTTAAGGTTATTCAAACCATACCAATATTCATAAAAGTTATTCAAATTTTTGAGTCACAAAGTGTAGTACAATGTTAATGACAATTCCTATGTACTGGTCTCTGACCGCTTACGTACGAAATTGGATAAATAAATTGAAACTGAAATGGAAATTATTGATGTCTTGATGTGCAACTTACAATAATTAATATGAAAGACTGCTATTCTGAATACTTTTAATAAAAAATAATAGTTTTAATAATAGAAGAGTCACGCTGCACGCTTCCCAGATGCATGTCCACTGTGTGGATAAATTATTTAAAAAAATGCGTAGAATATGTTATACTTACTTAAACAGAGCATCAGAAGATTCTCTAGTAGTCTCTTGGTTCACATTCTCCTTTCCTACTGTAAAAGAAAGGGTATACGAGAATATGAATAAATATGATAAAACATTTTAAACTGAGTATTAACAACAAAAATATTCAACAAATAGTATCACTATTATTGCATATAGGTCACTTGCTGAGAGCTGATAACCTTTAATGCACTTTTGTTCATCAGGAACCTCTTACTTTTTAATGTAAAAATTGCCCATTTCAACATCGTCAATCAATTAGAATTTTTCCCCTCATTTATCTTATATTATATCCGTAACTAGCATCAATTACTCGATTCGTTGGGTTAAATAAAGAAAAAATAGTAATATGATCCGTTAGTCAGTCACTTTTTACTATTACTAAAGCGCTCTCTGATATAGATTATTTTCGATGATTTTTATATTTCTCTCCTTTCCTCCTTCGCAATGTTGTGTGGCTGAATTTAGATTTAAACGGCATTGGAAGTGTCACTGTTCATCATATTGACCCCGGAAACTGGATTCGGCACTAATATCGATTATTTTCGATAATTTTTATGTATTTCCCTTTCCCCTACCCTGTGTTGCGGGGCACGGCATCGGAAATCTCATTGGTCATCTCAATGACCCCGAAAACTATTAATTCGACACTGATATCGGCCATTTTCGATCATTTTTATATATCCCCTTCCTCCCTCACCCCATCTCCCAAGCTACAGGGCTGAATTTGGATTTAAAGGGCATCAGAAGTGTCACTGTTCATCTCAGCGACCCCGAAAACTGTGGATTCGGTACTAATATCGGTCACTTTCCATGATTTTATATATTTCCCCCTCCCCATATTACGAGGCACGGCATCAGAAGTGTCACTGTTCATGTCAGTGACCACGAAAACCATGGATTCGACACTGATAATGGTCATTTTCGATTATATATATATATATATATCTTTTCACCCCCTTCCCCAAATTACAAGGCTTAATTTGGACGTGAACAGGATCGAAAGTATCACTGTTCAACTCAGCGACTCCGGAAACTATGGAGTCGACACAATATTCGTCATTTTCGCCCCAAGCTGCGAGGCTGAATTTGAATTTAACCCTTTCGGCATCCGGGGTTTTTGGGGTATTTTTTAGACTTTCAGTCAAGCAGCTACTGCATCGTCACTATTTATCCTAGGATCATAGTTCATACCTCATTCTCTTCAGAATGGAGCTGGTTTTCAAATGGTACCACTTGCATTCTCATACCATATACCAGGAGAGTGAAAAGTGATGTCATAGGGAAAATTTCGGAGGGAAATTTTTTTCACACTTTGGGCCTCTCTGGAACGGCCCTGTATGAACGTAGAGATCTCAAAAATATCTGATAAATAGTACTTGGTAGACTGAATGTGTGTGCCAAATTTCAAGTTTCTATCTTGAATACTAAGGGCGGGAGAAATTTTATCAAGAATCTCCACAATGCTCCAAATTACCACAAAACACTATGATCTCAGGTAAAAAATTTCCTGAGATCTCTATTTACCCTAGGACTATAATCCGCCAATCATTCTCTTCAGAATAGAACTGCCTTTCAGGCGGTACCATCCACATGTCTCCATCATGTATCTAAGGCGGGAAAATCCCGAAAAAGGGATTTTTTGGTCTAAATATCCCTTTTTCAACTTTTAGCCCCTATGGACCCCCCTGTTTCAACGCAGAAATCTGAAAAAAATCTGGTAAATTCTACCCGGTGGACTGAATGTTTCTGCATAATTTTAATCTTCTAGGTGCAAAAATAAGCCCCCGAAAAAAAAAATACCGAAAATGTCCCATATTCCCCTATACAGAAGTATATTTTGATAAAAATTCCCTGACATTCCAAATTACCCTAGGGTCATGTTTCGCCCATCATTTTCTTCAGAATAGAACTGCCTTTCAGACGGTATGACTCACGTGTCTCCATCATGTATCTAAGGCGGGAAAATCCCGAAAAAAGGGATTTTTTGGTATAAATATACTTTTTTTCAACTTTTAGCCTTTCTGGACCCCCGCCCCCCTGTTTTAACGCAGAGATGTGAAAAAATTTGATAAATACTACTAGGTGGGCTGAATGTTTATGCACAATTTCAATCTTCTAGGTGCAAAAGTAAGCCCGCCAAAAAATATATATACCGACAATGTACCATATTCCCGTATACAGAAGGATATTTTGTAAAAATTCCCCGAGACATCCCTAATTACCCTAGGGTCATGTTTCGCCAATCATTCTCTTCAGAATAAAATTGCCTTTCAGACGGTATGACTCACGTGTCTCCATCATGTATCTAAGGCGTAAAATCCCGAAGAAAGGAATTTTTTGATAAAAATATCCTTTTTTTAAAACTTTTTGCCCATCTGGATACCCCTTGTTTTAAGGCAGAAATCTAAAAAAAAATCTGGTAAATACTACTCGGTGGACTGAATGTTTGTGCAAAATTTCAATCTTCTACGTGCAAAAATAAGCCCGACAAAAAATAATGAACAATAAAATAATAAAAATAATAAAATAAAATATATATTTTAGAATTATGACGTCATCACCTCCTATGTCTCGACGCAGGAAGGTGTCAAACCATACGTAAGGTCTTCTACAATGCCCCTGGACGTGAAAAACAAAACAAAAAGAAACAAACAAACAAAAAAAAAAAAAAAAAAAACAGACGAAAAAGTTCAAACAGAAGAGTTATAACGCAATGTACCATGAAACACCCGTATGGTACAAATTGTACCATCGGATCCCCAAAGGGTTAAACAGCTTCGGAAATGTCAGCGACCCCGAAAACTATAGATCCGACACTAAAATCAGTCATTTTCGATCATTTGTAAATGTCTCTCTCCCTTCCCTCCTTTAAGTTGCACCGTGAAAGTGATATGACAAAAAAACATCTCAGGTCCGAACATCATCTATGCTGAAAATTTAAATGAGATCTGTCGGGTGGTTCAAAAATGATGAAGTCACAAAGACAGTTACTTTCATTTATATATATATATATATATATATATATATATATATATATATATATATATATATATATATATATATATATATATATATACAGTGAAACCTGTCTATGTTGGCCACCGTCGGTTCCATCGAAAAGTGGCCAACTTATAGAAAATAAGTGTGATTTGTGTATTTTTAGAATAGGATTTCTAGTATTACTTGATTGTAAAATTTTAATAAGCAGTGGCACGACAGCTACTTAGAGTAATCATAAAAAGTACAGTACTAGATAATGTTACTATAGTATGTTTAATATATGTGCATACCTTTCTCTTCCTGAAAACTAGTCTGGTATATTGGATTATTCGGATTGAAAACACAATAACAAACAACTATGAAATAGAAGCGGATATACGCAGTTATTGAAATTGATTATAACTGCGTACATCACGCGCACACTGAGTTATTCAGATAGAAAACAAGAAAAGCTAAGGTATAAATTGAGAAAATCATATGCAATTTTTATGACTTTTTTTTCGGTTGTTACTGAATGGTGGTTCATTCTAGACGTATTTGTTTTATTCTTTGTGGCAGATACGCACATTTAATATTGTAGTTAACTACCTCTTGTTAATGAGCCATAAGTGTTTCCCTCGGAGCAAAAGAAGTTTTGAGAAAATCTTGAGGGAATTCATATCTCAAAAACTCCGCTATCTTGACAAGCCAACAGGTGCCAATAGTTGACAATTAAGATGGTTAGTTTTAACCTTGAGAATTTTCCGGAATTACTAACGCTCCCCACTGATGAAAGGAGCCGATATAGCTAATGGTTTTACCAAAACAGACAGGGTAAACAAATACATACAATCATTTCCTGAATTTCTGTACGTGCCTTTTCTTATTCACATCTTCCTTCACCACCCCTTTATGAGGGTAGTCTTCTGGCCATTGACCTCCAAGAGCAAATCGAGGGAATCTTTGCTTCTTTTCTCCAGTCACAAATACAGAACATCTGCTTCTCATGTGGGAATTTGAAAAATAACAAAACTGTATTTTGCGTGGCCAAGATACGCAGGTAAATTTATCATTATCATCATAGGGCAACATTGCTTCAGTGTGGCCAAGTTCCAAGATAGACAGGTGGCCAACTTATAGAGTAGTAAGTAACGAATGTCTTATGGGAAAATGCAGGTTCAAAACGAACTAGGCCAAGATAAGCAGGTGGCCAACTTATAGAGGTGGCCAAGTTGACAGGTTTCACTGTATATATATATATATATATATATCCCCTCTCCCCCTCGCCTAAGTTGCATCGTCAAAGTAAAATGATAAAAATCGTCCGAGGCCCGAACCTCATCTATGTTGAAAATTTGATTGAGATAAGGCATTTTTTCTCAAATAATGTCTTCACTAATTACTAATTGATGTGATGGAATGCACGTCTACTAATTATAAATATAAATCGTAAAGCGCTCAAAAGACAAAATCTGCGAATAGTTGCTGCGAAAATCTGTACTCCTTATCTCTTCCTCGGCTCATCTGAACAAAAGTTGCTGCTACATAAAGTAAGTAATGTATAAAGTTCTTTGTTTGTCCATCCTGTAGAGTAAAAGCGATGGAAAAAGAAAAAATCCAAGTATTAAATTATAAACTCGTACCATCTACGGCATGAACAAACAAAGAAATTCATACATCATACTTCTTATCCAGCAGCAAGTGTTCTTCGCATGCACCAAGGAAGAGGTGACAATACTATACACAAATCTTGTCTTTTGAATATTTCAAAGTATGATTTTTTTTTTTAACAGTTAATATTTTGATTATCTTGCTTCCTCTTTCTTTCACTAACTCTAAGGTATCTCTCCAATTTCTTCATTTGTTCTCTCATATAATCAATTAAATACAAGTACTTGAAATATTGCACGCATGAAATATGGAACCTACTGTTGTAATCCTTCACTTTTTTTAAGTTTTTGATCCTGTCTCGTTTCGCTTACAATATTTCATACGATATAGAAACGCATTTCTTAATTCCTTTCTCACTGCTTTTTCTTTCATTTCGTATGTTACTACAGATGTTTTCAAATTCGCCCTCTGGTAACATAAACACTTTACTGTCTTCGCCCTCAACGTATAGACTACGAGATCCGTTATGTTCTTGTAACTCCTAAATATACCTACTTAAAACTCTATTTCTATTACTATCTTCCCATTCTTAATTTCTACTATTAACAAACAATATGAGCAGTAAATTCATATGCCTAAAGCTTGTTCGAGTTACATGTCAAGGTGATTCAGGACCGAATGTTATAAACACAGAATGCGATAAGGAATGTAATTCTAAACAAAAAGTTACCATACTCATGTGTTCTATATCTAATAGTTTTCGCGTGAGGGGCAGTTGAACTTTTTGATTATTTGTAACTCAACAACATGCATTAAAATACGTAGAGGACATGTATATCTTTCTGGCATATATTATCACTACAATTGAGTCTTCAGTAGTTTGCTGTTTAACCTTCCAGGAAAAGAAAACAGTGTCTAGCGTTTTCGGCTATTTTTATCCAATGAATCTCCGAAAAAATGCAATGTCTACTTCTAAACATACACAGTGCCTCTGACCGAGAATACTTTCCCATGTCCAGGCATGGTTTGCTCTGTGTGTGTAGTTCTCGGATAGATAATACATTTTTCTTGGAACATTTTAGTTAATTTAAATGTTTCGACTAATTCTTTTCGACTTATTCTCAAATCTGAATAATCTTGTCGGTAATTCTGTGTGATAAGTGTCTTTTAAATAATTATTTTATTATTGTAAAAATAAGTTTCATTAGCCTTAATAGTATTGTTTCCTTTTTAGCTATTCAATTTACATATTATTGCTACTTCGTATTTAATGTATTAACATTAGTATAACTGACACAAATATTTACTAATCAGTTATAATAATAATAATAATAATAATAATAATAATAATAATAATAATAATAATAATAATAATAATAATAAATATTAATTTAAATTTGTTAAAATGATTCAAAAAACCTAAAAATATTTATTATTTACAAAACAGCACTAAAAATATCAAATCTTTCAGCTTGTTTCCTGTGTCAAATATTACATTTATACGGTAACACCCGTTGCAATTGCCACCTGCTTAATTTGGATGCTATCATGGAACCACGCAGATATAATTACAGTGAAACTTGTGAATAACGATGCGATAATAATGTGCAGTAAATATTAATTACAAATATAAACATATGCTACTATTGAAATACCGTTCTCGGTATTCACATTACGAGGACGATGACGGGAATATCCATTTCTGTAAACAAATAAAAGTATTGTTGTCAGATGTATTTATATGTGCTACGAAATATACTACATATGTGGTAATTTTCTTCTCAAGCATATCTTATTCCGCTGCAAAAGTCCTTTAATTACATACTGAATGAATTAAAACAAACTAATTCAACAGAAATACGCAACATGAGTATTAAATACTGAAAACTTATGGTGAACAGAAAGGAAGAAAACCAAATTGAGCCTTCTACTGTTCTGTCTGGTGATTCATCAGGACATTCATGTTAGACAAATACACTTTGTGAGGAAGGTGTTTTCTTTCTACTGCACTGCATCAGACTTATTTTCAAATTGTGGAAAGTATGTTCTGTGCTAAATACGTATGATCTGAAAAGTGCGTTATGAAGTAACTACTAAAATGTTCGAGGAGAAAGGAGGCTGTTCGTATATTTATCTGAGAATTTCTGTAAGAGGCGGTCTTATCCCACAATAATACATTTTCGGGGCAATTATATTGGTTGCCCACCTGTAAGGATCTGCAGGCCTACTTCAGAAGCTTATCAGAATCTTCTTCCACAGTCACCATCGTTGATGTGTAATGTATTTTTTACACAATATTTACACAGTAAACAGTTTGAAATAGCTAATGTATAAACAAATAAAAATGCCTTCCCCCGTACTCTCTCATTGGTAAAAGCTGGCATGAACAAAAATTCTGATCCAAAACATTGCCACCGACATTGTCAAACCATAATTTTGCATCTATTATTAATAGTTTCATGATAATTTAATTTTAGTCATGTAAATGCTACTGTATAAATTCGGAATCATGCATTACACACCGAGAATACTACCTGTGCCAGCAATGAAGTTAAGCTTTTGGATTCTCACCGACTTCTCAAGTGGGCCTTTAGAAGGTTACAGGGTATACAGAAAAAATCTTAAAGCAAGATGTTGCCGCTAAAAATCCCACAAACCAAATTTAAATGTGGCCGAAACCTCATGGGACAAAAGCTCGCCTCGCCAAAACCTCCCGAAACAATATCTCGTTGGGAGTTTACGATCACCTATATGCAATGACTTCCCTGAATCAAAATAATAATAATCGAAAAATAAGAAAGAGTTAACTACATGGAATCAGAATTTTTTTTTTTTCAGACAGTAGAAGCAGAAAAAAATGAGGGGCTCGAAATGAATAAATATATAGGGTGGAAAATCTGACTTGAAACGCCCTTGAAATTTTCAGAAAACGATGAAATTTTGCACGACGCAAATATCGACAGAGGGACATTGTTTGACATACTCTGAACTACCACCAGTTTAATTCAAATCCGTATGTTAAACGAACACTTATAAGTGACGACACTACAGTGTCACAAATCTCTACCTCGCTTGGATTATTTCTGTTGTAGAAACCTCCAAAATTTGCACGTTTTTGATACTCTAGCATTCATAGTTTGTAACATTGAATAATAAATTTGGTGTTGTAGGATTCAGTTATATGAAAACTACGTAATATTTGAAACTATGTAATAACCTGACGTAGTGTCATTTGAAGATATAAAACTTTATGTTGAATTGGCAACATTACTAATCTGGTGGTATTGAAGAGTATGTCAAACAATGACCTTCTATGAATATTTGTATATGGAAAGATTTTATAGTTTTAAAAGTTACAAATAAGATGTTTTCTAAAAGTACTGGAGATGTTTGAGAAATGCCTTCGGGTCTCACCCTAAACAAAGAGAAAATCCCAATCTACACTTCCTCGCAGGCGTCTTAGTCAGCTAACGTAGGTGCGAACTGACTCACTTCCGGAATAAGGAGTCAACCTCTACGAGGTGTCAACGGCTTCCTCGGAGAGTGGATCAACCGGTAGAGATCAGGGCGCTTTCTTGTCCTTAGGAGGTGAAAGTGTCCAAAAGGCGGGTGAACCGGTGCTTATCGGTATGGAATTGTGGAAAGGAAATGGGAATATTACCACATTATTTTTTCCCAGGAGGGACGAAAAAGAAGAATAAATTTAATGATGGTTCTTTCTGAAGTAAAACATTTCGAAGGTAAAATAGTCCCCCGTTCGGATCTCCGGGTGAAAACTGCTCGAGGAAGAATCTTACATTTAGCATAGGAACTTGCAACGTACGAACTTTACGAAGTGCGAGTAAACTTGAAAATTTAACAATGGAAATTTATAAATGTAATGTGAACATAATGGATTTGAGTGAAGTGCGATGGTAGAAAAGGGTGATATAGTATCGTGATATTAAACTATATTCTATTTGGGTGTCGTTAAGGCCGTATATGGTGTCGCGGTAGCAATGAGGAACAAAATAGCAAAAAGCGTAACCAAATATATATATATCAAAAAATTAAAATAAAAGTGACTGTCTTTGTGACTTCGTCACGCTTAAACCACCCGACAGATCTTAACCAAATTTTCAACATGAGGTTCAGATATGAGGTGGTTTTTATCATATTACTTTAACTGTAGAACTTAGGGGAGGGGTAAGGGAGGGGATAAACCTATAAAAATAAATGAAACTTAATAACTCTTGAGCTACCAGATCTATCTTGATCAAACTTAAATCATAGATAAGGTTCGGGCCTGGGATGTTTTCGTTATTTCACTTTTACGGTGCAACCAAGGGGAGGGGGAGGGGAAGGAAAGATATATATATATGTAAAAAGAATAGAAACAAAAGTGACCGTCTTTGTGACTTCCATCACGGTTAAACCACCCGACCGATCTTTTAAAAAAAAATTCAATATGATGAACTTCGGACCTGGGGTGGTTTCTACCGTCACTTTGACGGTGGACCTTGGGGGGAGGGGGGACAAGATATATAAAAATATATAAAACCTAATAACTCTTGAACCACTCAACCGATCTCAATCAAATTTTCAATATAGATGAGGGTCGGGCCTTGGGTATATTTTATCGTTTCACTTTGACAAGCCAACGTAGAGGAGGGGAAGGAGTGAGATATATGTAAAAAAAAAAAAAAAAAAAATAAAAACAAAATAAAATAAAATAAATAAATAAATAAAAATGATTGTCTTTGTGACTTCATCACTCTTGAACCACCCGACCGATCTCAATCAAATTTTCAACATACATGAGTTTAAGGGGAGAGGGATTACTTTAGGTTATTCACTTTTCGATGCAACGTAGGGGAGGGGGAGAGAAATCCTAAAAATGATAAAAAATGACCAATATTAGTGTTGAATCCATAGTTTTCGGGACCATTCAGATGAACTGTGACATTTCCGATCCAGTTTAAATACAAAATCAGCTCTGCCACTTGGGGGAGGGGGAGAAAGATATATATATATATATAAATGATCGAAAATGGCCACTATCAGTGTCGAATTTATAGTTTTCTGGGTTCCTTAGATGAACAGTTATACTTTCGACCACGTTTAAATTAAAATTCAAACCCGCAATTTGGGGGAGGGGAGGAAGAGATATTTAAAAATCATAGAAAATTACCGTTATTAGTGCTGGATCCACATTTTTTGGAGTCGCTGAGATGAACGGTGACATTTTCGATGCCATGGCCCGCAATATGGGGGAGGGGAACTATATATATATATATATATATATATATATATATATATATATATATATATATATATGGTCAAAACTAACCGATATTAGTGTTGAATCTATAGTTCTTGCGGATGAGGAGGGGTGACATACATTAAAATGATCGACAATTAGCAATATCAATGTGCATTTAAATTATTTATTTCAACCCAGCGAAACGGGTAATATATGCTAGTGTTTAATGAAGGAAGCATTAATTGGAATCGGAGATTTCAAGATTGGAGGTAAGATCATTAACAAGCATGCACATGATGTGGTAATTATAGCTGAAACCGAAGAAGGACTATAGGAGATGATGAACAAAATAATTGACACTGGGAAACAATATGGAATGAAAATCAATGTGGAAAAGTCGAAAGTCATGAGAATATGTCGTCGAAATGCGCCCTTACGGGTCAGATTGAACAAATATAGCTTGAAGAGGTAGATCATTTCAAATATCTGGGAAGTATTGTAACGAGAGACCCTTACAGCACCAAAGAGATAAGGTCAAGAATTGCCGTAGCCAAATAGGCATTCTACAAAAAACACTATTGACTAGCAGGCTTAATATTGGACTAAGGAGGAAGTTAGTCAAGTGCTATATATGGAGTATTGGACTGTATGGTTTAGAGACTTGGACATTACGAAAGTTAGAGAAGAAATATTTAGGGAACTTCGAAATTTGCTGTTGGAGTAAGATGAAGATAAAATGGACAGAGAGAGTAACAAACGAAGATGTTTGAAAACGGATAGGAGAGAAGACATCGCTTTTAGTCAGGACAGCTAAAGAAAGCTAAGGGATTGGACATATCTTGCGAAAAAAAAAAAATCTTCTTCATACCGCCATAGAGGAAAGAGAGAAGAAAAGCGAGGAGTAGGAAGAAGAATATAACTGATCGATAATCTGAAAAACAGAAGAAAATATTCAGAGTTAAAAGAAAAAGCGGAAGCTCGAGAAACGTGGAAGAACATTTCTAGGCCCGAATCTAAGAAAGAAGAAAAAAGCATGTCCCAGGACCATACATAAAGATAAATAATCCCCTTAATGCGAAACTACCTTTCTTTTCTTTTTGCAAAATTAATAAGATAACTTATGTTACATATCTGGCCCTTTATTTATAATAATTATTTTTTTCTAAGTGTGCGTTGTATATTATTTTCCGCCTAATTTTAATCTGGTTATATGATTCCCTTAGTACATATATACACAGATATTTGCAACACTATACACTGAAGAAATAGCTCTTGCAAAATTTTGTCCTGACAAGGTTTTGTCCTAAGTGCAGTTTCGTCCTGCGAGATTCCAGCCAGGAGAGATTTCTGCTGGGGAGAGATTTTGTACCCAAACTGCTTGCAAATAAGCAACCGACATAATAGTCCTGATAAATTAAAATTCTGTGCACATAGGTAATCAATTTCTTTACTCTTTCAAGTATCACTAGTTTATTTAAAAGGTCCTAGTTTATTTGAAAGTTCTAATCATCTGTTGTAAAATCTCGTACCTGTTGTATGAGACGGAATATCGAGTTCGGAGATATCTGTCGTGTACCTGGTAGCATCGTATTGCGGCTGATTTGTGTTCTGCAACTGAATTAAAAATAGCTTATCAATAATTATCAATAATACGCATTACATTAATTGCATATTAAATACTGACAATTACTTAATTATAATGAACTATACATACGTGCCTTAAATAATTATCCTACTAATTCCGAACTAATACCACAACATTTTTACCAATTCCAAACACACATCACAACTTTTATCAGCTCTCAAACGTTTTCGCTAGCTAAGCGGTCAGCGCCTGAGTGCCACTGAAAGTAAGAATGGTACTTAGGAAAACTTACATTAAACCTAGTTCGGAATTATAATATACCTAGTTCGATCATAAATATTGTTACAAAGCTCCAGAACACTGCTCGTTGTGAAAAGAATGTAATAAGTTTGCGGTGAAATGAGTGATGGCTTATAGAGTCTGCTATAGAAAGAGCAACACATAACCCGTACAGGCACAATGGAATAGAGTGATTACGGAAACCAGGCGGCAGCGATAGCGCTATATAGAGTGGGAAAAGTAGCGAGTAAAATTTTCAAGCTGATTAAAAAACTGAAAATCAGTAACATTTTCTCTATCACATAAAATTTTACATCTTTTCAAAGTGATAAACAACTAGTTCAGTAGCAATATTAACTTCTGAAGCTTATACAGACAAGTTGATCCTAATTCATCAAATCATCACACATATATTTTTAAAAGTTCCATCAACAGGGAACAAACCTTGCTCAACGGAGAGTCCAATTACGAAAGACAGGAAATTAAACAAAAAGATACATTACCTCTATGAAGACGTTGAAGGAAAATATGAGTAACTGATTCGCATCGATCAGTACTACATTAATATTGTACAGGAAATTAAGAAACTAGTGGACATAATTACAACAGAACAAATTATTAATAAAAAATTGTAATACAATATATATATAAAAATGGTAGTACAATATATCCTTCCGCGGAAAAACTAAACGTTCTTCAGAAATATTGGAATAACAAGCTAGTACCGTCTTCAGTGGTAAGGTAACAACAATAAAAACGGGTAAAGAAATATGGTATGGGAACAGGAATGCATACCACCAAATGAGCGTAACGTAAAAATGGGTGCTAAATTAAACAAGCAGAGCACAATTGAAAAAGAAAGAGTTGAGTATGAAAGAAGCGTGGTGTCTATGCTACATTACTATTGTCAGAACCAAATTACACATCAAATGTAGGGAGCCAGATCTTATCAATGTTACCAGAATCCAGATTTAAAACCGGTTCATATTAATGAATAAAGAATGAGTCTTTAATCTGTCGCTTTTTTTCCTCCCAGCCTATTACATTAGCCAGTTTTATATTATGTGAGTATTGCTTTAGATGAAGTGATAATCCCGATATACCCTCTTCTTGTGACTTTTTTGATTGTCTAAAGTGTTTTTGATTCGGGATTTAATATTGCGTTTGACTTGATCTATATATGAAAAACAGCATTCACACTGAGCACGATAGATACCTGATTTATTTAATGGATCATTAAAGTAACTTTTAAAGCCGTTGAGATACTTTCCTAAACTTTTTGAAGGGATACTGGAAGCAGATATGTTATGCTTTGTAAGAATACGTTAAATTTCTGTCGATAATTGTGGAAAATTTGGAATTCGTATCCAAGTTTTGTTAAGAGCTTGTACCGATCTACGTGTTTAATTAAAGCATTTTTCTAAGGTACGCAACTTATTGTAAGGTCCTATTTAATGTAAAAAGTGTATTTTATCATTAAGATCACTTCGATGACCCCCAAGTTAGTAATGCCCTACGAAAGAAATTCTTCCAAATATTAGCCATGTGCAGTGGTGGATGGGGTGACTATTTATGTGTATAAGTAGAGGCTGCAGAGGGTTCTCGATATACTTTTGTTATAAATTTATTATGCGCTCGGATACAAGTAAATCAAAAATAGGAAGACAGTTATCAGATTCACGATCGAAAGTGAAGTTCAACCTAGGATGCTGATTATTGAACTATTCAAATATTTGTGAAGGAGTATTTTCATCACGTATAAATAGTAAAATGTCATCAGCATAACGACAATATCTAATATACTTAAATATATCCTGTTGTTAAACAATGTTTGACGGTATCGGAGGTAGGGTGCTCCCCATGGCTAGAGTGTCATTCTGGGAAAAGTAAGAATTTTCAATTGAAATATGTTGTTAAGCAGACCTCAAGCACTTATAATAAGAAATGGATTTCGTAGACAGATGCACAATTTGAAATAACCAAATCGTGTACTATTGATAGTAAGTTCTAACGATATGGAGGGATAAATATCAACAACGTCTATGGATGTAACCAAAATAGCATTAGAATTTACAAGTGATGACAACTATTGTTTAATATCAAGGCTATTTTTAATAACATATTTGAAACTTTTGTTGTACCCATTAAATGTTTTGTATAGTAAGCTGGATAGTTAAAACCTGATATGGTCAGACGAAGGGAAATATTGGACTTGTACACTTTAGGAAGGCCATAAATAATGTTGCATCTGCCTATGAAACTCATTTTCTGTTATAACTGCTTGAGGTCTGCTTAACAACTAATGTATTTCAATTTGAAAATCATTACTTTTGCCAGAATAGCAGTCTAGCTAAGAAGAACACAATATCTTCGATATTGTCAAACACTGAGAAAAAAAAAATCAAATAGAAACGTCTATTTTACAACAGGATACATTTAAGTATATTAAGATATTATTGTTGTGCGGATGACGTTTTACCACTTTTATGTAATGTAAATACTCTTTTACAAATATTTGAACAGTTCAATAATCAGCATCCTAGGTTGAACTTCACTCTCGAGCGTGAATCTGATAACTGTCTTTCTTTTTTAGATTTACTGATTAGCTGAGCGTATAATAAATTTATAACAAAAGTATATGGAAAACACGCTGCAGCCATTAGTTACATACATTAACAGTCAACCCATCCACCACTGCACACGGCTAATATTTGGAAGAGTTTCTTTCGTAGGGCATTACTAATTTGTGATTGTCAAAGTGACCTTAATGATGAAATAGTTTTTATACCAAATAGAAGAAAAGACCGGTTACAAGTTGCGTACCTTGCAAAAATGCTTTAATCAAACACGTAGATCAATAAGTTTTTTTTTTTTTTTTTTTTTTATACGAATTTCAAATTTTCCACAATTATCGACAGAAATTCAACGTATTCTTCTAAAGCATAACATATCTGATTCCAGCATTCCATCAAAATGTTTAGAAACGCATCTCACTGGCTTCACAGTTACTTTATGGATCCATTAAATAAGTCAGATATTTATCATTAAATATACACTTAAGAACCTATTACTTCTTTACTTCTATATAATGGTTCTAAGGAATTTTTGTTCTAATCCTGAATACAATACTACTACTACTACTACTACTACTACTACTACTACTACTACTACTACTAATAATAATAATAATAATAATAATAATAATAATAATAATAATAATAATAATAATAATAATAATAATAATAATAATAGCAACTTACTGCGTTACTCTTTAAGATTTGTTGCTCAGCTGCAGCGTTTATCTTCTGTTTTCTTCCTTTGTCGGTTTCAGTGACCTTTGTTGTTCGCTTATTTTCGTTATTTTCTTGGAGGTCTAAAGTAGTTGTTGCTTCATTTTCCTAAAATAAAACAATAATACACATTACGTTTTGAATTTTCTAGAAACATGAACTGTTTCTTATTTTATTTTATTTTACTTATTTATTTATTTATTTTTAACTATGTGCTTCGGCGACTTGCGTGGCTCTCGGAGGTGCCACCAAATGATAGTCGATATTAGAATTTTAATGAGATTAATTTTGGTCTTTGGAGCACCGAGAAATGGCACTCGAATATAATTTATTCTTGTTTCTGGAATGTGAAAAAATACTAATACACCATCACCCCCCAAAAAAGTTTGGGAACTACTGCAACATTGTTTCCGATTTCTGGCACTTCTATCAGCAATCTTGATTATCAATAAAAGAGTATTTTGAAGTTTCAAAGGTGTTCGTTATCTACAGAGCCATATGTAATGATTTATCTTCAATTTGTCAAACATGTTTTCTTTTGCTCGAACATGGACATGACGATCAAAAACATTTGAACACAGATCATGCTCAATTTTGATAACAAGTGATACTGAAGTACATATTTCTCTTTCTTTCTCACTCAAGCCTTCTTGACCGATTTTAACCTCATTTAATAGTTATAATTGTGAAACATCAAAGATTACGCACACAAAGCTTAATCAAAAATTTACGAAAAGTGTCGCGGAATAGAAATAGACAGTCATACGCAATAAAAAATCAACATTGCATAAAATGGTAATAAATAGTGGTGCTTTTAGGTAATACTAGTAGCACATACTTCATTAATAGTTACTGCAATTGTTGTGGGTCGCCAAGATTGTCTTCGAGGAAAATAAAGAATGGAACAGACAGAATTACAAGTAGAACTCACCTTCGCAGCTTGAGAGCTATTTCTGCTTCTTTCATCATGGGAATCGATCTCACGTCTTCTCCTCTTGTATTCCTGTAAAGTGTTTGTTTCTGTTGCTTCCTTTAATGCCTCCGATTCAAAGAGTTTTCTTTTAAATCCCTTTGCTTGTGAAGGTCCTTTCGTATTCTTATGAACAAAATAAATAAAGATTCACAATTGTGCTTGTAAGTAGTTCAATTATGAAAAAGCAGAATACAAAAATACTTACAAAAAATAAAACAATACTAAATAACTGAAAAATCTGATCACTGACTTAACCAGAAATCAGATCTTCTACTTGCTGCGTGAATGCTTTACCAATTAAATACCAGTGTTTTCTGCTACATGAGTTTTTCAACCAGCTACTGTAATTTCGCAAATTATGGGTAAGCTGTACAAGGATGTAGATCGAAAAGAATTACTTTGCAAAGATTCAGCATGTAGACAATAAGGAAATAGACTTTCAAAAAGAGACCTCACTCATGCTTACGCAAAACAAAGAATCGCTAGTTACGAACAGTGCTGGCAACACTTCCACTATTACTACATGGCGTTATTTTGAGGATTATTATTAAGATTTTCGATAGTTGTTCCATGGGGATATGTCATGTTTACCAAATATAATTGGTAACGAACATTGTTTATAGTAAATGAAGAGAAATGAATCATAATACAAGCTTCAGGACAAAGTATATGTCTTTAATGAATGCTTTTGAATAGTATGGCTGCACACGTTTTGTCTGGTTATGTGCTACAATAAAATGTTGCAGAAACGCGATTATCTCACTTGCTTAGCTAATTTGAATTATCGTCCTTTCGTTGAAGACTGGTAATGATTTTTCCTTGGTCGTTATGAGTGAATTCTTGTTCTAGAGCTTGATAGCGTCGACTATTGTTAGTAGAGTATATGATATAGCTAAAGAGCTCTGTTTGAGGGACTCATTACTGATCTCTCAAACTTAATATCAGAATCCTGTTTTAGAGAGTCCGCAACAATCTGTTTTTCAACTGGATGCTATTTTGAAATACACATTAAATTTTATGCTAGAACAAATTCGCTGATCTGTAACCAGTGCACTGTCCACGCGTGACCTAAATACATCGATTCACAGTTTTGCAAAAATTCATTGTTTGAATTTACATCTGACAAGTGCAATTATTTGAGTATCTGTCCCTCCGCCAAGTGAACTTTGTGGTGGACAAACACTGCACTCGTGGGTTTTCTCGGGGTTCTCCCGTTTCCTCCCACTTTCTTCATTCCACCATTTCACTCATCTCTCATTATCACCGTCTCCTTTAGCCTAACCGGCATAACCGTGGGACGTAAAACTTAAAGATTTCATTTCATTTTTTTGAGTATCTGTCCAGTGAATGGAAAACTTTCAAGTAGTTCCTTACATAATGTTAAAGTCATCACATTAGCAGATTCTAACATATGAGTTGACATAAAATAATATAAATTAGGTTACAGTCTTATATAAATTCTCAGGCGAGAAACTACGTTTCCACTTTGATCCAAACCATAACGAGAAGAGAAAAATCAAAACAAGATTGAGAATAAAATCAATATGAAACATAAATAATTGACATCGTAGCACCACAATATATACATATCGAGCGTTTGAGAAAAAATGTCCAATGCTTATAATGAAAAAAATGGCTTAAGAAAAAATGAATGAAACAAAATCTGACATAGAAAAATGTCAGAGCACGCATCAAATGGAGCTCACAGAGCTCCTTATCATAGGACTTCGGAGATCACCAGAAAAATTTAAATGATAAAGCGATATAATTTTTTACATAATTAAAAAGACAATAGAAAAATAAACAACTCTAGTAGGAAAAAGGCTTCCATGACGTTCACCGTTGACGAAATGGCCACAACTTCATTGTGAATTCTTGAATAGTCAGATAAATCTCACAGTAAAATAGTAGCAATATCGTAAACGGTACCTCATGTGAAAATTTTTTTCCTACTATGGATGTTGTTTGTTGTCCATTATCTATTCAATGATGAGTCAAGTTACGAGTACATATCTTACCATTTAAAATTTTCGAGTGCTCCTCCATGTCCCATGATGGGGAAGATTGGTAGGCACGAAGAGGGCTCCATTCCATGAGACCTCTGACATTTGTCTATTTCACTGTTTATGTCATCCTTTTATCTCCGGCCGTTTGTGATTTATAAGCACTGGAGATTTTATCTGAAACATCCCATATATATAACGATAACAAAGAAAGTTCTGTCGTTTTTTCACCTACCACCTTCGAACATCGATATGTCACCTAAGATGTACCTCGAAGATGAAAAATAGTCACCATCACCATCGACGACCTTCTGCCAACGTTCTGGAAGGCCATTGATTCCGTCGCGGTAGAAATTGGTGGGCCGTGAAGGGAAGAAGGCATCAGTACATTTTGCACCTCTACTAGGGATTTGAACTGGCGTTCACTAAGGTGAATGTCCAAGAAAAGGAGCAGGTGATGATCAGACAGCAATGTCCGGGGAGTATGGCGGATGCAACAGTGTTTCCATTCCAAGGCCTAGAATAGTGTCCCGGGTCATTCTAACTACGTGGGGCTTAGCGTTGTCCTGTAACAGGAGGACCTTTTTGCGATTCAGAAGTGCTGGCTCCGGAGGTTTGAGTTTTTCTTGAACACGGCTCAACTGCTGACAGTACTCAGTTGCATCTGGTAGCAGTTTCCGACGCACGATGCCGCGAGCAGTCAACCAAATACACAGGATAACCTTTGTCTGGTGTAGTGCTGGTTTCGGCTGTTTTGGAACATGTTCGTGGGATGCTAACTAATGATGATGGTACGTGGAACTTCGTACAGATCCCACTTCTCATCACATGTCAACATCCATGTTGGATATACCCACATCAACAACTGACCTTCACCTTATCTTCATTCGCATTCAACTCACGGTGTGAGTGGCAATTGAACACAAACCTCCACAAGAAAGCGACAGAACTTTCTTGGTTACCTTTATATATATATACAGGATGTTAATGAACTATACCGACAAACTGTAAGAGGTGATTCCTTAATCAAAATAAGAGAAAAAGTTCATATAAACCTATGGCGAAAAGTGCATAGTTTCAGAGCTAGGGCTGTCCAAAATCGCGCAAAAGCCAAATTTCAAGAGGTCCTATTTCGAATTGTAGAAACTGTGGATGGCGGTCCTTATCAGCGTAAAGGAAGTCACGTATACGCAATTCAAAATGCATATTTCATTAATGTTCAATGGGTGTACAGAGTATTCCCTGCAGGGTGAAATCCCCAGACATGCCATCAACCGAATTTTGAGATATGCTCTGACTTTATGATTGGTCCGAAGTAGGCAAATGATAATCTTTGATAGCAGTGAACATGGAATCCTTTGACATGATGTCGGAAGTGTTAAGGATCGTCAGCAGCATGGTTTCTCGTACTCAGGAGAACACTTTCTGCGATGTTTTCTTTCACGCTTATAAGTGAAGAAAACATGAAATATACCGTCACGGAATACATCGCATCACACGTTATTCAGAACACAAAAAGCCATGAAGCTGCCTGTTCCTAACACTTCCGACTTCCCTCCGAAGCATTGGATGTCCATAATTATAAAGGCTTACCTCCTGCCTACTGCGGGTCCTCCTTGAAATCAGGGTATATCTGAGAACTTAATTGAGAGCATATGTGAGAATTACACCCTGTAGAGAATGTCCTGTACACTTATTGAAGATTTTGGATTGCGTATGCGTGGCTTCCTTTACGCTGCTAAGGACCACCATTCACAGTTTTTGGAGTTCGAAATAGGACCTCTTGAAATTTGGCTTTTGCGCGATTTTGGACAACCCTAGCTCTGAAACTCTGTACTTTTCGCCATAGGTCCATATGAACTTTTCCTCTTATTTTGATGTGAGGAATCACCTCTTACAGTTTGTCGGTATAGTTCATTAACACCCTGTATATATTTGAGCTATCCTACAAGCAATATAAGCATCATATCTAGCTTCTATGAAGAAAGAGCTAATGTAATGAAATTTTACGTTAAAATATATTGTCTTATCGATCAATTTTCTTATTTAAATTATGAAGGAATATCAGGGAGAAAAGGTTGCAATACATTTTACAGAAAATGGGAGACATACATATCGCAATAGGCATCCATATACATGTGCCCGTTGTCTATGAAGACCACAATTATTCGTTTATTTGTAGTTTAAAGTCTCTTTTCAGCAGTAAGGGTATATAAGACATGAAGAAAAGCTGAACATGCAATTCAAAACCACATTAATTCTTACCGAGAACTAAGCCGAGATCTGCCGCACAAGAGCAGAAAAGCTACAACGAGGAGGTACCAATGTGGGAAAGAGAATAAAGAGATTTTTAGCAAGTGAAAATATAAATGACTACCACCAGAAAATGTTGTGATGAATTACCAACAAGTCAAGATATATATATATATATATATATATATATATATATATATATATATATATATATATATATATATATATATATATATATATATAAACGGCAAATGGATTAGACATTCTGCGAAACAGGACAGACAACTACCTTGGTTAGGGACTTATATTAATTTTTTTTTTGCCTAAAAGAGATAAAAAACATTCATAGAAAATGTAACTAAGTTAATATTAAGTATCCCGTTTCGAGCTCTACAACTACTGGCGCACATATAAGGGTAGGGCTTATTTTCTAGTTAGGTCTTATTTTTGCAGAATCACGGGAACGACAAAGTGCAGTGGTCTCACTGTTGCTAATGCTGATGACTATCAAAATAACACTTAAAAACCACAGATTTTTCATGTGAATCTTTAAGAGATACTGACAATAGTAGAGATATTTTTGTTTTAGCTTGATAACGAGACGAAAAGCAATAATATCTGAATGATTCTTTCCCTCTTTCATGACGTCAATTGATATTTTATACTTTCAGGTGCAGACAGGTCTATTTATAATTATAGAGATGTTCTCGGGATATCAGCCAGGTGAAGTCCGACGATAGAGCTGACGTTTCAAAAACTGACAAAGAACTGACATCGTTCTCGTCTTCAGGGTGATTATACTGAGACCAGTTCGTGTGTACTACATATAGGACAGGTAAGTGGGGGGGGGGGGACTTAAGAATCCGTGTCTCTGATTGGATGGTCAATAGCTTGACGCTGATTGGTTGTATTCATATATGCTTTCTTTATGATGTGTCCATGTCTGGCTGAGTTGAAATCCTGTATCTCTATTGATATTGTTGAGTTCCTGTAGTATTGCAAGAGATTCTTTAATTATCCTATCCCAGTGGTTTGAGCTCTTTGAAATATATTTAGTGTCTGAAAATAAAATTCTATCTCCTTCCGTTATACTGTGTTCCGCCAGAGCTGATTTCTCCGGATAAAACAAGTTGATGTATCTCTCATGCTCCTTGCATCGATGTTCTATTGTTCGTCCTGTTTGTCCTATGTAAGTTTTCCCGCATTCGCAGAGAATGCGGTATACTTCTGGTGTTTTAAGACCCAAATCGTCTTTAACTGAACGGAGTAGTTTTCTGATATTTGATGGCGGTCTGTGTATGGTTTTGATGCTGTGTCTCTTCATGATTCTTGCAATTTTTCCCGATAGTTCCCAGTGCAGGGCACGACTGCACGACCTTTATCTTAATTGAAACAGCTTTCACCATAAATCACAGCGCAATACAGTCATCAGCACGCTTGCACTTAGAGCAAAAGCCATCTCGGACCAAGAAAGCTTCTCCAGTGAACTTGCACATCTAAAGAAGACCTTACTGCAGAAAGGATACAAGGAAGATGACATTTGATTGGTCCTAGAGAGGACCTTTTCCAGTAAAAAGACCACCACAGAATCTGAAGATCCAGTCAACATCGCAGTAGTGCTCTACACTGGGAAACTATCGGGAAAAATTGCAAGAATTATGAAGAGACACAACATCAAAACCATACACAGACCTCCATCAAATATCAGAAAACTACTCCGTCCAGTTAAAGACGATTTGGGTCTTAAAACACCAGAAGTATACCGCATTCCCTGCGAATGCGGGAAAACTTACATAGGACAAACAGGACGAACAATAGAATATTGATGCAAGGAGCATGAGAAATACATCAAGCTGTTTTATCCGGAGAAATCAGCCCCGGCGGAACACAGTATAACGGAAGGACATAGAATTTTATTTTCAGACACTAAAATTATTTCAAAGAGTTCAAACCACTGGGATAGGATAATTAAAGAATCTCTTGCAATACTACAAGAACCCAACAATATCAACAGGGACATAAGATTTCAACTCAAGCCAGACCATAAAGAAAGCATATATGAATACGACCAATCGGCGTCAAGCTATTGACCATCCAATCAGAGACACGGATTCTTAAGCCCCTCCCCCCACTTACCTGTTCTATATATAGTACACACGAACTGGTTTCAGTATAATCACCCTGAAGACGAGAACAATATCAGTTCTTGAAACGTCGGCTTTATAGTCGGACTTCACCAGGCTGATATCCCGAGAACATCTCTATAGTATTCGCCGCCAGGAAAGCTTCAATTCTTATTTCAGGCCTATTTATTAATTAATTTATTTACTTATTCGCCTTAAGAATTCAGAGTTCATGACTTCGTCAGGTCCCCGTTACCTATATCCCTAAGTAATATTATTAATAATTGTTTTGAATTATAATAAATTCAATGTAAAAATTGATGAAAACGATGGGTGATGATAAAAAGACAGGGCATGCATCTCGGTATCCCAACTGTATGATTCGAATACTAAAAACACAACCTATGAATCACCGGATATCACCCCAAGAGTTAAAAATATAATACGAAGGTGGATCAATAAGTCTTTGGTGTGATGCTCTTAAAAATAAGATCCACTTTCGGAAATTTAACTTGTTGTGTAGTAGTCTTTAGTAGGCTTACACGTAAAATTTTAAGTGTCTACCTCACTTCTTTTTCTAATTACAGTTGTGTGAATGAACGGTTTTGTGACATTTTCTGAAAATAGAGCCTTCTGAGTACCGAAAAATCCTTTAAAAACAAATCCAAATCCAAAGTAAATCCATGAAGAATTGGTGAATACACTAGGTGATTCTTCTCGGTCACATTCAATTGTGATGAGATGGTGTCACAATGTTTTAACACGAAAAAAATTATCGGCAATATGGGTACATGAATATTGTCTATTGATCAGAGGAGTCAGCGATTGGTTTGTCCCTAAGAACATTTGACTAGAATAAAGCGTAATCCTAAAAAAAAGTTTTACAAGCAGTTTGTAACCATGGATGAGACTTTGATCCATCATTTCAATCCTGATACTTTTACCATTGTTTGATGTACGCAACGAACACTAGTTTTCGGCAGAGTTCCTAGATTATTGAGGAACTTAGTGAAAGCAGGGTGTCAGGTTTATTATTATTATTATTATTATTATTATTATTATTATTATTATTATTATTATTATTATTATTATTATTATTATTATTATTATTATTATTATTATTATCGTAATTGATATTGTTTGCAAAATAATTTTTAGAACTGAAGTTTACTATCAGGCAAACTTTCGGAAAAATTTTAAATGATGTAATCTTCATTCACTTCAATTCTCTTTTCAATTGTACGCATTATATCTTTATTTGCCACAGACGTCATGCTCTTCTAAGATTCGTGCATGATACACATTTTTAGTCCTCCAAAGAAAGTTTCACCTACCTCCATACTATTGAAATATTTATCATATGTTTTGTATACAAGACATAAGGCTGACAAGGAATTTCAGCCGGTTTCATGTATTTGCATTCACGGACAGAAATACAAAAATAAATAAATAAATAAATAGGGCGGAATTCTTGATTTTTTTAAAGATGTCAAAATTACAACACGATGCGTAAATATCGTTCGAATGTCTACAAATAAATTTCGTACTTTGCTCAGAATCAACAAACCACATATACATGCAGTACTGCAAGTGCAGTATTTTGCAAACAGAGCTTATTTTGAGAGTACCTCTTATAGCTTATTGCCAAATATCACAAGTAGAGTGTAAAAAATTATAGATGAGCAGGTATTATTTTTATCAGAAGTTTCGAAGGAAAAGCACATTTCAACATCAACTTCTATTCCAATATTATTAATAATATTAAAAATAGATCATAAACAAATTATTTTAAACACCTCAATTTTGTTCTTATTTGTATTTCACTCCAATGCACTAATCTATTCAGTCTTCATGTCAACATTTTCAGAATAGATAAACTGATTTTAGATAGTTTTCTGTTCGTTAAAGACAATGAAAATACGAATTGTGATTGAAAAAGAAAGAAAAAAAGTAAGAAGTGTTGAATTTATATTTTATAAATGGAAACAGCTGCGTATAATGATTAATGTTAAGTTGAAGTACCCTCCGTTCGTGATGTTTGAACGCGCCCGACCTCCGTAGTTTCGAATGGGATGTCATTCCGTGAACATCTGTACCATGGTTAGTTTGAAAGCGGAAAAAGAACTAACATTTAATTTCTTACGAAACTTTTTTTTTTTTTTTTAATTCACTAACTGCAACATTTCGAATGATGACTTAGGCATACGGTGATCTTTGTATGTCACGCGTACAAGTCTTTCAGTCGGAGAGGAGGGGAAAATGTTGAAGACAATGATCGTTCAGGAAGGTCACAGTCTTCTGTTAAACACAAACATCAACAGAGTAGGCGAGGTGATCAGAAGTGGCTGAAGATTGAGTGTGCGTCCAGTGGCTGAATTAGTTAACTTGGTCTGGGAATCTTTGGCGGATTATCACAGAAGAACTGAACATGAGGAAAATATTTACCAAGATTGTGCCGAAACATCTCTCTCAGGAACGGAAGAATGTCGTCAAAAATTGTGCGTGGGCTATTAAAACGCACCAAAATTGAATCAGACTTGTTGGAACCTGTAGTCACCTTCGACGAAACATGAATTTTTACCTACAACCTAAAGACTAAGCGGTAATCCATGCAGTTACCCCGATTTCCCTAGGAAAAAAAGAAAGAAAGAAAGAAAAAAAGCCATGCTCAAAATTTAAGACAATGCTACTTGTTCTGTGTTAAATTTATGGTATTGTAATGTTAGAATGGGTTCCTACTGGGATGACAGTGAATCGGCACTACTACATTGAAGTTTTGACCAGAATTCGCAAAAAAATTAGTCTCAACTACAGAAATATAAATTCTGCAACAAGACAACGCACTGGCTCATAAAGCTCTGTGTGTCAGGCAATTTTTTGCGCCTAAAAGGAATATTATTATGGAAAATATGCTTATTGTTGGATCTGGCACCATGTGACTGTTTTTCTTTCCCAGGCTAGTCTGTCCAAAGGCTTTGCGTCAGTTGAAGAAGTCAATTCGAAAACGTCATACCTTGTACGTGAAAGCTGACTTCCAATTGTTAGCAAAAATGGCAGCAACGAATGCAGAAACGTGTAAGTACCGACGGGAATCGCCTCGAAAGGGATGACCATACCAGGCAGTGTGCAGTAAGTATCAATGAATATATTACTTTTTTGGTTATACTTCGTATCTTAATGACATAAAAAAGACTATATTGTGGGGTGTGTTGTTTCCTACTTTTCCTTTATCTTATGAGGAGAGGGGAAAGACCCAAACGAAATATCTGTCAGTAATCGGAGTTATTATGAGATTTGATACGATTAGAAGAGCTGAAAAAAACAAAATAACTCTTAAATAAACTCTACTCGCCTTTTCACGAAGCTTTGCAGCCCTTGTAAACAATGCAGACGACAGTGTGTAAATGTTGCCAACTAACAGACTAAAAAGTTTATAGAAAACCTCGAGCTAACAAGTTAAGAAACAAACCGAAGAGCGGGAGATTGAAAATGAAATGGCATGGACTTCTGATAGATTACCAAGATGCATTTTCTTTCTCCTGAATCTTTGAAGTAGCATATAAATATAGACACAGAACACTAGGAAGCATGGCTACCCGCAGTGGGGATGTTGCCTCCCTTTGTTTTAAAAGGTTTTTGGAAGTGCATGTCAAGACATACTAATTTGCTTACTTAAATGTTGTAACACTTAATATATTCATATTAAATACTATAGTATCTGGTATTATAGATTATTTACTTTAGTTAAAAAGCATACGCGCGTAAATAACTGTTGTTTTACTTGATGTATTATGTGCCCTCGTGTATCAAAATATTGTGTATTCACGACTGAGTTTGTGTGTCGGTCTTTTGTCCTCCCCTGGAATCGGTATTTTACCCCCTTGAAAAAGTCCTGCGGATGTCCATGCCTGGAAGCCGGGCTGAACAATCTCTTAAATTTTCCCTGTAACTGCAAATCATGGCTAATCGTGGTTGACGATAAATCCTCGTCCTTTGATATCAAGGAGTTCGCATTAATGGTTCAAAATATTCAATTTATCACTACTAAATTTTATTTAGCGTGCCCATAGCGTCAAGGGATAACATGGAAAATTAGAATCAGAGCTATTGGATCTTACTATGTTCTCTAGTCTCTGTTGTCTTACTATGTTTATTAGCTTGACTAGCAGATCTACTAAAACATGTGCTCTTTACTCCTGTCCATTTCAAGACTGTTTCGGATCACTACGTAACTCTCAAGTAAAGGCAAGAGAACATGTGGATCAAATAATTGTTCATTTAAAAAAGCGAAAGAGTTTATCTATTGAATATATTACAATTTTAGTATCCCTTGAAGATTTTTTCAGATATTTTGTTACTCCTGAGAACGGACAATCATTCTTGCGACTCTTAAATGTTCATTTAAACCTTACCGTACCAAGCCTAACTCGTCAACGTTGTTTACAAAGCTGGGGTCTTCTGGCGACCCCAAGTATTATTTTAATTTCTCAACATAGTATTGCAACTCAAATTATTATTATTATTATTATTATTATTATTATTATTATTATTATTATTATTATTATTATTATTATTATTATTATTATTATTATGTCTAAAAGCTTACCTAATTTAAATGAGCATTGTTGACATCAAATATTATGTTTACTTTAACAATATTCAGTTTTTCGTACAATTTTATACTTTTGTGTTCGTAAATCTGAAATACAAGTTTAACAATGGAGCTTTTACATTTTCAAATATGTTTTTATTTTTTGTATTTCTTTTAACGAACACATCGTTGATCTAATTATGTAATAGATAGTATATCCCAAACGGATGCAGGACACACATAAAAATCGAGAATAAATTGATTCTTATAGTTGCAGCGGTATCACCAAATATCACTCTCTGGGGTCCCTAGAGGGTATGTTAAGGGTTAAACACGATCGTTTCTTTTAATCGATATGCGAATTATAACCAGGGGTAAAAGTGTGGGGGAACGCGGAAGAACGCCATCCCCGACCTCGGAAAAATATGTACGGCGTCCCCCAGTTCCTAAAAAAATTAAAATGGGCAAGGATAGGCGGGGGGACGGCGTGACGTCATGCCGCTTGCTACCGTCCCCCTACCTTTTCAGATCCACTTTTACCCCTAATTATAACATACAGAATTAACATCGGACGTTACGCTACTTCGAATCGGTGAAATAGCTTTTATCTTTTCTTTCTTACTTATCTTTAAAATAATAGGCCTACAACTTTTTATATCCAATTATCCGAAGTATAATGCATTTAATATATTAAATAGACATTTAGTACAAGGGCTCAGTTTTTCTTTTGGGTAACATAATGGACATTTGCAGCCCAGTTAACTGAAACTGACTAAACAGTCTACGATTTAAAAAAAAAAAAAAAAAAACGAAATATAATCAGAAGTGAGCAACACTGATAATGAGCCAAATGACCATTATTCTTCCATAAGAAAATAGTCCCCAAGAAATTCCACTTGTTCAACCTAGGTACCAATTATTGTATTTTTAAATCACACTAAGAACATTTTAGTTTCAATTAAAAGCACATCCCTACATGTGGATTGATATCTTACACAAAAATATTATATTTAACAAGAAAACAGCCACAACCACTGACAAATACGCAGAGCGCGCGCTGTAGTTGATGATGGTCATGCAGGCAGGAAGGTTACCAGTGAAGGATTACATGCACGTGCAGAAGCAGAAATATTGCGGGAAACAGACGAAGCATTTTCTCCTGCACCAATCACTGAATACTCGTGCGCGGAGTGATACAAATTGAGTTACGCGGTTTGTTTTTGAAAGGTGCAAAGGTACGTGAAAAAGCGAGTAGAAACATAATTAAATATTTAAACGAATAAGCCCCACTGGAGGGAGTCTAAACAGGAGTACCACGGTAGACTCCCGAGTGATTAGTCAATTTAATACATCAACAAATTTTTAAAGTTTTCAGATACTCTAAACTCAATAATTCTCTTCGAAAGAATTCAGATTCATAGTTTAGGAAACTTAAGAAATAAACGATCAACAAATGGCAGTACAATGTAAATTAAGTTGCTTTGCTTACTCACATGCATCGCTGTATTCTATTCTGTAGTCCAGTCCGTAGAAAAAATCGTACAAACATCGTGAATTCATTGAACACAGTCATAATCCAAGATTCAATGGTCCGCAGTTCGATCCTCTGTAGCACTGACAGTTAGGAACCCATACGGCTACAAATGGGTGTAAGTGGATCGAAAGGTTCTTCTCTGTAGCCTGGCATCGAGTTGTAGCGTGCCAAGGGATCAGCGTCATTGCATGCAGACTGATACCCTGGGCATCAAATAAGTAGCGTCCAAAATTCCGAGGTTCGATCGACGGACTCCTAACACCCAAGAGGTTGTAACGAAAATAATCCTACATGCATCAGTGAAAGAGAGAATGGTATAGAACTGTCTAGAGAAATTCTCTCGTTCTATACATCGGTGTTAATCGATGTTCGGGTAGCTTCTTTCTGATCTATCTTCGCGGGTCGCGTTTAGTTTTGTTCTACCGTATGGATTTGCACAGCGTATGTACGCCAAAATTAATCTTTGTATTTCGGTCTGTGCTGGAGCTTGAACTGAACATTGGACTGATTGATTCATCAGAATTTTCCCTTGCTTTTGAGTTTCAAAGTTGACGAAAAGATAGTTGTACTTATTGAGTTTAGCTTGAAATTCATTGTTGGAATTTTTTGTATTAAAAATAAAATAAAATAAAGAAAGACGGAAGAAACGGTGAGCAAAGTAAAGAATAAAACTTGATTTTGTCCGCGTGTTGCTCCATTCTAAATGTCCTACCTTAACTTTATTTTCATTTTCTTTTAATCAAAACTGAAGATTACAAGTAATTTTTAAAAATTATATTACGATATGCTAATTGATGATCTAATTCTGAAGAGATTTAGAAAAATGAAGTTAGGAAATATGTTTCATTTGTTTGGACTATACTTAACTTTCGTGAACACTAAAACAAAAACATACATGAGAGCATTGGATAAAACATACCTTTCTTGAAAAATCCGTAGGCACAGAAGGAGTGCTTTGCTCGTTCATTCTATTTAGAATTTCTTTTTCCTGGAAATATAGAGAAAAGAACAATCTTGTCTTAAATCAGAAATATGAAAATTGAGCAAGTCGTGCTTTATGCGCTTCATGCTTTTTGAAATTAGATTAATTAGTAAATGTACATTGAAACTTGAGACGTATGAAGAATTATCAAAACCGGACAGTAGGGCATAATCAGTCTCGGTCACACATTTAGCACTGTGAAATTTGTCAGGTTAATATACAAGATATTTGACTGTATTACAAGATATTTGTAATTAATACAAAAGAATTTTCTCAAATCGAACGCATAGATAACACTAAGACAATAAATGTATGCTTTGTAAATTTTAAATTTTAAACCTTACACTTTTCTTAAACTAAAAAAAATCACAAGCAAATATTTATAATGCTATATATGCAAATATTTATATGGTATATATACTGTATATATTAGGGTATCCCTTATTTAAAGTAATTTTGTGTTGCGATACGCACACACACTAAATGTATTCTATGTGACCATAAATACGCATTAGTGAAATAGCAGATCCCTACGAGAATGTTAACCCGTGTCGACTTGACGACAAAATCATGAAATGATGTTTCCTCATTATAATACAATTTAGATTGTCCAACTGTGATAACGGAAGAATCAAAAAAGACAGAGAAACAAAACTTTGCAGGAATCAACTAGAGAAAGGAGGACACCTACCCGTGTATTGACGAACACCACCGGATGAACAGTGTTGCCAACCAAAGAGGAAGTTGTGTTTTTGTAAATAGAATAACCTAAATTGAATATCGCCATTGGAAGCAATAATGAAAATAAAGACAAAAGAGATGATAAACGCATATCAGTGTTGCAAACTTTTCGAGAAATAATGTAAAACATGTGTTACATGGAAACTCCGTAGCACATACAGGGAGTTAGAGTTAAGTACTAAAGTTTTGTATACCTTAAATTAAATATTGACAAGAACTGTTTACGCTGACTACAAGTCTAGAAGGGTCCGTTGAAACGGCATATTAAATTTTGGAATTGTGACATCCAAAACGTTATTTGAGACCTCTCAAATATAACACGCTCAATTTTCAGCCCATTTGGAGCATTCCGAACATATTTTGTCCGCTAAATTGGATCAGCCATCCTGAATTTTGCACTTTTGACGTCATCATCGTTATTAGTGACCTCAAAAACCCACGAGTACATAAACCCATGCAAATTACACACTGTATTCATATTTTGACCAGGTTGTTAGGATTCCAGCCCACTGTGCAGCGCTGCAATCTTTTACTAACCACACTTCTCAGCTTTAAGAAGATTCCGAATATATCGCTCAGTACGTGACTTATCGATCTCACATAACCACGGTACTACTTCTCATTCTCTACCACCTTGCATTGTAAGATTGAAACCATACTGTATTAGTGACCTTTTCGGAGTTATTGTACCTTTTCATTTTTTCTCTTCTGTTGATGACAACAGTGTTCAACGGATCCGTATAGGCTTGGAAGCAGCGTAAATAGTTCTGTCAATATGTATTTTAAGATGTACAAGACATTACTACCTTACTCCGTGTGTGCGCCAAGGGCATTTGAACTTAAAACATGTTTCACGATATTTCTCGAAAAGTTTGCAACACTTATCTGCGTTTAACATCTCTTTTGTCTTCATATCCATTCTTGCTTCCAATGATGATATCCAATTTAGTTCATTCGATTTACAAAAACATAACTTTCTCTTGAGTTGGAAACACTGTTCATCATACATGGGAAGATGTCATCTTTTCTCTAGTTGCTTCGTGCAAACTTTCGTTTTTCTGTCTCTTTTGGTTTCTCCGCTATTACGGTTGGACACTCTAAATTATATTACAATGTGGAAACGTCATTTCATGACTTTCATCGTCAAGTCGGCACGGGTTAGCGTTCTCGTAGCGAGATGCTATTTTATTAATGCGTGTTTCCGGTCACATAGAATACATTTAGTGGGTGTTTGTATTGCAACACGAAATTACTCTAAATAAGGGTATCCCTTATTTAATACTTAATTAATACATTATATATATTTAATGTGATACTTAATTTCTGGGCACGGTGGCTCAATGGTAGAGCACTTCTGCTTACCTCTGGTGCGTGGGGTCCATGGTTTGATCCCCGGCCAAGTACGTTTGTGGTAGACAACACCGTGTCATGGGTTTTCTTGGGATACTACCTTTCCATCCACATTCTCATTCCAAAAATGCTTCCATCATCATTCACTTGCCATAAATCACTCGTCTCCCTCAATCTCAATCGTGATCATAAACGTGGGACGTTAAACTGAAAGATTTCATGTGTTTCTTAATTTGATCTCCGCTAGGAACTTCCTCATGGCGGAAAAGATAATTAATAAATTACCAATCTATGCATGAGAAAAAAGATATCTGTCACCGTCGACTACTGAAAACTTTTATTTAAAATGGTTACTTTAATCAGAATTTATCCTTCCGTTTCACTATCGAAGCTATATGACATGGATAGACAGTTTAACGTAGGCCTAAACAGGATTAACTCTTACTGAGAATCAAAATGGATTAATAATTTTGTATAGTACGGTTTGAGATTCCTCTAAAAAATATTACCTCTAGCAATAAAATACTTTCATATTCAAAATCTTATTTTGTATCTCTTTTGAGTTTTGAACTATCTAGCCAAGAGTATAGTTTAGTAACTGTATTTTCGTATTGTTTGAAAATCAGCCCTTCAAGGACATTTTTATTTATTTCTTTTTAAGCATGAATTTTGAAGAAACCACCAACGTATTGGCACGGTAAGCTGGAGCGGATTTTTACTGTGCACTCTTTGTGCCCAATGTTAAATGAAAATGCAACGTTGTCATTTATCGGGAGTGGATAAATTTTGCAAGAGTATGATAAATAGAGGCATGTTTGAAATGGGGGTTGGCCATCGACACGTTAGCGTAAAAGACAGTAACTTCACTCACTTATGTTGTGGGTCCCGGTAAATATCAACATTTTCATTTAACATTTGGCGTATAAAGAGCGTATAGCCCAAACGGCTCGTCCTATTTAAAAAAAAAAATCATTTTAGATTGAAAACATCATATTTGGAGACGGTTTCCCTTCTTACATTTTGTTGTTAACTCTGATAAAACAGAGTTACCCTATATCAGGGCACTTTTGAGACACTCTGTATATTAGATGTATGTTCAATGCTTCATTCGAAAGGACACATAATGGTGAACAACTTTTATTAGGGATGTTGAATTTGTAATTTTGTTACAAAGTCACATAATTACTCAATTTGTTATTATGTCTGCCGTAAATGACCACCAACGGTGGCCATATTGGATTTAACGACCTTCCAGATTGAATATTCTTGAGGACTTTTTCAGGTTTGCTTAGAATGTGCTCAGCATCATTTTGGCGCGTTTCATTTCTATTGCAATTTGTTCAAGGTAAAGTGCCTTTTTTTTACGTATGTTGACTGGACTGTTCTAAGACATTTAGGAAAAACATCTTAAATTATTTCTTTCTATTTCAAAGATTGTCTTATATAATTTATTTCTTATGTTGTCGGTAAACCCGTTTTATAATTTACAATTTGAGCTTCTCAGGTTGGAATATTCAAAATTATTGTATGTCATATAATAAAATTATAAGAAAAACATTATATACCGGGTGTGTCAAGGACGTAGACCAACTTCGTTATGAGTAAAAATATGGGAAAAAAGATGGAAATATTGGAAAGTTGTTGAAAATAGATAGTTTTCAAATCTAAAATGGTGATTTTTTTCCAATCGCATCAGCTGTTTGGGCTCCACACTGGTAAGGTGGTCTATGGGAAATGATAAAAATAAAGTTTCCAGTTAAGCAAGCTATTCGAATGAAACGTAGGGCACGCAAACATAACGACAAGAACGTGAATATTGTTATCTACGGAAATCTAGAAAACTTTGAATCCGTATTCCAACAATGCTGTATTTTTGGTAAGGTGATTGCCCAAGGAAATACCGTACTGAACTAGCAAAATTCCATCTTCATTTAACATAAGGACCCTTACTATTGTAGACGCTAACCAGCTGGTGTGATTGGAAAAGTTTCAATGTTTGTAAGTGAAAACCACCTATTTCCAACAACCTTTTTTTCTTATATATATATATATATATATATATATATATATATATATATATATATATATATATATATATATGTAGGGTGTCTCAGGAGGAAGGGGCAATACTTCGGAAAATGGTAGTATAGGTGATTCTAAGCAGGGAAGTTCATATGAACATGGGTCCTAATCTCAGCGGTTTGAGAGCTACAGGTTGTTAACCATTTTTGAATTCATATTGCATATTGCTCAACTTGTAGTTATTCTACAGAGGTAAGATGTAGCAGATTTGAAAGATGATGATATGGCCTTTCCAAACTTATGTAATATGTGGCAATGCTGTCTTGGGAAGAGAAGTTATTGAGGGATATTTGGAAATCAGTGTTGCCATCCAATTTATTCAAATAACCTTAACTTTCCCAAATTTCACTCAATACCTCCCTTTCCAAAGATACCACTGCCACATGTTGCATATCGTTCGAAAAGCCATTTCATGACCTTTCAAATTAGCTATGTCTCACCTCTGTAGAGTAAATACACGGTGAGCAATACGCAACATAAAGTCAAAAATGGTTCACAACCTGTAGCTCTCAAACCGTTGAGATTAGAACCTATGTTCATATGAACATTTTTGCTTAGAATCACCCAAACTACCATTTTCCAAAATATAGCCCCTTCCTCCTGGGACATCCTGTATATACATCTTTACTTACAACGCAGTTGACCTATGACCCTGGGCTTTTGACACAATTTTTCTATGTCGTATTGTTAAAGAAACAAACTGTTTCTAGGTCGTTACTTTATCTTTAATCATCAAGCAATTTGGAAGATATAAGATTTTGTAGTATAAAATTGATAAATAACAAATCACCACAGTTAAGAATTATCAATTCTACATTTATTTTAGAGCACAGAGTTTGTATTGCTTTTTAGTTATTGTTGTAGTCCCTCATTGAAAATTCCCTATGTTCAAACTGAAGTTACTCTTCGTCATGTAGAAGTCATTCGTTCTGAAAGCACACACGGGATAAAGTTTATTGTACGCCATCGGTTAAATGTTTTACATAAAGGTCTACAATATATAGACAGGTCAATACTGTAGAAGTATACTACGCAGTGTGAAGCAGATTGTAATTCTATGCACACTATATAGGAAATCATATGCTAATTCTGAATTGTGTTCGCAGTATTTCCATGGAATGAATAGTGGATTTGAAATATGAATTAAAGCAATTAAATAATGTATTGAAATAATGTTATGAGAAAACTAGGACTCCTTTATCGCTTCGCTGACATAAAAAATCCTAATTCCTTAAGCTTGTTCTATAAGTCATACGTTGCTCCCACCATTGAGTACTGTTCTCCTATCTGGTCTATGGCCTGCCCTACTAATAATAGTAATTAAAAAAAAATTAATTAAAATTAATTAAAAAATAATAATTAAAAAATAATAATAATAATAAATTCCGTAATTAATTTCCTTTTAGCCATTGTATCCTACCAAGTACCTCATATCCGAACACTTCCAAAAAATGACGTTTTAAAATCCCTCAATATCAAACCTCCCTTACTGAGAAACAAAAATTTCTGACCTGATATTTTTGCAAAAAAATTTAAATGGCCATATATCATGTGAAGAGTTATTAAGTCAGATCAATTTTCGCGTACCCGCTACAACAACACGGTCTGGTGATCTATTTTACACTCGAGCGGCAACAGTTAATATTGTCCAAAGGTCCCTTCTAAACCGAATTGTCAGTACTTCTAATCAGTTACCAGAAACTGCAGACGTTTTCTCAAATGTGTATACTTTCAGATCATATATAAATGAGCTATTTTTGTAATGTTGCTGTTGTGCTGTACCATCTTGAGCTCAAATTGTTATTCAATTGTTATGTTATCAAAATGTTAAAATGTTTCAGTGAAAAATGACCTAGTGCTGTATTTGAAACCACTTATAAATAAAATAAATAAATAATGTCTATTGCAATATTTAATATATTTTCTACGATGATACAAAATGAAATAATGGATAAAACTATGCTATTTTTTCCTATATCTCTTCCTATTTCTATCTGATATACATTTACTTATCTACTATCATTATTATATTTAAGTATTAATCACGTATTTATTCCTTCTACCCTATTGTAGTCCTAACAAACTAACAATAGTGTGAGTTGCAGATAACTATTTTTTCTATTATATATGTTTACTAGCTGAAATACCCATTCTTCGTATGGGGGCTGTATTTGGAAGTCAACGCCTGTGGGGGTATCACCATCCATCTCAACGACAGCGAAAACTATGGATTTGGCACTAATATCGGTCATTTTTTATTATTTTTACGTCTCGGTACCCCCCCCCCCCCGGCAGGTGAACTCCGGCCCGCATCCAATAGTAGTTGAATTTGAAAGTCATCGCTATTGGAAGTGTCATCACTGATCTCAGCGACCGAGAAAACTATGGATTTGACACTAATATCGGCCATTTTGGATTATTTTTACATGTCTCGGTATCCTCTCCTCTCCCCGTGTCTCCCGGCTTGCTGCCGAATGGACTGACTTTGAAAGTTAATGCGATCGGAGTTTCACAATTGATCTCAGCGAACGCGAAAACCATGAATTCGACACTAATATTGGTCATTTTCTACTACTTTTACATGTCCCGGTAAACGACCCCTCTGAGACCCCCTGACTCGAAATTAAAAAAAAAAAAAAAACCGTCTTGAACTGAGGCCTGCACCAAAGTACCCGTGACTCAAATTTGGTAACTCTCGGCCCCCTCGTCTGTTCCCTAGGCCGCACAAAGGCAAACAAACTTTTTATTTTATTTATATTAGATTAGATTAGATAATCGAACCGATATTGTGCTATATACTGTTAACCATCTGCTAACTACGTTTCTATTATGTCTACCTGAAGAAGTATCTAAATAAATTTATCCGAAAGCTATAACCGAAGAACGTTTTTTTTTTTTTTTTTAAGTCATAACTGATAAGGTACTTAAGCTAATAAATCGAATACATACATTCTTTAGTATTACACTACCTATTCACAGAGCTCCTTTGTGGCTAAGCGGTTAGCGTACGCGCCTCTGGCGTCGGGGACCCGGGTTGGATTCACGGCGGGGTTCATGTGTTCAGATTTCACGTTAATCAGTAGGTCTCGTCGCATATAGCCTCGCTGCTGAAAGGGACGTTAGACTCAAAATCAAATCAACAACCTATTCACAGGGAAGGTACCTGTTCGCCTAAAACGTTCAAGGGACTTCTGGGTTAATTTTCTGACATCTTGACTAAATTAAAATAGCGATATCTTATACTATTTAAACCAAGACAGAAATGGATTATCTAATCTTAAATCGTTCTGTACAAGGTAAACACTTCCATCCAACAGTTTCTTCCTGAAATTATTTCACTAAAAGAAAATAAGTGCATGTAAATGTTTGTTATTCTTGGTTGTTATTGTTAATGTTTGTTATTCTTGGTTATTGTAAGTGGTTGTTATTCTTGTATTTTATAGTTTTGGATATTTAGCGTTAGTAAATTTTTCAGTTTATTTTTCTTTAAGGATTCGCTTCTTCTCGCAGATTACAATAATAAAGTTACTGAATAGGTACAAGAACTTCTGCTAAATGACTAAATTTGTGCACGGCATGCAAAATATACATTATTAAAATCACCTATCGAAGCAAATGTGTTAACGATTTAAAAACTTATTTTGTACGGAGCTTCCTGATGAATATATATATATATATATATATATATATATATATATATATATATATATATATATATATATATATATATATATAGATAGATAGATAGATAGATAGATAGATAGATAGAGATAGATAGATAGATAGATATAGATATATAAACCTACATATTTTGTAGAAAGCTTCAGCAGCACAAGTCTTGGATATTTGAATATCATAGTAACAATTTTAGTTTTTTGTTCTAAACATTTTTTTAAATTTAAGTTTAACGTCTCACGATTATGCTTGACTGTTAAGGGAGACGGAAATCTGACAATGAACAAAATGGTAGAAAAAGTGGGAGAAAACGGCTTGTGGAACCTTCCCTTGTTAGCAACCTTCCTACCCTCATCATAACTAAACTAAGTGCCACGAATAAAGCCCGATGGCCCTTGCTAAGTGTAGCATGTTAGATGTCAATGACTGTTAGATGTCAATCATTAAAAAAAAATGAAATGCGAAATATGAAGAGAACAATTTATTCTGACTACTTCGACGTTAAACAAGTTGTGATACATTTTTCGCGTACTGTTATGCATTACTAATTCCAGTCATGTTGTTAAAATAATTTAATAATGGCTGAGACATGATGAAAGGGAGAAGTGCAACATAAATATATCAGGACTTTCATTCCGTATCAGCTTTCGCAAGATTTGCGGAGCATAATGCAACGTTATACAAACAATGCTTAAAAGCTATTGTAACTGCTATATAGATTATCGAAACTAAAATGCAAATTTTCAGTTGCATTAACGCAAACTGTTGCAGAATGAGGCCCTAGAAGTACACTTATTTCTGCGTGTATTTCTCGAAGAGGTTGAAATGCTTCCAAAAGATTAGAAAGGTGTTCGGAACACAGAATTTAATAAGAAACTACTAATTTATTTTATATAAGTATACAGATACCTGTCAATTTAATAGAAACACCTGAAATTGGAAACACGTCAAGAAGTAAAACCACCTACGGCAAGAAGTAAAACCACCTGCGTAGACAGTGATAGTGTAAGATGAGAGATCTCTCTGACTTCCAAAGATGGCAAATTTTTCGCGCCCGGTTATGTGATGGGAGCGTGACGAATGTGGCAAGGTGCTGGGTGTGTCGTGCGTGATACTGTCCAAGGTGACGACGATCTACAAAACTCATCGCAGAACCACATCGGTGAAGAGGAACAGTGATCGCAGGAAAACCCTCAGTTACAGGACTATCTCTCAGAAATGTCAAGCGACTGCGGTGCAAGTGACGGAGGAACTCTTACAACATCTTCCACACCCCGTACCAGCAATCATAGTATGCTCATGGATGAACTGCGTGATGACGCCAATGGTGCAGCGACATACAACATGAACCGATGATAACTAGAAGCGTGATATGTTCGGACGAATCATCCTTCCCCTTATTTCAAACCACAGACCGTGCATGTGTGATGGACGACCAAAAAAAGTGTATGATCCGCAGTATCTCCGTCCCAAACTTGAAATATGGCGGCGGCTCTGTAAATGCTAAGGGCAGCAATATTCTGGTGTTCTGGACGTTGTGTCCTGATGCTTATCGGTTACGTCACTACCCGTGATTATGTCACCATTTTAGAGGACTATTCCTATGGTCCAGATGTTGTTTTCGGACATTTGCGCAATATTCCAGTAGTGCAATAAGCTCATTCGCACAGCTGGAGCTATTGCGGCAAGGTTTGAGAAACCGGTCGCGTCACTAGCCGTGATTATATCGCCTTTCCAGGGTACAATTCCTATGGTCGAGGTGTTGTTTCCGGGCAATTACGCCATACTCTAGGACGATATGTCCATTCATACAGTGTAAGGTATTGCGGCATGGTTTGAGAAACACTGGGATGAAGTTGACCATTTCCTCTGGTGTGCCCAATCCCGAACATGAACATAATTAAACATTTGCGGTCACAGGAATCCAGCGCAGACACAGATTTTCGCCTCCATCATCTCTTACGGAATTGAATGATGCATTACGCTCGGAATGATGTAATATTAAACTTGCTACTATTCACGACCTCTACAGCTCCACTTCACGTCGCATCAGAGCTGTTCTGAGACGAAAGATGAACAAAATGCCATCTTGTCTGGTTAGATACACTGGCTTCCCTTAAATTGACAAGAATCTGTATCTTTTATTAGTTTAATAGTATTTTATATAAAATCTTAGTATAGACATATACATTATAATGATCACTATGATACAGATATTTATTCGAAACAACTTACAAACACTTTATTTATCGCTTGGCTAAAGTTGTTTCACTGTAATGCACTGACTACAAGACATGTTTAATAATTTGTTAGCATTTTTTAACAGTAGTCTACTTATAATATCATGCATTAAAGAAATAATATAAGGCGTAGTCCTGGTTTGCAAAGGAAATTAGGAACAAAGTAAGTTCTCAGGCATAATTATATGAAGATGTCGTATCATCTAGAACAGGAGTTTTCAAACTGTGCGGCGCGCCTCCCTGGGGAGGTGCCGAAGGTAGTCACGGGAGGCGCAAGGACTTTCAAAAACGATCCTACAAAGGAACATATTTATAATGCAAAACGCATACTTAAATTTGCACCATTCTTCTTAGTAATACATAGTGGACTGAGCCTTTGTATCACCTCTGTTCCACATAAGATCAAGGACGACCTTTCATCTTTTGCCTTAAACGTGTATAATGCTTGTTAGATGGCCACTAACGATCTTCTACTTATTTCTGTAGAATAGTATGTCTTCTTAAATGTGTTTGGAATTTCGCACGTCGCCACGTTAGCTGAATTTGTCTTTCTTAATTTTCTGTTATTATTTTTGAGACAGTTCTTGAGTTTTAATCTTATCTAAAGTACTACCGCCATTCACGAATAATCTTATTTGTTTTATTTTTATTGACCGAAACCATTTTTCAGATGTTTCAGTTCGACTTGATTCACTTCAGTTCGACATATATTCATATATTTATGTTGTTGACACATTTCATTTATGACAGAGGGGGAGGGGGCAGATTCAGATTTTGGTGGCTGAGGGCATCCTCAACTGCAAAAAGTTTGAAAACCCCTGATCTACAATAAACGAACTATGAACAATAAAATATTATTATGGGTACTTAGCCAACATTATTTGGAAATAACTTACTACACATCAAGCCTTTTTTTAAAAAAATATGAAATAAAGCTCGTAACACTCTTATTACTTAAATACCTTTTAAATAAATTTTCATTACCAAACATTTTAAAATACAATTCCTATCGTTAACTTGATATTTATACAATAAATAAATAAATAAAAATACTAACCATCAATTGAACTAGTGCTGGTTTCCGTGAGGTACGAGAGGTATCGGTAATTGTCGGATCTATTATTCTATTAGTAGAATATACCACATGACCTTCACGAACACTCAGTCGTTCACCTGTAATAATTATTTTTAAATAACTTTAGTAAAACCGATATTAAAAAGAAAAAACTGCTGCACTTGTACAAATTACAATTATAGGTATGGAGCTTTTTTCTGTAAAAAAAAAAAAATAATAATAGAAAACACAAATTACAATTATACGTATGGAGCTTTTTTCTTAAAAAAAAATAGAAAACAATAACCTTCAAATCCACTTCTCTTTTTAGTTTAACATCCCATGTTTATGCTCTAAGGGAAATCATGATCAGGATGATATACGAAATTGTAGAATGAAGAAAGTAGGAGAAACCGAAAGAACCCCGAGAAAACCCACACACACTATGTTTGTCCACGATATAGCTCGTTTGACTGCGGTAAAGTTTTTTTTTTTTTTCATTTTTCTTATGTGAGGAAAAAAAAAGAAAGTGTGTTACAAGAATGAAAAGTTTTGTGACATCTTTTTTCACTATCACCAGGACTTTGATCAGTTCTCAAGGTATCCCGTAAAAACCTTTTCCCTACTCTTGCTCATGTTCGCCATACATCTCGTTCGGAACTCTTGTCGTCTGCCTGAACAATCAGCGCAGACTCTTAGCTCTTGTGGTGTTATCTGAGACATGCACGGAAGACCAGACTATGATGGCTAATGAATGATTGCCACGCTCATATCGCACACAGTCGTCAGAAATCAAGTTTCTAAGATAAGTTAGAACACTGTTACTAAGTTTAACTTTTTTGCGTTTCGTAAGAAAGTTTGTCATGTAGTTATCACATAAATTTTCATATACATCTTGTGACCAAAGGTAATGTACTAGGTTGTTAATATCTAAACTAAAAGATTAATTGAGTTGCTTTTCATGCCATTCGTGCTTATTTCTAATGTGTTATTTTCGCCCGTGCATTAAGACAGCTGTAGTACATGTGTGTGTGTGCGAAGACTGATCTTAAATATGTGCATAGATATTAGTGCTGAATGAAACTTTCAATTTTAATTTAAAATAGTCACTGCGAGTTAGAGATAAAAATTGTGTATTCAGGGTGGCGACAAAAATTACAAGAAAGAATTCCCCTGACTTATCACGGTTTTCAAGAACATATTTGAAATTTTTCCTGATATGTAATTAGTCATACAGACTTTCCTATCTTGATAGAAATCCAAGCCCAAGAAAACATGACAGCGATGACATATAAGTAATATATTCTTCTCGTATCAACTAGAAAATAAATAATATAAAAACAAATACAATGTATTTTATTATGAAATTCAAAACAGTACCTAATGAAAATTCCTGCACAAGGAAGAAATTAAAAATTTTCTGAAACCTGAATCTTAAACTTTGTCACATGATGAAAGTTTCGTTACATATGAAAGGAAGAAGTCATAGTGAGACACTCACTGAAAAAGGGTGGATGTATGTACCACATATCAAGAAAGGAAATTCCTATGTTAAGGGGGTTTTCATATTCAGACTCTGAACTGGGGCAATTCACATGAAATCGGACAATTTCCAGAGCAAAGGTTGCTAACAAAATTTACTTAATTTTTATTTTTATTTTATTTTATTTTATTTTTATTGTATTTATTTATTTTTTTAACTTAAAATTATACCACATTCAGGGAGTTGAAAACGGGTATTCATTTAAATTTCAGCCGCGCAGATTTGTTTGTAGTGGCCATTTTGTACAGGCACCTGAGCGTATTTTGAACTTTTCGGAGGATTTCGTTAAACGCTGTAACTTTTTAGGTTTTAAAGATAGAGTTCAAACCAAAACCATATGGAAGATAATGGAATGGACAATATTTTATATTCTGTGCATATTGACACGTACTTTAGAACCTCGAGAAAAAAAAACTCTGAACATTGAGGTTGGAAACTTAGAAATGGTAATTTTGAATTGTACATTTTGAAGCGAAATAAATGAGACTCAGTTTCGATTTTTTGTCTACCTAGATACTAGATAATAGACAATGTACCAAACAAGTTTCAGATCTGAAAACCATTTACTTGATTTGTTTGGAAATTTTTAATCTTTGCGTATCTTCGAAAATCGAGTATTTTCACCATCAAATATCTCAGGAAAGACACAACTAAAAAATCCCAAGTTTGCACAAAATCCATAACTGAAATCAAAATATTAACCCTAGGAACACCAAATTGGCCTATGAGGCACATAAGTTATTTCTTTAACATTTTTTAACATTTCTGTTTGGATAATAAATCTCAAAAAAAAAAAAAAAAAAAAAAAAAAAAGTATACATTGTCAGGCTTGACCCGATTCATCATAATATGTACTTGCTTAGTTTTTAATGTCTTGTTTTTTTCTATATATAAATAAAGAAATCGTTGTGGGCCTCCGAGCCCCCTCCCCCTTGGCAGTACTAAGGGGCTATTCAAAGGATACGCTAACTGTTACATTCCAGTGTTTTGGCTATTTATTTTCTTTTCCTTTGAAATGATTTTGGTATTACAAAATGCGGGGCACTCTATTTGCATTGAAATTATTATTCTGATGCAGTGTTGCCATCTACCATCATGAATATTTAGTTTTTATTTTTTTCTGATTAATTGCTTATTACCTAATATTTTATTTTCTATTAGTTTATTCCTTCAAACCTGTTAACACCTAAATATGTCTCTTTATATTATATTCTCTCTCTCACACATATACGCTCACTCACTCTTTCTCTGTCTCTCTCTCGCTCGCACACACACTCACACACACACAAATACGGAGAGAGAGAGAGAGAGAGAGAGAGAGAGAGGCAAAGAGAGAGAATTCAGTTTCAATAATGATGGCAAATAACTACGCTGCTGCATCTCTGGTGTCATCAAATATTTTTAATCGTAGAATTTACAAGCAGCAGCCTGCAACCTGACTGAAGACGTATATTTGATAGAAAGCTGTGTTTGGTATTCTGTGACTGTATGTCGGAATCTGTATCAGCATTGGAACAATGGACAACCGCGCTCCTCGCGAAAGTTCAAGTAAAGAAGAACTTCAACAAGTTTTAAATGAATCTGATATAAAAGGTAGTTAGCTCTGAGACATTGAGACCAACCTCACCTAACATAACCTAAACTCTCATACTATCTCTTGCGGAAATCGCATTTAAAAATCTCTCACCGTTTCAAAGATTTCAAGGGTGGACGGAATTATACCTTGTAATATTCATGATGTTGTAGTGCTGTTAGTTTGCAACACTGACAGACAATATGTAGCTTGTTTGCTTACGTTTTACATGCATTTCATAGATGCCAAAATTCACAATAGCTGACGTTGTGCCATTAGAAAAATTGTAACTTTATGTTGGGTTGGCAACACTGCTCCTTGAGTAATATTCCCTATAGTGCCCAATGAAGGTCCCTCACACTATGTATCTTTTCGCGGAAACAAGCTTTAAAAGGATTTCGCGATTTCAAGGATAACCGGGATGGAAAACATAAAGGTTAACTCTAAATTCATTGGAAATATTTCCCCCTCTTCCCCACTCCACACCACTGTACCCAATCACCATTCAAATGCGATTAGAAGAAGTCTTTGCATCGAACTACACCGTACTAACTGACTTGATCTGTATGATACTTTTTCTATAATAACAAATGACATAAATAGGTCATAGTTACTGATATAAATAAAAAATGTAACTTAAACAATTACACACATAAGGTTGGCAACACTGTACTTAGAAACTTAGTAATAATGTAGAATAAAAATATATGATGTCTCAGACACCCCAAAATTCACAAACAATATAAATTAGTTTCCGTGAAAAATAATGACATTTTAGTAGTGCCCCCCGACCCCTTGGTTTCAATAAAACCCAACAATAACTTGGTGTTCCTAGGGTTAAGTAATGTCACTATTTCATTATTATCTTCTTATTTATAACGAAAAGGTATTTATAAGCAGTGGTGGTTTCAGAAAATTTCCTCCGGGGGTATGTTCAATTTATGGGGAGAGAGTACTGCGAAATCACTGGTAGTCTACATTGAGCACAATCAAAGATATGGAGCCGAAAGGGGAAATTTCTAAACTACAGAGAGAGGTGTCAAGTTCCTTCCAGGTCATCCCCTGAAATCACCACTGTTTATAAGGTTTTCTTAGCAAATAGAATATTACATTTGTTTCTCATTCTCCACTTTGTAATGGTAAAATCATAACTTATAGAGAATTATAATAAAGGTATAAAGAATCATATTACTAATTACATAAATATTATCGTGATTTCAAAGTTACTGATTTCTGGTGGGATTAAAACTCCTTTTTTTTAAATTGCACTTTACAGTAAACTCTATATAAACCTGACTGGAAAGCTATGTTTAACTCCAACTAATTAACCAATATCTTAACTAATATATTTTATTTTAATATTTTTATTATTCAACGTTGTATACACTTCATTTCCAAAATCAAAATTTCACAAATGTATATTGGACGAGTGCATATTCGCAAAAAAAAAAAAAAAATAATAATAATAAATAAATAAATAAATAAATAAATAAATAAATAAATAAAAAATAAATAAAATAATAATAATAATTTACGTAAATACTGGAATACGTCTTGGACTTCATAGTTTCAGTAATAATAATAATAATAATAATAATAATAATAATAATAATAATAATATTATTATTATTATTATTATTATTATTATTATTATTATTATTATTATTATTATTATTATTATTATTATTATTATTATTATTATTACCACAAACTAATCACACGAAAAATACGAAACTTGTGTGTCTTCTCGACATAATCTCCCTGCAGTCGTACATTTTTTCACAACGTCGACGCCACGACTCCATGGCCGCAGCCAACGCTTCTTTAGAAGTCTATTTTGATCACTGTAAATTCACTGATGCAATATCGGCACAGCTAGTGAATATGCGACATCAGAGAGTACGGAGTAGAGAGTAGTGAGTAGGGAGCATGAGAAATCACTTGAAAGTTGTTGTCATGAAGAAACTGCTGTGTCATGTTCGCCCGATATGCTGGTGCATTATCTTGGTGGAACAACATACATGCAGCCTTTTCTGTCCGTTTTCCACGTAAAGTTGGAACAAGGAGCTGCTTCTAAACATCTTCGTAGGATGCACCTGTCACCGTAGTGTCCATTGGAACGCAATTAGTAAGGATTACTCCATCGCTGTCCCAGAACATGGCCACCATAATTTTTTCAGCATTGGCACTTACTGTTTTTTTTTTTCCGGTGAATATGCGTGCTTCTATTGAGCAGATTGGCGCATCGTTTCAGAATTAAAAACGGCATGCATGTATCATCCATTGTCACAATCGATGAAAAGAAAGTCCCATTCATGCCGCTATCAAGAGTCAACATTGCCTGACAACATGCCACACGTGCAAGGACGCCGATCCTGGGGGGCTGAGGGGGCCCGGGCCCCCCAAAGCTCATGTGGGCCCCAGTATTGTGTTTATGAATATACAACATTTGGCATAATTTGAATGCAATTTGTCTTAAAATCCTTACATATATACCTTCTGCATCTGAATGGGGCCCCCCAAATTTATAGAGAAATCGGCGCCCTTGGACACGTGCACCTTTGTGATCGTCCGTCAGCATTCGTGGCACCCGCTAGAGAACACTCTTCGCATTTTCAGGTCTTTATGGAGGATTATGTGCACAGATTCCATGGAAATATCAACTCTGGAGGCGATGTGTTCCACACTCATTCGACGATCCTCCAACACAACTTTCTCCACTCGTCCCATCATGTCATCAGACCGACTTGTGAGAGGCCGAGATTGTCTTGGTTTGTTGTCAGACGACATTCTGCCTTCTTTGAACTGTCGCTCCCACAAACGTACATTAGACACCCGTGACACCATCATCACATGTGTCATTCAACTGGCAACGAATTTGAGGCGGTGGCGCACCACACAAATGGAGAAAACGAATGATTACACGCTGTTCTTGTAATGAAAACGTCGCCATTTTACGAGCATCGTAAATATCCAAAAAATGTCATCGCTCTTACCGCTGCCTAGAGTTCTGTGTGCCGCATGGTGTTGCCATCTCTGACATGTATAGACAATGAGTGCTCGCGTATCTTAAAACAAACAGCACATTTGTATGTGTTACCAGTCCTGAGAAAACGATAGAGACATTAAAGCTTGCTTTTATATACAATGTTGGGGCGCAAGTCGCCCCTCCCCCCTGCTCAGTGTGACAGGCAAAGTCTTGCTGTAAAACGAATTTCATGTTTCAGAATTGTGATAAATTCTAAAAAATATATGAAAGAAATCTTAATATTTTGCAATTTTTTCTCCTCTTTCAATGCTGTGCAGCAAAATGGCCAATGTACACCTTGTCTCAAAAAGGTTGAGCGCATTCTTTATTGCTGTTTCGAGGCAAAAATTTTCTAAGTCCAACTTCGGGTATCTTCGGGAAAAAGTAAACCAGGTTCGAACCTCGAAGCCAACCTTTGCAATCGGGAAAAATCTTGCAGATGTGTTTTTCTTCTTTTAAATATAATAAGACTTGTTACCAATTATATATAAAAAAGCAACATTGATTGAAATACTTAATGATACAATATTTCGAAACTATTAATGCCAGCACATGCTTGTTTGTCATTTTGCTCTCCATACTTAATGGAATATTTAGATACGTAAACGAATCTTTCCATATGTAAAAGAATGGTGAAAGTTAAGACATAGAACATTATTCTCTCCTGAGTACTAAAATAAAAGTCAAAGTAGAACAAAAACAGCGTTTGCAGTGGATATGAATTTAATTATTATCTTAAATACCTTTATATATCGCTAGAATTATTATTCGTGGAGCGCTTGTGTTAGCTCAGTGGTATACGCCGTTGGATTTCAAATCGTAAGGTCGAGGGTTCGATTCCCTTCTGAGTCAATGTTTTTTTTATAAAATTCTATTTTCCGCAATGCATGAAAAATTATATAAAATAATTACATTAAAATACGTCAGTTGTATATATATAACATATAATCATTGCACAACATAGTGATTATTATGTTTAAAATATAACAGGTGTCCACAGTACGTTGGTATTCTATGATATATGTAAATGTTAAATACAAATTAAGAAAATAATATCATCGCAATAAATAAATTATGTAGTGTATTTATTTGCAGCTATTTGTCATATAGGGGTTACTTCTGAACATTCGTATTACAGCATGTCATTGATATTCTTGAAAAATTATCCGAGGCATAAAAAGAGGGTATAAACAGAGAGTCCAAAGTCGGAACGCTCGCAAGAAATTCATGAACCCCAAAGGTCACGTGAGCAGACTGGAATTGTCCTTATGAAGCATGCCACAGCAGAAGGTCTTTACATAGATTTTCAATTCAATATCTGATATATGCTTTTGCAATGTGGAAATGGCGATGCCTTTGGTCGCTCTCTCTCACTTTCTCGCTCGCTCACTCTGTATTTATATATATGAAAGTGGATGTATGTGTGTGTTTCCACATAATTCTGATATGTCTAGAGCAATTTTAACCATATTTCTTACAATCTGGGAAAGAGTACTGTCGGGATATATATCAAAAATGCTAGAAAAGGATCGATATTAGTATCGAATCCATAGTTTCGTGGTCGCTTAGGTAAACAGTTCTACTTTCAATTCAAGTCCAATTAAGCTCCCATTAGCACCCAGGGTGGTTACGTAGCGACAAAAAATATCGAAATCAACCAATATTAGAGTCGAAGCGTAAGTTTTCAGTGCCGCATTTCTCATTAGTCCAACTAGGCCCGTGCCTAGAGGGCAACATATTTGAAGAGCGCAAAGTTTAAAATTTTAATTTTTTTCGTATGAAAAAGTTAAAAAAAATCGAGAGCAAATACCGTATACTATTTCATGAGCAGTCCTCTTTTACTATTCTAATATATTTAATGATAGCGTAAGAAATCTGAAATAATTCAGAACATGTTTCCCATTTATTTTTTGTTACCTAATTGTAGCTGTAGCATCTAGTGAGTGGTATTTAACTGCAATAAATTCACTAATTAAGCATATTCGAATTAAGTTTTATTTGTAAGTTAGGGATCAAGGGACGGAGAAATGTGTAGTTATTGGTGGCGCAGAGAGCAAAAGTGCGTAGGGACGCCGAGCTTCTAAATGCAGCACTGTTCGCTAAATTAATTGGTAGAAATTTTAATGTCATTTAAGACCAAATTTAGTTCTAGCAGTGGCAGTATCCGTTTGCTGTCCTAGGAGGAATGAAAGGGACTGACATCAAAATTATATAAAAAAAAGACCTACATTAGTGTCGAATCTATAATTTTGGGGGTCTCTTAGGTAAAGATTGGAACTTCAGATGCCATGTAAGTTAAGCCCTCATTAACACAATGAAGGAGTTTGTGAAATTTGTAACATGTAGAAATAATTGAAAATAACCAATGTTAGTATACAACCCATATCTTTCGTGGTCGCCAAGTTCATTTGGAGCAGTTCTGATGACCTTTAAGTTTAAGTTCAACTTCCAGTAAGAGTAAGATCCCCCAGCACATCTAATAAGGAGAGCGTAGTTCTGGAATGTCTGGGACAACCTTTACCAAACTTGGGAGACATATTACTTTCAATCTAAGAAGAAAATATTGTAGTAGTATGAAGTTATGGAAGTTGGGAGGTGTGACATGTAAAAATAATGTAAAACGACTGATCTTAGTGTTTTATCCATAATTTTCTCGGTCGTTGAGATGGATAGTGATGCTCCCAATGGAGGTTACATCCAAATTCATTCCCATCTTCACAGGATGATGGCCTGGGAGAGCTAAAAATAAAATCTCAAAAATTACTTAAATATTTGTCAAATTCATAGTTTTCGGGGTGAGAAAGCGTTTCTAATAACTTTGGAAGGTAATTTGTACCCACGTCAAGATGGGCTTTTTAATCATATCAATTTCTCACCTTAAGAAGAAATTACCATTACAATTATGATATAAAGCCAATCTTCGGAATCGATGAAAAAATTATGTAGATATATGTTTCGTCTTTTAAATGAAACAAGACATGTTAAAATCAAAGATGGAGTGGGTCAATGGGTCGGTTGGTAAGTGGGTTTAATGGGTCAAGATTTGTGAGTGGATCAGTGGATCGTGGGTCAAAAGGACGTGACCTACTGCGAAACACCACTCACCGTGACTCACACTGGCCCACCCGGTGGCCACCCTTTTAGTCCAAAGATATTTCGTCCAAAGAACATTTCGTCCAGAGACATTTAATCCAAAGACATTTGGTCCAAGGGACAATTCGTCCAAATGACATTTCGTCCAAACTGCAATTGGTCCAAAGGACATTTCGTCCAAAGGAGAATTGGTCCAAAGGACATTTCGTCCAGGGATGTTTAGTTCAAAGCACATTTCGTCCAAAGAACATTTGGTCCGATAACGCTTGGGGGTCAAGGGTTTATTTCTATTAGAAGAGTAAAAGTGATTTTTATAACATTATGACTCAGTAGCTTCTTATTTCTAAAGGAAATTTAAAATAGAGATTTATTCCGCAATTTTCATTTTGATAGAACAAATAATGCTGAGATATTCAGAAAAACGTAAACGCCTGAAAACAACATGGCCAAACAACAGGAGTGAGGAAAAGGTTGTAGTATGAAGTATGTTGCTGTAATAACTGCTAACATGACATCTAAAATTTTCATGTTGTGAATGAAACAGTTCTAAAATAAGTAACGGTAACTAAAATTATTGGAGTTTAAATTTGAGTAAGTTAAATATTAGGTATTCAAACCCTTGTGTTAGAAACGTGAAAAATTATGTGTCAAGTATCTTTGAAGAAATACTGAGAATAGAAAAATACACATGTGTGAAATATATTCTTAGTGTCCAAAGATAATACTCTTAAACAGTCACATTTTTGGCTGCAACATTGTGAAAAGTGATTGACAAATATAAGATGAAAATTGGAACATTTCGTGTAGAATATACGTATCTTTTCAGGTTAACCACAAGTCTGGTTTCTATTTGTAGACTATTGATAGTGTGTAACTTCGGCAGACGTTTCTACATAATTAGTGAGTTGTATGACAACCAGAATTGTTAACTTGTCTTGTATTTTTATTTCAGTGTTACTCCTTATGCAAATATAGTATATACTTTTGCCTTCATATTAATTTTCTCGGTACAGCACAGTACATTTAAGATATCCATTGCAAAGTCTCAAACCAAATACAAGATTCACATGACCATGCGGAGGCAATGTTGTCCGCAAATGAAGAGGGAGTATGCTCTTCAAAGGGTTGTTTATCATTTTGGGAGGTGAATTCCTTAACCAACGAAGCTACAACTGTATTTCTGCGAAGCTAAAACTGTATTTTTGTAAAATTATTGATGAAAGCAAAGAAAGGTGGCCATTTAGTTTTCAGGCGTTTACGTTTTTTCTGAATATCTCAACATATATTTGTTTTATCGTAAAGAAAATTGCGGAATAAATCTCTATTTCATAATTTCCTTTAGAAATAAGAAGCTACACAAGTAACACTTCCCAAGTGTAACACTCCAATTTTGATAAAAATTTGGCAGGCAGATACTACACATAAAATAAGTAAATACGTGTTTTTTTTATTTTCTGCGGAAAAACGGTTTTAGGGGGCAAAAGCCCCCACCCAAAATTTTGAAAGTTGTCGCCCGAAAGGCAAGAAGAAGTCGACCGAAATAAATGAAATCGTGCACAAATATTGTAGACGAAAAATGAGGGAATACAGGTTTCGTGTTTTTCAAGAAAGAATGGTTGGGTGGGGCGCGGACCCCTCCAAACCTTTGCTCATGAAATATCAAAAGTGCTAGTAACAGTATGTCAGAAGTGCCTAAATTTACATGAAGAATTGCAACGAAACTTTGTGTATGGACAATATGTAAAAAATAAATGAACACGGGTTTTTTATTTTCTGCGAAAAAAGGGTTATAGGGTGCAAAAACTCCCACCCAAAGTTTTGAAAGTTGAAGCCCGAAAGCCAAGAAGAAGTGGACCGAAGTGAATGAAATTGTATGTAGATATTGGATACGTAAAATAAGGCCTTTCGTGTTTCACAAGTGTCTCCATCTGATTTCTTCAAATTTGGCAGATCAACAACATGCACAAACAGTATAGTGTATTTTATAGCATTTCAGGAGGCACCTTTAACCCTTACAATGTTTTTCCGCATAAACAAAAACACGTGTCGATTAATTTCCTGTTTGCTGTTGATGTGCCAAATTTAAAGCAAAACGGATAGGGATACTTCAGAAACACGAAAGACCTTATTTTACATAGGGTCTCTAAAATGTCTACCCACAATTTCATTTGCTTTGGTCCACTACTTCCTGCGCTATTACGGTAATATTTACTTTTTTTTGGAGAAGGCCTAGGCCCCAACACTGTTTTCCGCACAAATTAAAACACGTTTCGTTTATTGTTTTGCGAATTGTCCCTATACGAGGTTTCGTTGCAATTCTCCATACTCTTTAAGAACCTCTGACGTATAATTATTTGCACTTTTGACATTTCGTAATCAACAGTTTAAAAGGTCCGTGATATACGCAACCGTTTTTTTTAAAGGAAAACACGAAACCCAATTACCTCAATTTACGTCTACAATATCCAGGGGTGCCCACAAGGGGAGGTTATGACGCAAACTGCGTCATTGAAATATTTGGGGGGGGTAAAACTCTTACAAATATGTTTGAGGGGGTGTAAAAATTTAATCGAAAAGATTTTTTTCATGGAAGAACACCTACGGATAGACAATTGGCGGGAGGTGCGTCATGGACACGAGGGGGGGGGGGCACCACTGCAATATCTGTGCACAGTTTCATTCAATTCTGTACACTTCTTCTTGCCTTTTAGGCCTCAAATTTCAAAATTTTTGGTGGGGGATTTTGTCCCTTAAAACCGTTTTTCCTCAGAAAATAAACTCGCATTCGTTTATTTTTTGCGTATTGTCCCTACACAATATGTCGTTCCAATTCTTCATGTCCTTTAAGCACTTCTGACATACTGTTATTCGCACTTTTGATGTTTCACGATCAAAGTTTTGTAGGGGTCTGTGTCCCACCCAAACCTTTTTCTTTCTTTTTTTTTTTTTTTTCAGGAAAATACGAAACCAGTATTCCCTCATTTTATGTCTACAATATCTCTGCACAATTTCATTCACTTTGGTTCATTTCTTGTGACCTTTCGGGCCTCAAGTTTCAAACTTTTGGATGGGGGCTTTTGCCCCCTAAAACCGTTCTTTCGCAGAAAATAAAAAAAGTATTTATTTATTTATTGCGTATTGTCCCTACTTAAAGTTTCGTTGCAATTCTTCATGTTCTTTACACACATCTGACATACTGTTATTAATACTTTTGATATTTCGTGATCAAAGGTTTGGAGGGGTCTGTGCCCCACGTAACCATTTTTTCCAGGAAAATACGAAACACGTATTCCCTCATTTTACGTCTGCAATATCTGTGCACAATTTCGTTCACTTCGGTCCACCTCTTCTTGCCTTTCGGGCGTCAACTTTCAAAATTTTGAGTAGGGGCTTTTGCCCCCCCTAAAACCACTTTTCCGCAGAAAAACACGTATTCGTTTATTTTGTGTGTAGTATCTACCTGCCAATTTTTTTTTTTAAAATCGGAGTGTTACACTTGGGAGGTATTACTTGTGTCATAATGTTATATGCATCACTTTTACTCTTATAATAGAAGCAAACCCTTGACCCCCAAGCGTTACCGGACCAAATGTTCCTTGGACGAAATGTGCTTTGAACTAAACATCCCCGGACGAAATGTCCCTTGGACCAATTATCTTTTGGACGAAATGCTCTTTGGACCAAATATCTTTTGGACCAATTGTGTTTTGGACGAAATGTTCTTTGGACCAATTGTGTTTTGGACGAAATGTCCCTGGACCAAATGTGTTTGGACTAAATGTCTCTGGACGAAAATCCTTTGGACAAAATGTTCTTTGGACCAATTGTCTTTTGGACGAAATGTCCTTTGGACCAATTGGCTTTTGGACGAAATGTTCTTGAAACCAATTGTGTTTTGGACGAAATGTCCTTTGGACCAAATGTCTTTTGGACGAAATGTCCTTTGGACGAATTGTCTTTTGGACAAAATGTTCTTTGGAGAAATTGAACTTTGGACCAAATGTCCCTGGACCAAATGTGTTTGGGCTAAATGTCTCTGGACGAAAATCCTTTGGACGAAATATCTTTGGACGAAACGACCCCCAACTACCCACCGTCCCATTCTGTTCTGCGCATTGTAGACTGCATCTTCTGAACACTGGTGAGCTTGTCTACGTTTTACTTTCAATATCTCCATTTTTCTTCTTCTGAATCTCCATTTCTAATGAAAAAAGCTCAGGCATTTTTGGATTTTGATATTTGCAATTGTAAGAGTGGCAATAGCAATAGGAGTTCAATTTTGAGATACAGCTTGTGAGCTTTTAGAGGAGCTAACTGCTGGAAAAAAATTTTGAATCACCTGTAATATATGAATTATTATACCTAGTATAAAAAACTGAAAGTAACTATGTCTGCGTGATTATCACGGTCAAATTGCAAAGTCAAATGAAATGACATTTGGTATATAATCAGGCCCCAATCCCAACTGGGAAGTTATCATACGCATATCACTTTCATTATAACACATATCCTTAGTGGGGAGTAGGTGTCCGAATTTTTGCGAAAAACTGAGTATCTTACAAGCCGTTCAACTTAGAGAGTTAAATTCAGTATATAACTCTTTACTAAAAATAAACAGAACGTGTCCTGGCATTTTTAAAAATGTGTTTTATGAGCGGGGGGGGGGGGGGGGATTTTCTAATATTGGAAGTTGGTAGTGGGTTGATTTATAAAAATTATCGAAAACGATTAATATTAGTTGAGAAACTAATTGACGAATGAAAACTACAGTCCTTTGCATTTTATACCCACTGCTTTCTAATATAATAATCGCTGAAGCTGGTGTTTAATATATGGATCGTTCAGAGCATAAGGCAATCAAACCATAAAGTTGAGGGAAAAATAGACATAACATTTATATTCCAAGCTTAATTTCATGAGCATTTTAAATTAGTACGGCATGCTTAATTATATGGAAAACTAGTTTTTTCTTTCTTTTCTTCTTACGTTGGTCTACTTTATCTTGATTTGATACTTTCAAATTTCATCCTGTTTTCTACTGAAATGTATATGTAAGCCAAGAAAGAAATAATTATATATGATAAATTTAAATTCATCTTAATTTGGAAGATGAGAAACACTTTACCATTGTATATCGTAAAGGTCAGATCCACCGGTATTGTAACAGAGCGGTGCTTGAGCGATTGACGGTAGGAATTCAAACTCCGATAAGTGAAAATTTCACAGTCTTTTTTTATTTCAAGTGTAACCTCTTTAGTCAATGGAGAGAAGGACGTGGATCATGGGTCAGAGTTGATTATGTTGGTGGGTCGGAGTTGGTCACAATGGTTCAGAGTGGTTCATAGTTGGTTGTGGGTCAATTCTGTATTCTACCATTAATTTCATAATTCGCAATCACCCTGTCCTTTAGCTTAAAGACACAATAGTGGAACGTAGAATTTAATATTAGTGATGTAATAAACCCATAATGGGTCGCTTCTTGTTTTACCTTGGTGCATTATACTTTTGCAATGGTAAGACAAGTGTTTACCTCTTCTGGGTAGTTTCCCAGTTTCACATTTGTAGAGGTGGTCAAAGAGTTTTCAATGAAGGATTTATTACCATCTTGAACGCTCGCTATTTTGCACAAGTTAGCATAAAGACTCGGGACTCTTACATTTTTTTAAAAAAATTTTAGTAATACTTTTAAATGACATACTACTTGATTCCCCTTACCATTTTCAAATTTTGAGTTGCACCCCTCCTGAGACCCACCGGGGAACTTTGGGGCAAATCTTTTTCCTCGACACGGGGTACCTTTGAAATTATAAAATACATGTTTTCCGGTGTTGACATTTGTTTCATCGTTTCAGACTTTTATTAGTGTCAACGGGCTTCATGGATACCATGCTTCTTTATTCTCTTAGTTTTCAGATACAAGCCCCCATGTCGTAAGCGTCAGTGGACCACCGATGCGCAACTGGCGACATTTCGCCAAAAGTTGGGGATCCTGCAGCTACGATCACCCACTTCGGTTTTGAAAATTATACCACCAGCGGCAGAAACTCAACGAAACGCCAACGAACCACAAAATTTCTCCCCCAAAATATGTTAAATCGCCCATATGCTTGATTTGTTTATATTCAGGTGAGTGTAAAAAACACTAGGAAAAAAAAAGCAAATATCCCAAGGTGGGCGCGAACCTTCAACCTTAAGTTTACTTGCCGCATATTCTTCTGACTTCGCCACGGAAACGATGAAGAAAATCTCGCTTGTAGAAGGATAAATTATTGAGGTCTTAATTTAGCCAATGAAACAAATCCCTCTATCTCGAGTTCTGTGAGATGGTACTGTGAACCGTTTCGAGATTTATTGCTTTCTGGTGGGGTACTATCTATGTGCAAAATTTGAGAAAATTGCCGACGCGCACCTTCGGAAACTCTCCTCTTTAGTGCAATGTTGACAAGAGATGATGTGGGTCAATGAAACCTTGATCCACAAAATACTGACCCACTACACATCGTGACCCACAATGACTCAACACCCAACGTGACCCATTCACCCACCATGACCCACTCTGACCCACCACCAACTATAAACAACTCTGAACCATTGTGACCAACTCCGACCCACTAACATACATCGTCATTAAGTTTGATCCATTATCCACGCCATCCTCTCTACTGACTTAAGAGGTTATATTTGTAATAAACCAATTGTTTCCAGTAGTTAGCTCCTCTAAAAACTCATAGCCTGCATCTCAAGAGCCAAGCAGTAAGTCTTATTGCCACAACTGGAAATATCAAAATCCAAAAGAGCCTGAACTTCTTTCTTCATTACAACCAAATGAAAAAAGAAGAAAAATGGAGGTCTTGAAAGTAAAACGTAGACAAAGTTGCCAGTGTTCAGAAAATGCTATCTAGAAGGCACTGAGCTGAATGGGTTGGTGGGTCAATGGGTCAGTGTGAGTCACAGTGATGGTGTTTCGCAGTGGGTCACGCCTTGCTGACCTACGATCCACTGACCCACTCATAAATTTTGACCCATTTGACCCACCGACCAACTCAATCTCTGATTTTACATTTAGTATATCATTTAAAAGACGAAACATACATCTACACAATTTTTTCTCGATTGCGAAGGCTAGCTTGATACATATACTAGTTGAGATAGTAATTTCTTCTTAAGGTGAGAAATTGATAAGATTAAAGAGCCCATCTTGAAGTGGTTACAAACTACATTCCAAAGTTATTAGAAACGCTTTCGCGACCCCAGAAAACTATTACTTCGACAAATATTTAAGTAAGTTTTTACATTTTATTAATCATATCTCCAAGCCCCTCATCATGTAAAGATGGGGATAATTTTGGATATAACGCCATTGAGTGCCTCACTACTCATCTCAACGACCGAGAAAACAATGGATAACACTCTACAATCAGTCATTTTACACTATTTTTACATGCCACTCTTCCCAACTTCAATCCCTTGAGGTATCTGAATTCCACAATATTTTTTTCCTTAGATTGAAAGTAATATGTCTCCCATGTTAGGTAAAAGTTGCTCCAGACATTCCGGAGTTTCGCTGGAATATACACGTATACATACATCAAAACATTTAGAGCTTTGTGAGCAATGCTTTTGACGTTGCTCCTGTATATTCAAAATCCATGAGGCATAGTCGCTCATACCAAAACGTGGCATTAAATGACATTGTGTTTGTAACAGTGTCACGAACTCAAACTATGGATTTGACACTAATCTCAGTCACTTGAGACATTTTATTTTTCATCCTTTATCGCCCGCCATAATAATGGGTTTTGAATCAATTGAATTGATTTTGAGTTTAACGTCCCGTCAGCAGTGAGGCTATATGAGACGTAGACCTACTAATTAACGCGAACTACATGAGCTCTCGCTGGGGGCCGAATCTGGGTCTCCCACACCGAAAGCGTGTACGCTATACGCTTAACCACAAAGGAGCTTTACGATGAGAGTTAAATTTGGACTTTAACGCTTTCGGAGTTGTAATTATTAATTTCTGCAACAACGAGAACTATGGATTCGACATTAATATCGATCGCTTTTACTTTATATATATTGGCGGAGAGAAAGGGACCACATCCATATACAAAAGCCTTGCAGATTATTGAACTGAAATCCTTTGGAAAGAAATCCTATTCTGCCTTCATTCGCGAGTATAAATAAGTCTCTTAGACATGACTTCGTGTTCGTAAATTTCCTGTTTACATAGTTTTGGGGATCGGGAGTTTTGTGTCTGTAACGAAGATTGGAGTTTGTATAATAATTTGTGTTTCTACCCGAATAGTCTCTTTACTTTTCAGAAAGCGTAAATCACTTGCTGTAATGAGAAAATTCAGAAGTAACTTCCGATGACAAATAGCTCCAAATAAATACACTACATAATTTATTCATTGCGATGATATTATTTTCTTAATTTGTAGAATTTCATTAAAAAACATTGACTCAGAGGGGAATCGAACCCTCGAACTTACGATTTGAAATCCAAGGGCGTACCACTGAGCTAACACAAGCGCTCCACGAATAATAATTCTAGCGATATATAACGGTATTTAAGATAATAATTACATTCATATCCACTGCAAACGCTGTTTTTGTTCTACTTTGACTTTTATTTTAGTACTCAGGAGAGAATAATGTTCTATGTCTTAACTTTCACCATTCTTTTACATATGGAAAGATTCGTTTACGTATCTAAATATTCCATTAAGTATGGAGAGCAAAATGACAAACAAGCATGTGCTGGCATTAATACAGTTTCGAAATATTGTATCATTAAGTATTTCAATCAATGTTGCTTTTTTATATATAATTGGTAACAAGTCTTATTATATTTAAAAGAAGAAAAACACATCTGCAAGATTTTTCCCGATTGCGAAGGTTGGCTTCGAGGTTCGAACCTGGTTTACTTTTTCCCGAAGATACCCGAAGTTGGACTTAGAAAATTTTTGCCTCGAAACAGCAATAAAGAATGTGCTCAACCTTTTTGAGACAAGGTGTACATTACATTTGTATACCATTAGCTTGTTAAGAATTATTGACAATTTTCTGATTAGAAGAATTTTACAGCTAATCTTTAGTCATAGGCGGAGCTAGGAATTGTCTGCTGGGGGAGAGGGGCAGACCTTTTGGTCGGCCTCAGAGGTCTTGGTAGGTGGACATCTTATAGGTGCATTTTTATTTTTTTGTCAAAAAGTTCGGGAGGGGAGGTAATGCCCTCCATGCTCCCTCATAACTCCGTCCATGTCTTTAGTGTACCAATTATTTGTGGGAAATTATTGTGGATAAATCTGTGAACTATTGCCCACGAGCAATTTTCCTCCGTAGATTGCTTTTTTACTTAATGTCCCGCGTTTATGTTTCAGGCTAAGTGAGACAGTGGTGATGGTAATGAATGAAATCGTGGGGAGAACCCCAGAAAACACACACAGATTATGTTTGTTCATCACAAAGCCCACTTGGCGCGTGATTTACAGAATTGAAAGAATGAAAAATTCTCACAAAAATTTAGGTTTCTTACATTTAATTTTCAGGATCTATCACAATGAAAAATTATTGTTGAACATCGAGATTTTACCGATAATAGTAACATTCTTTTATCTATTTAAATATTTAATATGCATCCAGTAGTACGTTAATAATCATGCTTATCGTGTACTCTTCTAGTGTTCTGTGATGATGTTTTCCTTTCTAATATACACATCTTCTCAAGCAGTAAGACCTCCCACCCCTCACAAACCAAGAAATTCCTTGAATACCTTACTGAAGAAACCATTGTGATAAAAAATGGAACATAGAACAAGAATATTTAATTGCCGTTCGTTAATTAATGATAATAATATAATAAACTTCATTTAATAATAGTTATTTTATTAGATTTAAAGTAATTTGGTAATACTAATAGATTAACTCATTCCATACTACAAAATCAATATATTTTTTTAAATCAATATACACTTTAAAGTGAAAACATTAAAATTAGGAACGTATTTCATGTAACATCCTAGGCGCGCCGCCAGAATACTTAGTTACAACAATTATCAAATTTCCTTTTATTAGTTGAGAGATACCTACCTAACCAGTATTTTAAAGGAGGAACACGAATTCTTCCTCGCGAACTGACAGATAAAAAGCCTTTCTTCGAAAGATCTTCCAGCCGGATGCTACTACCTCTTTTACATGACTCCAACATCTCAGCTGAATATGAAAAGTATACAAATAGAAATTCATCAATATCCGATAACTAAACAAAACTACAGCACATAAAATAAAATTTCTAAAAAAAAATAACGGCAATTATTCCGAAGTTAGTCGTCCGCCTAGTTTTTGGCTTGGTTCCTTTGTGTACCAAAGTTTAATATTTAATTCACATATTATTGCCGAGCGAGCGTTAGTGAGTGAAGGCGGATTAGAGTCCCGCAGGGCAAGTTGTTTTCTGCCTTCATAACAACTAAATGAGAAGGGGGACCTGTGTTCTAGAGCCTTGCCGCCATGTTGGTCACTTAACTTAGCGTTACATAAAAAAGTATAAATTTCTACACGTTTCGTTACGGTTATTTGCTTACCGTGTTTTCTACAATTTATTTTTAAATTTATTAAGCCACGACTTTTACTTACTTTTAATAGATTTTCCTGATTATCATCAGCCATGTAAACAAAACAAATGCTCATTACATGCCTATAATCCTATTATCAAGTAACCTTGCGTCAAGTAGTTCCCTCCGCTTGCCAAATAGTTCCACATTTAGAATCGTTTATATAAGAAAATAAACTTTCGCTCTCCTTATACAATTACTAAGCATACAAACAAGCAAATTGTTCATTTCTTACCGGTGAATTTTCAAAATTTTGCTAGAAACAGACGACCAACTTTGGAACTTAACCCAAAATAACAAAATATAAAAAAATTAACAAAGTTCAAATTAACATTTTCTCAATTAAAGAAAAAAGTGTCAAATAAAAAAATAACGCATAGCATCTAAAGTATCGTGTGCGTGAACCACGGAGAGATGCAGTTCATAAAATGTTTTGTAGACAACTACGATTCGTCTACCACATACCTAATCGTACTACTACATATGGCACATTTGAATTGTCTCAATTCACGCCGAATGCAGAACCGTTTCCCACGTCACCTACAACGAGTCAAGAAAATGTTTTAGAGAAAACATTTATACTGTTTGTCGCTGATTTTTTCTGGAACTTAACGTAGGGCTCCCATTTGAAGAAAGCTTAATGACACCAGCTTTCACTGATTACAACGTTATCTATCACAAATCGAAAAAAAGTTTCGAATAAACTTTAGCTATTTTCCGTAGAATCTGAATCTACAGTACAATGGAGATCCTCATTTAAGTTTTCGAAGTAAGCCCCACTTTATCCACAAGGGAGTTGGGACGTGTGAATTTTATCACAGGTACATTTCCCCCTGCAAAATATTAATTTATTATCTCGAACTTTTTTTTCCACTTGATGCTTACTTCTTCAGATATTTTGTAGTCTCAAGTTAAAAAATGTTATAGTGGTCTGCACTATTTTTGTTCAGACATAATTTAGTCTATATCTTTAAAACGATTGCTTCTACGAAAAAGACGACCTAAGTGTAAGGACCTTTTTTTTATTTAAAATTTTATGAATTACAATCTTTGTCTCAACTATTTTCCTCGAAAAAATTAAAATTTTCAAGATAAATGCACAAAACTAAAGTCCCTTTCTTTCCCCCTTGAAAAAAAAAATAAAATATAAAAACACGTCCCCAATTAACGTTACTTTTATGATATGCTTAGGGCATCGAAGTGAAGGTCTCGACTAATGTCCAGCTTGGTCGGAATATTTTTGAAGTCAAAGTTCAATTTTTCTGGACTCTTATGTCAAGGTGGAAATTTGAAATTAGCAACTGAGAAATTATAAACTGCAATTCAGTTAATGATGTTTGTAAATAGTGGTGTTTCTAATTTATTTAATAATATTTTCTTGCGGTTACATCAATGTATGCTGAATTTTCAGATGTAGACTATAATTAAGGATAAAGAACCTGTGGGTGTAAAGGCTGAAATATACTTTTGGAAAATATAGGCATGGTCAGTATTTTCAGCTCGAAACATCGAATTTAGTTTCCCTGACCATGATGGTTGTAGCTGAATTAGGAGACCAAAATATATGGGACAAAAGTAATCACAACGAATTTTCTGGGTGTTTCAAAACAGCACCGACAACGTTTGGGAGGTGATTCCTGACACCAAGATAAGACAAAAAATATGGACCAACCTGGGTGCACAAATGCTTCCTTTCGGTGTTATAGGCTGCCGGAAACATGAAAAAATGAACTTTAAATGCTCATAGCTCCAAAGTCGGGTCAAGACAGGTCAAGACTTAGCTTAGTCGGGTCAAGACTTTACTTAGAACTAATATGTGCACTACCCAAAAATAAATGTTTCAGAATCCTAGGGTACTCACGCAACAAATTTTGCAAAGGGAGATGGTTACTGGCATATAATTTGAAGTACTCACCAACTACCTCCAAACAAGTGTTGCAAAAGTACCGCAGGATTCTGAAACTTGGATAGGACACATACTAGTTCCTAAGTGAAGTCGACCTGACTACGGCAGGTTCTATAGTTTTGGAGGTATGGACCTTTAAATGTTCAGTTTTTCATGTTTTCGGCAGCCTATAACTCCGAAAGTAAGCATTTGTGCACCCAGGTTGGTCCATACTTTTTGTCTTATCTTGGTGTCAGGAATCACATCCCAAATGTTGTCGGTGTTGTTTTGAAACACCCTGTATATATACTTTATTACACAATTAGCAAAAGTTCCCTTCCTCGCGAGGGAAGAATCGCATGTACAGTAATAAATATACACCCATAAATTTGAATTTTATAGAAATTGTCCCCCTTTCTCTCTTCAGAAGCAGAATTCTCGTAAACATGGAAACACATGTTCGAAATAGGTATAAATATGGAACAACTTGAATATTATAGAAATTACCCCTTTCCCCGTTTACGAGCAGTATTTTCTAAAACGTTGAAGCACGTGTTCCCTTATTTTTAATTAAGAGTTTATTTTCCAAATTTCACACTTCAACATTACGCAAATCCTCACATTGAGCATTTCCTTAATAATAATAATAATAATAATAATAATAATAATAATAATAATAATAATAATAATAATAATAATAATAATAATAATAATAATAATAATAATAACAATAATAATAATAATAATAATAATAATAATAATAATAAACGGAAAGTTTAGTATTTTAGAAACAATCTTTAGTTCTAACCAGAGGAATTTTCGAAAAGGCTGTGTTTTCTTACTCTCAATTTAGAACTTATACACCGAATTTCACACCTCCATCTTAAGCAAATCCTCACATTGTATACTTTCAGAATGAATAAAGGGGAATTTGGATACTGTAGAAATTACCTCTTTTTTCACCTTAGAAACGGAATTTTCGAAAATAGTGGAACACATACTCTCTTAATTTTAATTAGAGTTTAAGTACTGAATTTAATGTCTCCAACTTAGGAGAATCCTTGCATTCGGCACTTTCTAAATAAATTTTAACAAAAGGAAAACTTGGATAATACGAAAATGTCCCCTCATTTCCCTCTTAGGAGCGGAATTTTTCGAAACACTGATACATGTATCACCGTATTTTTGATTGAGAGCCGGTCTTTCCTCATTCGTATACAGGAAAAAATCTCAATTTTCCTTAGATGCCTCGCGTAGCGTAGTCGCTAACGCTCTCGCCTTCCTTGAGAGCGGTCCCGGATTCGATTCCCGCCGGAGGCACTCGGTCGAAAAAGTGTAAAAAGCTTTTTCAAACCAGCCATCCTGAATGAGGGTTTCCTGGGTTTTCCTCATTCCCACCAGGCAAATGCTGGGGTGATACCTACCTTATAGGTCCCAAGCCGCTTCCTTTCTTCCTTTCCTTTCGCTAGATAATGTGCTCGCCGAGGGAAGTCATCCCTCATACGTGACGGGCTAAATGGCCATAGATGCCGAAACCCCAAGAATCTAAATCATAAATCAATTTTTTCTTAATTATTTTTTCTTCGTATTAATTGGGAAGGCACGTGACTTGTGACTACATTCCAGAACGGAACCTGTTCGCAAGATACACTATTCTTACAAAAACTTTTAAATCTTCCATTATCTCCGTCAGGATAAGCACTATTTCCCAAAATCTTTCCTTATCCTTCGTGACAAAATGCATTCTCTCTTCGAATTTCACGGTATATCTACAGTAGTATGGCCTGGCAGATAATCAGTCACTCACTTTTATTCTTTTATATAATAGTGTAACTCAAGTACCACCACATTTGATCTGTTTCATCTGTTTGAGCTGCTAAGTGTTGCTTTAACGTTCTGCGAGTAAGGCCATGGAACACCTGGAGATACAGTAGTTCAATTATGTGCAAAAGACTTGATAATAATCGAACGAGAAATACGCTAAATTACAAAGCGTGTCTGCACAACACACTGAAAGACGTGTTTAATGATTATTTTTCTTGATAATGTTATGCTTAACAGTTATATTAGCTTAATTAAGTTACCTTTTTAAACTTTCATTTTAGGCTGAAAATGTATTATATGGAAATTACAAGTGAAAAAGGGAATAAAATAAAAATCTTGGTCTACAACAGGTAATAACAAAAAAGAATTTTTTAATAAATGCCACATACTTTAGTTTTAACATTTTGAATTATTGCTTGCAGCAGCGCCTTCCGCAGTGCGGGAGAGATCCAAGAAAAAACAGATCCCATTTCCAACTCTACAGGAATAGACATCTATCACCGCTTCTTTTTACAGTTTTACGTTCTATAACTATACTCTGTAACTTAAAAATAAAACGGATGAGTAATGAAAATGAATGATTGCGAATGAATTGGTGGTATTATTGGCTCAAAATGTCCTATCAGTTAAAACATCAACAGAAAATCCGACTTTGTCTATCAAGATACAAATTTCTATCAAGAGTTCCCATAATTTAAAGTCAAGATACATATATTACAATCGTAGTTTTACAGTTAATGTTTGATCATGTGTCACCCACTACATAATTACAAACGAACTTCTACTACTGATTTTAAAATTTCACACTTACCACATTCATTGATCTGCGAGTTTGGAGATTGTGAAACATCTTTTCTTTCTTCTTGCCACTTTCTTACGAGTTGTTTCCAATTTGCAGGAAATCCAAAGGAAAATTCCTCACTAATGTATTTTGGCAAAACTTCTACAAATATAAAAGAAAAAAAGAAAGTAAACTTAAATTTATTACAAGAATATTTTATAGTTAACAGTATACATCAAAATTTTTGTTTGTATTTAAATGAATTTAACAAGAACCCTGTATAAAAGCCGCGTACTTCCATATTTCGCTTTACTTGCAAAGGAATAAGGAATTATTTCATAAACTTTATTTTATTTATTTTTAATAGGAAGATATGAAAACTTTACGATTTATTTACTGAATATCATGTCTAAGAGTTCTGATCGAAGAAGAGAGAACCTACTTCATTTGTTTAGAATTACTAACGGGTCCAATACGCCAGTAAAACAGTTTTATTTATTTATTTTCATTTTGATTTTATTTGTTTATTTATTTACAAACAATTATGGTAAACTGGAAACGAGCTGGAGTAGAGGGATAGAAAATTAGAATCACACACACACAAACACACACATACATGAATTGAGCAGTAGCGAGGCGTATCATTTCGCTTAGTTTATCGCAACATTTGCCCTTGAATGGGGGAATAGGACGTCATGACACTTATCCACGGCAGTGGCAAGGTCATTTCCCTTTCAAATTAGGAGCTAAATACTATACCATTAGTAATTCTGGAGATTGTTGAAGCAAGAGGATTTGTTTAAATTAAAATTTACATCGCCTTACCTTTTACGAGTTTCACTATCTTTCGTAGAACTTGAATCATTTCTACGATTCCGCGAAACACATTTTGTTCAAGGAAAGGAGTAATGCACTCCCTTATCATTGACTGATTTTAACCCCAAGAGGAGGAATGATTGGGAAATCTCAGAAAAAATATACAGGGTGTTTCAAAACAACACCAACAACGTTTCGAAGGTGATTCCTGGCACAAAGGTAAGACGAAAAGTATAGACCAACTTGGGTGCACAAATTCTTCCTTACGGAATTATAGGCTGCCGAAAACATGAGAAACTAAACTTTAAAGGTTCATAGCTCCAAAACTATGGGCCCTACCGTAGTCGGGTCAAGATTTCACTTAGGAACTAATAAGTGCCCTATCTAAAAAAATCCATGTTCCAGAACTCTAAGGTACTGACGCAACAATTTTTATAGATGGAGTTTGGCTACGGGCATATAATTTGAAGTACTCACTAACTACCTCTATAAAAATTGTTGCGAAAGTACCGTAGGATTCTGAAACATGGATAGGGCACATACTAGTTCCTAACCCAAGTCTTGACCCGACTGTGGTAGGTCCCACAGTATTGAAGCTATGAACCTTTAAATTTCATTTTCTTCATGTTTTCGGCAGCGTATAACTGCGAAAAGAAGTATTTGTGCACCCAGGTTGGACTATACTTTTCGTCTTATCTTGGTGTCGAGAATCATCTCCCAAACGTTGTCAGTATTGTTTTGAAACACTCTGTATATACAATGTTCCACCAACATAACTTTTTTTTTTTACAAAAATTAACGTGGAATGTATTTTTAAAGGGGCAGAGGTAAATTTATTTTTTTACTCCTAAAAACGTCAATCCCAAGCTGTGGGAATGATTGAGAAGACCACGATCGAATGACTTTGTTGAAATTTTTCGACGAAAATTGTTTAAATAAGAAAACTTGTAACTTCGGGGTAATTTATTTCCATTTAGACGCTTATCCTTCACCGATTTCAATGGCAAACAATGAAAATAGTTCGAATGTTCTATACAAAATACACTATGTTTTATCTAAATCGAATAATTTTCACGTAGTTATACAGTAAAAATATTTTGTGCGTATATATGCAAAATTGCAACATTACTCCCTCTTCTGCCTTATTCTTGATTTATTGTAACCTCAAACAATAGAATTATTGAGGTAAGTTATAAGAAGGTACGTAGAAGTTCATTAAAAATAGGATTCCACAAACTTGAGATATCGTGGTACAGACAACACACAAGTGCCGGAAGAGTCGAATGGTAGAAGCTCGCTACGATAGGTTCAATAAACCTAAAGACAGGAAAAAATTGATTGATTGATGGAAGGTTAATGTGGACATCAGCCCTGACTAATTTGTATTCACTTTGTAAATACAACAAATTGGTTTAAGTAGATTACAAAGAAATATAGATCTAATTAATTTTGAAGTTCTCGCTCTTTACCACAACTCTCCTCCTTATGGACATACCCTAACTGCGACAACTTTTTTTTTTCTTCTAACATGCGATGTTTCATCTAACATAACTGAAACAAAATCTGTTTTTTCAATTTCTTTAAAAAATGTTTCACTAATTTTTCGAATTATACCATTTTGTATATCGCTGCATATCCTTTCACATCTAAATGCAAGTTCTTGTCATACAGGATTCTACAATTCTAAAAGATTCAGTATCTATGTAATTCCATGTATTTAAAGAGTCATACCATTAATCGTCGACATGAAATGAAGCTCTTTGGTCACCAAGGAAACATGTTACATCGATGAAACATTTTAAGACTTCTCTCTTACTTTATCTATTAAGAGATCTATCTCTTTCTCACTTTTTGATCTACCACGTGCTGTTAACTTTCTCATTTGTTATTCAGGCCTTTGTCCACCTTTTGTTTTCTAAAATTATACAATAACCCCATTAAGTATTGGTTTGCGTCTACCTACTGCAGAATTTGTGTTTCAGTATATAATTGCTTGCTCCATCTTGCGTTGTATTGCAATCTATGAATTGTCCAAAGACTGGAACGTAAGGTGGACCCAATCTACAACGCATCAGAATGACTGTCTAATTTTCCATGGGCTTTGACCGTTTTTGTAAATCTAGTTAAAATTACATAATCCACCCAGGGCTACCCCTAGACAACTTGCCACCCAGTGTAACAAATAGCTCTCCTTCCATAGAAAACCATGATATTAAGTATGCAACTCTATCGTAAATTTAGTAGCGTTAATCAAAATACACAATTCACTAAATAATAATAAATTTTATTTCACATGTTAAAGGTTTAATGAAAATTTTCTACCATTAAGAGAGCGTGGAAAATTAGCTCGTGGTCTTTCCGGTCGATATTTATGTACTATTTCCAATATTTTTGTATCATTTAAAGATAAATTTCACTGTGCCAGATCAGTATATATTTCAAATACGTTATTTAATTTTTGTGGGTTTGTAAAAACAACAATATATGTTTGCCATCACTGGTATTTGTACGGTATTGATTTTGAAATTGCTAGGTACACTATTAGAAGCACTTATCATGACTTCATTTTCGGTAGTTTTACGTATTGTATTATTGTGTGTTACGTTTCCTTCCCGTTCTTTTTCAGACCTCCTTTTTTAATACGCGACATTTGATATTACTTTTCCTTAACATGCTGCAAGGTTAAAATATTTGTTCCTATTAATTGTAGTTTGTCACAAAAATGTTTTAATTGGAGATCACTGCACCACTGTGATGTGCATAATATGGAAAGACAAAACACTAGAATATTTTGTCACTTTATTACACACTATAAACCTATATTCAGTGGCGGCGGTAACAGCCTAGCAGACCCTGCGATGAGGGGATCCCCGAGACTCAAAGGCCCTCTAAAGTTATGAAACTCGATTCTCATATGGTTTGTTCTGCGGAGGGAGATTGTACAACCAGTTTCGACGCCATTGCCTACAAGACCTATTTGATTGGACCCTCTCCAACTAACAACTAAAATCTACATAACTGAAGCAATCAGCAGTTCGCAGGAGATCAAAATTATTATAACGTCATATATCAATTAAAATTAATTCAATTATTCAGTAATAAAAGTCACAGTATTATAATTTTGCAAATAATAAGTATATATTTCTTTACCTTATATAAAAGTAAAATCTGACCAGGGTGTAAGTCACTTTTAATGAATAATAGTCTTACAGATTCAGGAAGGCCTTCATCAGGCACATTAATGTGATGAAGGCAATGATACCTTCCGAAACTGTAAAACTATTTAAGGATTTGCTTTGGTCAACTTTACTTTTATTTAAGTTAATGTAGTTCCAAAGCTAGAATGAATGGAATTCAGATAATTCTTTAATATGCAAATTTCATATATACTAACAGAAGTGGCATATTTTGGATTTTGTTTCGGGGAGGGCTATGCGCTACACGGGGAAGTAGGGGAGCAATTGCCCACCTGAATTTGAGAATTAAATATATTTTAATCAATCGTATAATAATATACTAGGAAAAAACGTGAAACTCGTATGTCGGTGGAGGATCTAACCTTCACCCCCCCCCCCCCCCGACAAATAATCTGAAATTATACTTATGCAAACACACGTTGAATATTTCTAATCTCATTTCAACTTAACTGATTTCATTTTAGAAAAAAAAAAATGGAAATATTGAGCTTTATCTGTGTCCGATGTTACCTGAAAGAAAATGTTGAGACAAGTTGGAGCTGAAATATACTGATTGCACTTCTAATGAGAAGAATTGCAGACTGGAGAATATTATGTGATATGATACACACAAAAATTTAGCTCTAACCTTTTATTCTATTCATAGAAGAAAAAAGGAAGCATCCTCTTGACCTACCTAATTTTCCGGGCTACTTATTCCCCCCCTCTTGATTTTCTTTAATTCAAACATGTCCTTTCTTTATAACTAAACGATGTAAATATTCCTTTGCTATAATAACTAAAGTCCCTTATGTTGATAATGGTGGAAGTTGGTGTGGAACACCAATTTCGTTTATCAGCTCCTCTTAGTTTTGGTGTTACTGACGACGGACGACTTTAATCACAAATAACCAAGGTCGAAAGTATGGTAGGAAAAACGAAAGAAAATAGCAACTAAGAAAAAGAAACAGAAGAGTAGAATGGACGAAAGAAAAAAAACGCACTTCTTAAGTGGAATCAAATTTGACAAACACAGTATTATTTGTAAACAAAGAGCACAAGAAAATGGAAAGTCAATGAAATTCTTAGAAATGGTAAGAAGGATTATTGTTGTACGTGGAATGCTAAAAACTATGACTATATAGTGGGTTCGTGTCCTGTAGCTCCCTCAGAGAGCTTAGGCGTTTTATGACAGGACGGGGTTCGATCCACTGTCCCCTTTTTTGGAAGACACATTATGACACATTTATGAGTGTCCTGGGTTCGACCTCTTATTCTGGATGTCTCTTTTAGGCTTAACGATGATTCGGAGCTTCCACCAAAGCCGACCATATAACCACTGGACAGTTCAGAGTTTGGGCCAGAACATTCTGGGAAATTGACACAAAGACTGATTCTAATCGTATTCCTAATGCCGATACAATTTAGTAATACGAATATTATTACGTTGTATAGGAGACATTCCATGTGAAATCAACCAATGAAATGGCAAAATCTGACCTGACGATCTTAGATTTTTGTAAAAATTGGTGCACAGCTTTATTACAGTGGAAGATGAAAAAATCCCAAATATTACCTCTCTCCTCCTGAAAGTGTCCCCATACAGGGTGCTCAAAAATGTCAAAAAACGGCATTTTTTCAGTTACAGTGATTATAAAAAATTGTCATATAATGGTCAATATCTGCACTAGAGAATTGAAACAAACACCATTGGAAAGCTTAAAGATTGCTCTGCAAGTTGTACTTTATTGAAAAAACCTGTAAAATAAAAAATAACACTTCAAAAATTCAAATTAAGATTTGAATTTTGAATTTGGCATAGAAATGTTCCTCTGAATTTGTTCAAAATTGTCCAGATTGTAGTCTCATATGTGTACTAAAACACCACAAAGTTGCATTTTGGGCACTCAATGGGACCGATTCAAAATTCAACATAAACCAAGCATTGCACGATATTGACCATGTGAATATCTGGGTTGAGATCGATAACCATTTGCCTGGAGCTATTTACCTGCAGCATCAAAGGAATTTATATTCACTTTCATTTGTTTCTTGATGTATTAATTTGAATTTACAGAATTATCCACCTTTTGAGTTATTTAAAGAGGTATTATGTTTCCAAACAGTACTTAATACAGGTCATTATTCTTGTTAGTCAGTATGGATGTTTCTATATTTATGTTGGCTACATTGACACATGTTATTTTCATTCCTTTGTGTCAGGATTGCTATTACAGATCATGTTATGAAAGGGAGAGATATGTTTTCCTCCCTTTCACAATATTTGTATCAAATGTGTTATGAAACACAGTGACATTGATCACAATCACTTCACATACTTTCAGCACAAACAATTAGTCAACAAATTATTTTGCTATTTCAATTATCCACTTCCACATATCTGTGACAGCAATTCTGAAACAAAGGAATGAAAATACCATGACAGTGACAGTTCTTTTCAAACTTGAGTAAAGATCATGTGAAGAATTGAATTAGAAATTCACTTGCTCACGTCTACAACTGACCTGCTTCGTAGTGTCGCATCGCGTTATATGACATTAAGACTGTCTACGCAACCGTAAACTAATGCGACGTAAACATAAATTTTAAATGCAGTACGCAAGTAGACGTGTCAGATAAGTTGTTGTGGTTCACTCCTTCAAAAACTGTTTTGGATCGTTTACGGTGAAGCCAATCAAAATTAACCACAAACAAATATAAAAATACCTGAACTATCAAAGGCTTTCTTATTCTCAAATGGAACTTAAAGTCTTATCAGGATAAATATAATATTTATTCGGGAATAATAATAATAAAAAAAGTGATTCGACGAAATTCCTTTAAAATAAAAAAAATGAAAAGAAAGAAAGAAAAAGAAAGAAAAAAGGAAAAAATCCTGGAGCTCTTTCACTTCAAAGTCCTATTCCTTAAAGCTGCTGATCATCACTCATTCCAACAGGCAACTACAAATTTATTCAGCCAGACTCTACTGATCCGTCACTCCGTCACAGCTTTGTCTGACGCCTATCTCTATCGGGTAAGCCTGACTACAACTTTCCGTCAACAAAATTTAGAGTACCCTGTTGTCTATGGACACCACTTCTCTTTCTCTAAAGGAATCAGCACTCAGGCTTCTCTGGCCTAAAAAAAATGATCTAAGAGAAACCTTAGAAAGTACTTCTGCCTCTCTGGTTAAAAAATAAAATGTACATAACCTACTTTCTCTTATCTAGAAGATAATGGGAATCACTTATCTCAATAGGCTATCATTCAAGCTTATCCCTAGCTAAACTAAAAAATGTTAACTAACTTGCTCATCATTCACACCCAAGGAAATCATTCATTCCTTGCTCTAGGTTAGTCAATAATTAGCTCCTAATAATAATAATAATAATAATAAACAGGAAAAAATCTAAAGTCATCACTCACGCTCCTGAGAAATCATTCATTCTTTGTCTTCGGTCATCACTCAGACTGATCTCTACAAGATAGGAAAGTTAAATATTTAAAAAAAAAAAAAATCAAAGGCGAAGCAGCACTTTCAACAACAATGAACGGCTCTAACAGGAACAGGCACGAATGCACTGAGAAGCTTCTCTTTTATATGGTTTGGAACCATTCTCGTTTTAATTTTTCTTATTTTTATTTTCACTTTTAAAATCCGCAAAAAATATTTTGAATTTGAATAACCGTCCCAAACCTCTGGAAATTTTCATCGATTCACTATAAGAAAAACTATACAGAAAAAATTTGAAAGTTGTACGTTAAACGAAGCTGAAAAAAGCAAGAAAAAAAAATACAGTTTAGCATATATGCACATACATGTAGGAAACAATATTCAAGATAAAATTTTGAAATACCTAACACATAAATATGTATATATGTAATTAAATATAGGTCTGGCCAGACTTACCTATATTAATAAAAATGATTTTATACATTTACATTAATCCTTTAATTTATTCAAAAAATAAAAAAAAAAAGTAAGAGCGAACACTCGTCCTTACATAGTAAATTTAACTAGCATTACCATGAAGTCAGATTCAAGCAAAAGATCCCACTCAAACTAAATAATCGAATTCACGGTTTACACGGTCCTAAAATTTGCAATTTCACGGTCGAAAAATTTATATAAATAACCTTAACTGACCACATAACGACAACATAAACAGCCTGGTGCATGGGTTGGAGCTAAGGCGTGGCGCGGTGTTGCAATGGAATAATTAAACTTGGCCTCGTTAACCTTACGATGTCAACTGTACTTACAAGAAACAGGAAAATAAAGTTTTTAAAAAGTCCACTTTTATTTTGTTCTGGTAACTTCTTTCTATTTATTTGAAACTTTTCTAGATTTCCAATGTTTGCTAACGAAACTCACGACCTATTCCAGCTTTTTTAACGGTATACGAAATTTATGGCTTATTGACGGTTTTCATGAGTGGATGGGCACGCTGTTTAAAATAATATATTTCATATATTCCGATATTTGTATATTGTAAGGCGATTTTTTGCCGCCTCACCCCAAACTTATCGCCCCGTGAAAATGCACACGTGTTATACATGGAGCGAATCGCGAATTCAAATCCACCCAAAGGAAGAAAAAAAAATAGTAAAAATCAAAAGTCAAGGACACTTGAAAACAGTGTTTTGCTAAACGCTTAATAACACGACGTCCATTGTGAAATTCATGATTAAAACTGGTAAAATACTTGGTATATAGAATAGGGTCTTAACTTTAGCTGTGAAACTTAGTAGTGTAGGGTAGGGATGGAGTCTAAATAAATAACGAGTATGCAAATCTGCAATTACACCGAAACTATAAGTAATTATAACTAGTAATTATCATGTCGATTTTTGCAAACTGAAACGCAAATTTTGCGTTGCAATAATTCAAACATATGTAATAATACGTCACGTCACTTTGAACCGTCTTAAGCTTTTCTTCAAACATAAGAGAATCAAAGGGTTTCTGTTCAACTGAACCATCTTTTCCGGATTTCTCATAGTAATTTTATTTACTATAAATATTTATCAAGTACACTTATTGTAACACTAATGACTCTGTCGTTAACAATTAGTAACCATTAACAAGACAGCGATAAGAAAGGGTGAACTATCTACACAAACGTAGCTTTGCGTTTAAGGATAATTTTCGTTTGCATGATTGACGACAAGAGTCGGATGCTACCGAACACAACCGATATTCGCTAGAGTCGGAGATGAGGGAGCAACTGTAAGAACTGAAGATAAAAGGGAACTCAGCATGCGAGAGAATACGTGGATTTCAGATGCTCCACAACTTAGTAAATCCTTTGAATATTGCTAGCTGTTTCTTGCATTTTTTAAAACTAATTTCGCACAAATATATGTACATTTTAATTGATGGTTCAGTTCTTACGTACATTCTAACTGGTCTCTAAAATATATATATATATATATATATATATATATATATTTTTTGTCATTGCTGCATCTCCCGTTGATCAGAGGCTTTGCTACTGGCTCAGTAATTATGTCTTCATTATATAGACATTCGTTTGCACACGTCAATTATTACTCCTTTAATACAAGGAATTATTTCCAATAGCTCTAAAAGAGCATATCTTGGCAGAGATGATATAGCATATAAAAACCTTCAATCTTCCTATTTCTGATAATTTACTATAGAATAATTTATTACTATCTGTAAATTTATCAAATATTTGTTCGTAAGAGCTGTCAAGTTATATATATATAAACTCTTAAATGTAATATTCAAATTTCCTTTTAAAAATGTTAAAAATATAAGATCAGTTTTCCAAGTTACGAGGTGGTAAATTGCTATTAAAACAATTACTCACGATTTTACTACTATCTACATTATTATACTACATAAGGTTTATATGAATGCATTTATTTTAAAAATAATACATACCGAAGGGATCACTTATAATTCCTGACAGCTGGTATTTCACTAATTTTGAAGAAACGATGTTTTCACTCAGCCTCTCAGTGATTTCTGACGTTACCCAGTCTTTAGACTCAACCGATCCATTTGAACTGGAAATTTTCATACAACAGTTATAAGTAGTAGTAAGAAAAGAAGATACACCGAAACATGTCAGCTTTACCTTATTTTTACGGAATATATTTCGCAAAATTATATATTCATAAAACTACATATTGATTAAAATTATAAAATTATACATTCAAGATGCTTGAGAATTAACTCCCTAATGAAAATTATTGTTATTTTATAAACATCACTGTATTTTCATGAAACAAAATGTATAATGATCCTTTCAGTAATAGACTTTACGAGCCACTGTTGAGAAAGAAATGCTACTACCACTCTTAAAACAATGGAACATCGCTAAAAGCTCACATTCAACAACGCTGTAGGCTCAGTCTTTATTCGTAATATAATGAACATATCTTGTTAATTAATTATGTTGCACGATACCCTTCTGACCTTTGTGTACACTTCAGACAATTTTGACAGCCTCATCATAATGTACCGTAAATGGATTCTTTCTCATTCTGCAGTTCGACAGAAAATTTTCAGTATGCTATTCAACTATCAAGACTTACATTAATAACTAACCAGGAGCCCTGACCTCATGCCATAAGCGATTTTTTGTGAGGTTGACGTCGGAGTGGGTTACCGTATCAAACTACAATGGCTTGATAAATTGGATGATCCATTCAACAATAATTTCGTCAATTCCTGCAGAAGCTAATTCAAGTTGTTGCTAGACGATTACAAAAATTATAAGCAATGCTGTGTGAGTTGCTAAAACAAACAAGGAATATTCTTATTAATCATCATCTTAAATTTCTTCATACTTTACCTATTTCAGTTGACATGATTGTGGCTACTAGAAATTGGAACCCTATCAAGTTACTTTTACAATTTTTTCAGGAATATAACTTAAATCTTAATAATAATAATACTAATAATATTAATAAAAATAATACTACTAGTACTACTACTATTACTACTACTACTACTACTACTACTACTACTACTACTACTACTACTACTAATAATAATAATAATAATAATAATAATAATAATAATAATAATAATAATAATAATAATAATAATAATAATAATAATAAAATTACATATATAAATCAATAAAATTTATACTTATAGAACTATTAGCAAGTTTACGCAATTATTACTATAGTGATTAACAAACCACCTTAAATCAAATAAAAGGAATGACTGGTAATTATCTATTATTACTAGCTAACACAATATTCATTTTGTATACACAATCTTACGTATGTAACATTTTGTAACACTTATAAATACGCTACAATGATAGTAATTTAACCGTATGTATCTCAGTGATTCCAACTGCAATATTGGAAAAGGAACTATAATTAACTATTACAAATACCGAAGTTTTTAGTGAAATAGGGAGAACGCTCCAGGAACTCAACGTTCGAACCCTGAGAAGATGGCATTCAAGGAGGCCGAAAGGAAAGGATACATGTAATTTTAACATTGTATACAATTTACACCACATAATGTGTCCATTAAAACGTTTTACACTAAAACTGAGCAGTAATTATTATAATTATTAACAAATTTTTAATAGAAGATTAATTCTCAACAACCCTGCATTACTTATTACTAAAGGCTGAATGTTCAGTCATTAAAGACATGGGAAATAGTCACTTATATTTCATGATATACACAGTAAACCAGACACAAAAATCTAACTCAAAATAATGGATATAGATATTAAATGATATAAAGAAAGCAACTGAAATTAGTCATGCGCAGTGTCCCGATAAGATAGGCTATAAATATTGTTCGTTGTTTCTAGAGTGCCTCTTTTGAAAGGAAGAAGCATCATTCTTTCCCCTTATGTATCGAATTAAATTTTTTATTGCAATTTAACACTTCTCTCAGTAATCCTAAGTTTTACAGAACTTTAGACGCAACAGTTCGAAGAAAGAAATAATTGGTCACTTTTGAATAAGTAGTTAAATAATTAATAATATTTCAATTTTGTACATCTTGGTAGTCCGCCAGAAGGAATCGATAATTGCTGTTACACATGGTAGCGAGATATTAGTTCAAGTTGTTAACTAATAGTTATATCCTTCATCGTATTAAAAAAAAAAAAAAAAAATCTATTTCCACGGACGTAGTCGGAGCGTACTTTAGAAGCACGCAAGAACATGTACATTGTTACATTTTCATGTTTGTCCATTCGTCTAATTCTCTTTTTCTCGAAGTACTTATTTGTTGCAATAACTCGTCGATATTTCTTTGACGAAGTTCTTTCCCTGTATCGGGATGGAGTGTGGCCTTGACCTGGCGTTTTTCTCTTTTCAAATTTTTAGGAAGCGGCAGGAACTTTTGTTGTGGAAGAGCGTTGGCTTCGCATTCGGAAAGTCGTGGGTTCAATTCCCGCTGCCGACCATCCTGGCTGGAGTTTTCTAGGGTTTTCCTTAGTCGTACCAGGCAAATGACGGGATGGTACCTACCAAAACAGGCCCTGGCCGATACCTTCCAAAATCCTTTCCATTGTTATTGTTATTGTTGTTGTTAGATGTCCAGTGTAAAATTGCCTCTGAGCTGCATTTGGTGATTGTGAAATGACCAAAACAGGCCCTGGCCGATACCTTCCAAAATCCTTTCCATTGTTATTGTTATTGTTGTTGTTAGATGTCCAGTGTAAAATTGCCTCTGAGCTGCATTTGGTGATTGTGAAATGAATGAATGAAAGATTAAAGTACTTTATGCCGATGAAGCTCCAATTTTGAAGAATATGCATTATTAAGCATTTAAGCAATAACATGCGCAATATACAGCGAAATAAACAAAATATATTTGCGAAATTGAAGTTTTGATCCCCCACCCGAATTTCAGCAACTTCATTTTTACCATATCTCTAATATTAAGGAACGGGCATTTGACAAACATTTGGCCTTTACTTATTGCTTTGTAAATAGGTTGCAGTGTATCTATGAAAAGAATTGTTTCTATGCTGTTCATGTCAAACAAACTTCTGTATGTTAAACAACTAAATTAAAAATTGTACTGTACACGTAAACTTTTCTTTTCCAGAAGGTCCTTTTTATGTATGTATTTTACAGGGTTAATAAAATCCAATACTGCAGATCAACGTGTCAGAAAGTTATGTTGTATGATGAACATTTTGTTAACTGAACTAATTGTCAAGAAATATAAAAATAGTGCCGTTTATTCCGAGTCCATCTTGAAATTCTGGCATTCATTTCTCTGACTTTCCATGAATTTTCTCACTTTTCCTGAAGTAAGAAAATTTTCCCTGACTCGCGACATCCCAAATATTATCATTTATGGTTAAGTTTAGAAAAAATAATCACTTCAGTTTTCTTAATCTGCCTCCACCATCTCCATAGAGGTTCAACACACTCCTTTTTACTTTCAACTAAAGAAGAGAAGAACGCTTAGTAATCATGAAAAAAAAAAAAATCGAATTCGAGATTTCAACGGATTTACACGTTTCAAGGCCCATAGATACCAAGAAAGTGTTTTTTCGGCATCTGTTCGTCCGTTCGTCGTTATGTACATTTACCTAGAGACCATATCGTTCAACGTATTTCAACCAATTATTAAAATTATGGTTTTTATGTGATCTTCCAGGAGAGCCTTTCGAATTTTCTCCCTACGCCTAAAGCTTACTTAAGGGTAAAAATAAAAAAAAAAGTTGCTATTTTCTCAAAAACTACTCTAACGATTTTGTTTATATTTCATAAATTAATTTTCTGAAAACAACTCCATCATGTGGTGTAAGTCATCTCTCTGGGGAAAATCGAGAAGGAGTAGTTTATTCTTGAGAGTGTCCCTTCTTTAAAACGATTTTCATAAAAATTACTCTGCCGAATTTCTTCATGTATCATAAATAAAAATTACATTAATAACCTGAGAATATGACATAACTCATTTATGCTGGAAAGTATCGAGGAGTAGTTTATTCTTGGAGATGAGTTTTCCTTCCGACGATTATTGTTATTATTATTATTATTTCAATGAGTCAGGCCATTTTCTTCACATTTCGTAAATACATATTTCGCTATTACTCTTATAATACTGCATAAATCACTTTCATCGAAATATTCACAACTGGTAGTTTACTTTGGAGAGAGGTTTTTCGTTTTATTTTTCTAACAACTTTGTAAAATACCACACACACGGTTTTCTTATTATTTTATAAACAAATATTTAATTAATAATCCTAACAGACGGCGTAAGATATTTCTTATGGAAAAAATCTACAAGTCGTTTACTTTTGGGGACGAGTTTTCTTTCAATGAAGTTTTTCGAAAACGCCTTAGAATTTCGCTCGTATTTCACAAAAAAAAAAAAAAAAAAAAAAAGTTCCATTAATAAATACAGGACAACTTGATTTAATTTAAGGAATTAGAGCGGGAAAGTTAAGTGTGGTGATTCCAGGGGCGGATCCAGGACCGACTTCTGGGGGTGCGGTGGGTTGTAATACTGCTTCTTAGAGCTACTTTTAAGAGCTCCAAACTCTGGAATGGGTTTTATCTATATATATAAAATAAGAAATTTTTCTCTTGTGCGGGGGGGGGGGGGCATTGACCCGATCGCTCCTCGCTGGATCCGCCCCTGGGTGATCCGTACCTTTTATTATTCTTTAAAAACATATCTTTAAGTTTTCATCCCACGCTTATGCCGTTAAGCTAAAGGATACGATGATGAGAAAAGAATGAAAATAGTGGAATGAAGAAAGTAGGAGGAAACGGGAGAATACCGACAAAACCCATGCACACGGTGTTTGTCCACCACAAAGCTCATTTGGCGCGAGCTGGGATCGAACCAAGGACCCCATGCACCAGAGGTGAACGCTCTAGCACTGAGCCACCGCGGCCCCACTTTCTTTAAATACAGTATAAGCATACTTTCTCTTTGTAAATACTTGTAAGTTACATTTCTTGTATTTGGAATAAAATAAAACATTAGTACAAAATAATGATTAAATACTAACAATAACTTTAATATCTTGGTACTCTAAATACACTTATAAAGATAAATAAATAACGATATATCATAATTTATTATATTTCTTTGATTATCTACAAGAACAAAATTATCATTTACTTATTTATTTACTGCATTTGAATTTTTCATTTTTCATTTGTTCGTTTTTGTTTAAAGCTTGAAGTTTTAACACCTTTCCACGCTCCTCTACCCTCTTTATTTGGATGATAATTTTTGTTTTTTGTCATTTGCTTATCTTCTGTAAGCAAATAAAAAAAATTGACTCTTCTGTGAGATATAACAATTTCCTGAATTTCGTCATATTTTGAAGCATTTCCCTGAAATTCTCTGACTCACTTTAATTTCTCTTATTTTAAATGTCAGTGTAAACTCTGTTTTTGCTCTTTGTCTTTCGCTAACAAGGGCGTGAATAGGTCGGAGTCTCAATAAATTCCAAGACATCTCACTATATAACAGTGTAATCTATAATATTGACTTATTAAGCAATAAATGACACTTTTTATGTATTCAATGAATTTTCCTTCAAAGGAACATTTGCATGGTATCAGTAACAAATAACAAACTGATTTATGTTGCTAAATATATGCTTACAACTATCATTCTAGACGGAAAGAGATCAGGAACTAAAGAATACACAATAGAGCGGTGTTTCCCAATCTTTTGTCCATGGATCCTCCGGGAGCCGAGAAAGACTGGAAGGAGTTTACGGGACATTTTATTTTCATTTAACTTTACCTCATCATGTTTGCAAATTAGGACATAAGCTTTGTGATTTTTCCTAGTGTCGCCCACGAAATGAGATTTGAAGTGTAATCTCGTCTTGAATTGTAATCTATCACATCATTTTTATGATATGTTAAATATTTTTGCAAAGTCATGGGGAACGGCGGGAAATTAAAAGGTGGTACAGTGTTCACGACATCAGAAAGGTTGGGAATATCTACTTTCGAATTTTCGAAGTTATTAGAATGCTGGATTTATAACATTGTAATGATTGTGTGTGTGTATTCCAAGCTAAGACAGATATTAATTTCATGTAATATTTGTATATTGTAGAAATGGTTTTCATTATACACATTATTTATATCATAATTACAGTTACTGCATTAGAAATAAGTACAGTACCATCTACAATTTGTTTTAAGATAAAATTATTTTCTGAAAGTAAGTCAATATATAATTTGGTCCAGTATTCAAGAAAATGTATTTCAGAATATGTTTAAAGACGCTTGACAGATCTTTCTTGTTTTAAAGAGCAATATATTAGCTAGGAAAAGGAGGAGCAAAAAATACTGAAACTGTAAGACGACTGGTAACGTATACATAAAAAAGGATAGCTCGCTCATATCGATCTGAAATAGTATTGCTCAATCGGAATACGTTGCTTGCAATGCAAAGACACGTCGAATTTTACAGTTTTAGTTGAGAAGCCTAGAAAACAGACTTTTGGATAGGCCAAAAAGATAGAAAAATAGAATAAATTCTAAGAAGAAATAATAATCACGATTGGATTTACCTGGTATAGGACAAAATGGACACCTATTGTATTATTATTATTATTATTTTATTGTATTAATAGAATATTACATTTGACTTTTAGTGTGTTTTAAACTTGAAGAACAGATCTCAGTAACACGTTACTTTTATCTACATTAAATATTTGACTTATTTTATCACTTTCCTTTTACTAAATTTATTTTGGTTTACAGTAACAAACTGCAATCTAAAGCTTTCAATACGGCTCAGAGCGGGAAAGCGATATGACGTCAGCCGAAAAACTTGTTTCTGTTGCCGTGACGTAGGCAATGCATTTTTGCATTGTTTGAAGTTTTGTATCTCCGTAACTAAGACAGTTTTTTTTTTTTCCTGAAATTAATGGCATGTACTATATGGAAGACTAGTTCTACGCGATGGCATAATTAACTTTTGGTCAAAAAAGAAATCACCATCCGATTTCTGTGACGATCAACTTTAGCATTTCTAACTCATAAAATTGCTTACTTACGGCGAATATTAACGTCGAGAATGTAATTTCTACCAACAAGAAACTTCCGTAGCAACACAAACAAGCACGATCAGTTTTACGTTGAAAATATTTCTTTCACAATAACTTTTAATTGAATGAACAGATATAAAGTTTTAATCCTGACAACATTCTGCTGCTTTACCTTCATTTGTCAGTCAAGCTTACGTTTGACATTTTTTACTATGTAGATAATGCCAACTACTCGTTTTATCTATCACATCCATTCTTTTCCTGTCTAACTATAGCTACGTCTGATATCATGCGAAATATGTTTTTGACAATGTCAATTTTATTTGTAGCAAATATTTTTCTTTTTTTTTTAAAGCTGTGAAAGCTGTTCTGTAACGTTCACTTCAAAATGTAAATAGCACAAGAAATTCTTTATCACGAACAGGGGCGTCATTTAGGGAGGGCAGTACGGGGCAATTCCAACCCCAAGAGTTTGAGGAATACATATACTTTAATCGATTGTCTACTAATATACTAGTATAAAACGTGAAAGTCTTATGTCGGTGGTGCTCTTGCCCCCCTCAACCGAAGTCTGAAATGACGCCTCTGATCGCGAACATAGCTTTTATACATCACTGTGAAATTAGCTGCAGGTTCCTAGATAGCTAAAAATTTAGATAATCCAAATAATATTGAGGTCTATTAATTTGTTTATATCCTAAAATAAGAGCTTAATATCAATAATGAACATCTTTAAACTGAACTTACTTTATTTTATCTCCTATTATACAAAGGTTCCCTTCTGAATTCAGAAGCGGACGCCAGTTCTGTAACACCTTCACTGCTTCTTTTTCAGCCTATCAAAAAGAAATAGCATGTAGAATGAGGATTTTAAGTCAAATACAGGCTTATAGAATAAACTGAAATAATACAAAGTTATTCGTAAATTGAAGAATTAACGACAGAAAAACCTAATTTCTGCTCTGTCATAATTGTACAGTGCAGTAAACACCTGCTTTTTTTTTTTTTTTTGGTTGTTCTTGTAATCGACCATTACAGCGAGATTTTTGTCCACATTATATACGAAAATTATTCTGGCAGCAGAGTCCTACATATAGGAAGACAACTCTGAAAAATATCGGTTGGGTGCGTTAAAAGATAAAACTTTCATTTAATAGTCATTTTTCCATAGTCTGAATTTCCCGACAGCGATACAATAATTATAGCTTTTCTACAGATAAAGTTAAATAAGTTTAGATTTTTAAAATATGTATTTGCCAAATTTGCGAACAACCTTTTGCTGACAAGAAAAAAGTTTAGTCCATTGACAATATAGAAATTTACGGACTCTTAAATTGTTACTTACAAGGGAAGGTACCCAGGTGATATACGCCAATTTTAACGTAGTTTATTCAGAGGACACTACAGACAAAATAAAGAGACCCTTATCTTGTTATATCGGCAACCGTGCGGCTTCAAGGCTAAAGTGTGGAGGAAAAGGAAGACTGAGCTTTTATTAATTACATCTGATATGAATATTACAAAACGTATACATTTGACATGGATGGAGAGATTAATGTTTATATATACATGTTATCAAGAACCTATGGCACAAGAAGTTTGGCCATGATATAAGTTTGTGGTTAGCAACTGCTAAAATGTGTCAATAACTGTCATATCGCTAGAATCACTTCACATCATTACATAAATAAATCTGACAACAGTAGTGTTCATAACACGAAAATCCATTCTTCTTCATTATAAATGAACTTAAACAATACTGATCACTTACAATGACGCTTGCTATTTTCACATTTATATGAATTGTGTCAATATTTCAAGTAGAAACTTTGACCAGAGATTTCAAATCAAGGGCAAAAATATACCGGCACGTTCTTACATTCAATATAAATTCGGATCCTATCTACAACACACACAATTAGTTGCATTGAGTCAACTGCGTACACTGGTAACATGTGCATCAATGCAACTAGTGTTATAGAACTAGTTTCGGTGTATTTTGCCATGATGCAGCAAGTGAAAGACACAATGTTCCGTCCAGCGAACGTATATTTGACTGCACTACGTTCAGGGAAGATCCGCATATGGCTACAGAAAATGTATTTCCGTAATATGACCAATAGTGTGCTCCTACTTGATTCTTGTGAGAGGGATGTGCAGGAACTCACCCAAGAGGAAATAAACATGACACAGCTGACGATACCAAAAAAGACTCACTGGTCACTTACAACCTTTCGATGGGTATGGTTTCCGATTGTGGAAACAGTTTGTACTTAGATTATCAGACATTGTGAAGCTGGGGGAATCTGATGTTAAATTGTATGTGCAAAGTGACATTATCAAATTACAGTCACTTATGCATAGTCATTTTTTTTCTGCAATTTCAAAGTGTATTTCAACGTGCGTGGTACAAATCAGGGCACGTTGCACGTCAATCACACCATCTGAAACGGCTGTTAATTTTTGATCAACAAAAACGAAAAAGTAACATGTGACATATCTTCTGAAGTTGCAGTCACAAGGTGCGATAGGTGCAAGTGCTCGGTGTGTTCACAATTTTTTTTTTAACAAGAGTATCATTATTGTGACAATTTTATTCAATAAGTATTGGGTAATGTTCACAGAATGTGGAATTGTATCGTCTTGTAGTTGGAGGGATTTTACCCCTTAAACTCCACGGTTGTCGATATAACAAAATACAGATTTTCTTATTTTGTCTCTAGTGTTCACTTTATAAGTTTAATCAAAATAGAAAATGTATTTCTTTGTTTTTTCTTGCCACAAAACAGGTGCAATATTGAAGTTGAAGGATTCTCTTTAAACCCCACGGTTGCCGATATAACAAAATACAGCTTCGCTATTTAGTGTCTAGTGTCCACTATATAAGTTCCATTAAAATCGGATATCTATTTGTGTGGTTTTCACTGCCACAAAATACGTGCAATATTTAAGTTATAAGGACCTCACAGTTGCTGATATAACAAAATATGGGTCTCTATATGTTGTCTGTAATGTCCACTGTTCTAGGTTTCATTAAATTCGGCGTGTATTACGTAGCTAAGTTCCCTTATGAGTTATCTTTATAAAAGGCAGAGTCGGTAACAGTAAAAGACAGAAATCCAGGAGCTGCCCTGCTGGCACAAAAGGAAATAATACCAATACAGTGCTCACAACCAAAAGATGCAGAGAACAAGTATAAACAGAAAGAACTGTTTAAAAAAAAAAAAGAAACAGGTTCAAACAATGGTAAACTTCAATTGTATTCATAAAACAAATTAAATACCGAACTGAAAATAAAATTCATGTTAAATACCTGCGAGGTTTCTTTATTTTTCTTGTTTGGCGAACCTCCTGGCGTTACACGCTCCTTAACTTTCGATTCGTTGGGGTTTATCTTACATGTTCCTAAAAGATAATTTTTCATAAGTACTGTAGGCATTTGCGGTTGAAAACTCCTTCACATCATGTAAGAAACAAAATAATCATTCATTATATTATTCGCCTAATAATTTAAATTTTACAACTATAACCTTTTGGGGCAAAATTCTCCCTTTGGAACTTTCTCCTCTCATTTGTGATTGCCGATGATGAAAACACAACTCTCAATAGTTCATGCGAGTTTCAAATCAATCCAGTAGTTAGAGCTCGAGAGAAACATATTATTTCGAAGTGAATTCTTTACTTCATTGTTGACAGTGACGGAAATAATTTTCTCACTGTTCTGGCCACAGGTGCCCAAGATACAACTTGTACCTCATTAAATAAGAAGGGTTCCAAAAGTCAGTGTAATTAGGAAGAAAAATTAATAATACAGGAACACTAGTTATATTTTCAGAAAACAGGTTTATTTCTTATTTCTATACATAATCACCGTTTACCTGCATACAATTTTGTAGTTTGCAGATCCACTTAGAAAAATAGTTCTGAAAATCAAGAGGTGCCAGTTTTAGCAGTTTGGAATGGCCTGCATCGATCATTGATGCTTGTAACGTTTGCCAAGCATGTTAGGTTTTATCTATGGCAGAAACCAAATATCACAGGAAGCGAGGTTGGATGAGCAAGGCGATGCGTACAGAGTTGGATCCGCGAAGCACAAATAAAGTCAATGCATTGGGCAGACCGTTGCTCTCGCAGTAGAGAAGCCAGTCTTGGAACGAATAGTTAGGTTGGTGTCGCAAATTGGTGAACATTGAGGAGAAGCATTTGGTTGCATAACTGGAATGTCATCGTTTTCCAGCCATCGAAGAGGATGGTTGCCATGATTATGACCTTGCACATCAAAACTGCAAACCTAACATTTCATTCCGATTTCTAACGGTGTTCCTCGTTCGGCGATGTTGTACCTTTTCCAGATCAGATCATGCTTTGCTGTTTTGTGAGATGGTTCAATTTGGAAAATCCACGTTTCAATACCCATGGCCAGCTTCGTCAAATTCTGACTTTCATTCCCAAGCCTGCAGAAATCTTACGAGAATTAGAGACGACGTCCTCTCTTCTGTTTTCAGAGCATGTGTCACTCAATGTGACGATTTCTTCGTATAATACAATTCTATCATGAGAATTCTGTAAACGCTTATTTTTGAGATCTTCTTTCACTTAACTAAGAGTTCAAAGTTAATGGTAGGTTCTTCAAGCACAATCTGCCGAACGTGATGTCGGAGTTCGGCGCTGGCATTCCTGTGCTTCATCTGCTATGATACAACTTCCGAACCGTTTTTGCAGTTCTTTGTAATGGAGCATGCTCACCCAGGTGTCGGCGAAAATTTGGGCTGCTGACATGTTACGATGAAAATGGTATTTCATCGACACTTGCTTCTCTTCGTTGGAAAAATTCTCTCGTGGGCGCATGTTCTCCTTCTTCCGTTGGTTGCTCATCTCTAGGATTACTTACGAATCTACATTTGGGACTGTAATTAGCTACAATCCTACTAATTTTGAATATAATATACATCGAAGTCCTACTAATTGCACGGACCTTTCGGACTACGGTTGCCAAATCATACGTTTTCCCGTAAGATTTATGTATTTTTGGTTTCTTTTACGTTATCCGTTTTTATTTTCCACGTAAAACGATATCATTTGTTTTTTTTGTGTTTTTTAGATTAGTACGAAGAAAGTTATTCTAATTCTTATGCAATGTTATCAACCAACGCTACGATGTAACTTAGTATTCAGAGAGAATATGCAACCATGAGAATATATACTTTATTACACAACTAGCAGAGGTTCCCCTTCTCTGCATCGGAAGAATAAAATGTGATAATTATACACCCAGAAATTTGAATTTTATAGAAATTATCCGCTTTCTCGCTTCAGAAGCGGAATTCTCATAAACACTGAAACACATGTTCGAAATAGGTATAAATATGCTACAATTTGATTATTACACATATTACTCTTTCCCCGTTTACGAACAGTATTTTTAAAACGGTGAAACACGTATTCCCTTACTTGTAATTAAGATCTCATATACCGAATTTAACATTTCGAAATTAAGCAAATTCTCACATTGAGCATTTCCTTAAAAAAACAAACGGAAACTTCAGTATTTTAGAAATGATCCCCGGTTTTAATGAGAGGAATTTTCGAAAAGGCTACAACACTGTTTCCTTACTCTAAATTTAGAGCCTATATACCGAATTTTACGCCTCCACCTTCAGGAAATCATCAAATTCTATACTTTCAGAATAAATAGAGCGAAATTTGGATACTATAGAAATGACTTCTTTTTTTCACCTTAGAAACGGAATTTTCAAAAACAGTGGAATGCATACTCCCTTAATTTTAATTAAAGTGTAAGTGCCGAATTTTAATGTTTCCAACTTAGAGAAGTCCCTCATTTCCTTGTTAGGAGTGGAATTTTTGGAAACACTGATACACAGATCATCCTATTTTTAATTGAGAGTCTATATGAAAAATTTCATATCTTCAAGTAAGGCAAATCTTTATATTGGCATTTTCTGAATAAACAAAGGGAAATATTGATATAATAGAAATGAACTTCGTTCGAACTCCTCCTGATTTACACTGTATTGTCAAATCTCTCATAGACATCAATCAGGATTGCAAATTCCATATTAAAGTAACTAATTTTCCTTCGATCGTTTCTCATTCGTATACAAGAATAAATGTCCATCTTTTTCTTAATTGTTCTTCGTATTAATGTGGAAGGCACGTTGACTTGTGACTATATTCCAGAACTGCCCCTGTTCGTGAAGTACACTATTTTTGCGAAAAATTTTTAAAACGCCTATTATCTCCCTTAGGATAAGAACTATTTCCAAAATTTTTTCCTATCCATTGTGACAAAACGAATTTTCTTTTCAAACTTCACGTTATATATACATTAGTATGGCCTGGTGGATAATGAGTCTCTTACTTCAATTTATATATATATATGACCTACAACTGGAAAACGGAATAAAATAAAAATCATGTTATTCTACAAAAAGTAATAACAGAAAAGAAGCTTTTAATGAACTGCAATATATTTTAGTTTAACATTTTGAATTATTGCTTCCAGTAGTGTGGGGAGATCCAAGAAAACACAGACCACATTTTCGTCTCTAAGGGAATAGAGGCATCTGTCACTGCTATTTTCACAGTTTTGCGTTCTATGCCTATACCCTGTAGGCTAAAGAAAACAATCAAAATGAACGATTGTGAAAAAATTGGTGGTATTATTGGTTCAAAATGTGGTATTATTTAAAACATCAACCGAAAATCCAACTTTGTCGATGAAGATAGAAACTTCGTTCAAACGTTCCAATAATTTAAAGTCAAAATACAATCTTAGTCTTAGATACAAACTTCAACTTCTACTATTGGTTTTCCATTTCATACTTACCCCATTCATTGATCTGCGAGTTTGGAAATTGTGAAACATCCTTTCGCCATTGTTTTACGACCTCCATCCAATTGAGAGGTAATCCAAATATAAATTGCCTACTAACGTAATCTGGCAAATCTACAAACATAAAAGCAGAACGATAAACTTAATTTTTTTTACAAAAATATTTTATAATAAATAATATATAACAACATTTTCGTTTGTATCTATGTGCACTTACCATGAATCTGGTATAAACGCCGCGTACTTGCATGTTCCGATTTACTTACAATTGGATATGGAATTGATATTTCATAAACAGGTAAATATTTTTTTTAAAAAGTGGTAGATACGAAACCTTTACGATTCATTTACTGAACACCATGTCTAAGAGATTTTATCGCTGAAGATAGATCCTACTTTATTTGTTTAGAGCTACTTTAACGATTTCAATACGCCAGTAAGACAATTTATTTTTTCATTTTGATTTTATTTGTTTATTTATTTAAAAGCAATTATGGAAAACTGGAAACAGGAGCTGGAGTAGAGGGATAGAAAATTAGAATCTCCATCTCTCTCTCTCTCTCTCTCTCTCTCACACACACACACACACACACACATATATATATATATATATATATATATATATATATATATATATATATATATACCGAAAACCAAGATGGCGGCTAGAGGTTGTATACAAAAACAGTAGTGGAAGCAAATTTAAGTAAAGGTATTAAGTTGTGTAATTGTGGGGCAAAAAACAATGCCAATAGTATTATAGAATATTGTGATGAGTGTGAAAATAAAATGAGAAGCAGGGACACATTTATAAGCAAATCAAAGCTGAAAACTCTTCAGGTCCCCAATCATGCTTTGGAAACAAAAGACGGTAATGCATCAAAAAAAGTAAATTGTGATTGTGATATCGAAAGTGTAGAAGCATGTTTAAAACTTCTAACAGAAGATAAACAGGAACTGAAATCTGAGTTGAATGCACTAAAAAATGAAAACATAGAACTTACTACAAAATTGCTACAAGTCACTAACGTCAGCCTAGTGCAAGGTAAGGAAAGTAAAAACAATCCACATCATATACAAGATTTGTATAGTGATGCTGTGAAAAATAACACAGTAAAACAACAGGGACGGGATAAAACTAGAAATTGAACAACGGTAAGGAAAAAAGATGGCATTAATCGAGCAAAAAAGCAGCAATCATTAGCTACTGATATTGAGGTAACAAATAGGTTTCAGGTACTGAATACTACTAGTGAGTTAACATCAGGACAAAATTTTATGGTGCGCGAGTCAAAAAATGTCATAAACGTTACACCAGTGCAAAATAAATTAAACCCAGTATTGATGGTAAAGCAAGTTGAAGACTGTGATTCAAAAGTGAAGACCCCAAATTTTTATGTGCAAGGGAATATTCTACTACTCGGAGATAGTCATGGAAGAGGTATTGATGAAAGAATGAAACGTAGTAGTGCAAATGTGTCAATTGTAGGGATTGTGAAACCAGGCGCAGGACTCAGTGAAGTAATTAAACCAGTAACGAATGATAAAGTTATGACAAAAAATGATACTGTCATTGTGATAGGTGGCGCAAATGGCGTTGCAAAAAATGACTCTCGTAGTGTAGTTGAAGTATTAAGAAAAACCTTACCCAACCTAACACATACAAATGTCATAGTAAGCACTATACCGCACAGACACGATCTTATTGGAGCATCAATTGTAAATAAAGAAGTGCAGAAGACTAATATAGAAATAATAAAAGTGTGTAAACATTTCAAAAATGTTAAAGTGTTAGATATTAGCAACAGTCCACGGGAATATCATACCAGACATGGATTGCATTTCAACAGGATAGGTAAAACAATTTTGGCAGAAAAACTGTATAATCTAGTCAAACAGCAGCCTAAGAGGGATCCTATACTACTAGCATGGCAAGTCTCAGTAGAAAATACGAAAGATGTAGCTCCTGTAGTACTTGACAGCAGAAATATCACAAACAAGAGCTTTGTTCAATTCAACGAAAATGGACGCTCTATTGGTGTAAGTTTAGATTATGTGGATAGAATTAGTTTAGTACAGAGGTCAAATGATTTAAACCAGAAAGTAGAAGATAGTAGCAAGATGATAGCAGATTATGATGGCGTTATAGGGTCTGGCCAAATTAGCAGTAACATTAGTAAAGATAGTAGTGTTAGTAATCTTAATTATGAAAACAAGTTATTGTATCCACGCACAGAAAACAATCGAATAAACGATGTAACTACAGAAAATGGCCAAAAGGTAGAACGACGGAAGAGAACGCGAAAAATATTATCCAGTGATTTTTTATGGTAAGGGATACCGACACTACTAAATGTTCAAACACTCGTGAAACGCTAACAAATTTAAAACCAATATTTACACATGACAGAAGAAACTTAAAGAAACAAAATACTCCACATGTATCGATGGGTAGTATTAATATTTTTCATCAAAATGTTCAAGGTCTCAATAAGGTAAAAATTAACATGCTGGAGGTACTACTTTCCACTGAATTAGATAATATACATGTAATCTGTATAACGGAACATTGGTTAAAATTAGATGAAATAGAATATTATAAAATCCATAACTATACACTAGTAGAGTGGTACTGTAGAACGGGTACCCAAAGAGGTGGAGTTGCGATATACATTAAAACAGGATTAGAAACAAATATATGTAAAAATTTTACTTACCTCAACACCGAAAAATACTTTGAGTCCTGTATAATGGAGTTACCAAAACAAAAACTATTTATCATTTGTATTTACAGAACCCCAAATAGTAATATTAAAGTACTAGCACACAATTTAGATGAGATACTGAAAAAATTAACTACCCCAGGTAATAAAGTAGTAGTAATAGGTGACCTGAATGTTAATTTTTTGTCAAGCGAAATCGATAAAAACGTACAGCTTCTTATTGATGCATACAACTTAACGCCAGTAGTCAGGGAACCCACCAGAATAACACCGACAACAAAAAGCGCAATAGACCAAATGCTCCTAAACAAAGATGTCTTAGAATATTCCGTGAAAGTTTTCAATACCGGATTTTCCGACCATGAAGCTTAAATTTTTACTATTCTAAATGTAACCAGTAGCAATATTAATAGAATATCGAAAACTATCACTAAAAGAAATTTTAGCGCAGACAATGTCGTTTACTTCAACTATCTCTTAAGCGGTGAAACATGGGAGGATATCTACAAGCAAACTACAGTAGATAAAGCCTGGGAATATTTCCTTAATATATATAGTAATTATTTTAATGCAGCATTCCCGACTACCTCTCATAAAATTTACACACATAAGACAGTCGTGGATAACTTCAGGAATAAAGAAATCCAGCAAAACAATTAGAGAGTTGACACAAAGAGTCAAACAAAAGTTATCGAACCCGGAACTTAATAGATATTACGCGAATTACAAGCGCATATATAGACGTGTAATAAAAATGGATAAAAGACTGGAATATGACAAACAAATCGAGCGTTCAAAAAATAAATCAAAAACACTTTGGAAAATAGTAAAGAGTGAAGCAAGTAGTAAAGCATCTTCTAGGGAGATAGGAAACATTGAAATGAATCATGTAGATACTAAAATAACTGACCCAGTATTAGTTGCTAATATTATGAATAACTATTTTACTGAAATCGGAAATAAAAGTGCAACGGGTACTAAATTCGAAATAAAATCTACGGAAGATAGGCTACAAGAAACGATGTTCCTTCAGCCAGTAATACCTAACGAAGTTGCTCAAATAATTTCAAAGCAAAAAGACAAATGGTCAGCAGGTTTTGATAACATTCCAATGACAATAGTGAAGAAAAGTTCCGCTTATATAGAGGAACCTTTGACATATCTTATAAATCTTTCCTTTTCATCAGGACAGTTTCCTCAAAAATTAAAATTAGCACGAATTAAACCAATTCATAAAAAAGATGATAGGTATAAGGTAGAAAACTATAGACCCATTGCCTTACTTTCGCCCTTCTCAAAAATCATTGAATCAACTATGCAAAAACTTATAGTAAGCTTCTTGGAAAAATATAATATAATAGACATTGCTCAAATGGTTTCCAACGCAAAAAGTCAACTGAGACGGCGATATTTAATTATCTCGATTATATTCGGGATGCATCAGACGACAGGAAAAAATGTACTGGCATTTTTCTTGACTTAACTAAGGCATTCGACCTTGTTTCGCATCAAATACTCCTCGAAAAACTAAACAATATCGGTGTAAGAGGAGTTGTAAATAAATGGTTCCAAAGCTATTTAGAAGATAGAAATCAAGCCGTAAAAGTTGATTACACGGATCAGCAGGGTACAAGTTTCAAATATACCTCTGACATCAAACCAATAAAATGCGGGGTGCCACAAGGCTCGATTTTAGGCCCTACTCTCTATAATTTTCATCAATGATCTTCCAGCTTACATAAAAACAGCCAAACCAACCATGTTTGCTGACGATATAAGTCTAGCCATTACTGAAAACACTGACAGTAAAATGAAAGTTAGTATCGAACAAACAATAGAAGAATTAAACACATGGCTTGAAAATAATAAATTAAAATTAAATACCGATAAAACTACAGTAATAAACTTTCATCACTCTCGAAATACAAATGTAAATAATCCAATCATATCTATTAAAAATAAATTTATAGATAACGTTAAAGCAACGAAATTTCTAGGACTCTGGGTAAGTGATACACTTACGTGGGATAGGCACGTATCTATATTCCAAAAGAAACTTTGTAAAGTGCACTATGCCTTAAAAAGTGTGAAGACATCATTCAACATATCAGCATTAAAAGTAATTTATCATAGTCAGTTTGAGAGCCTACTTACGTATGGAATAGTACACTGGGAAAACGCAGCAGAAAGTAAGACAATTTTTAAGATTCAAAAAAGGGTACTGAGAACAATGAAAGATACAAAATCAAGAGTATCATGCAAGAGAATATTCCGTGAGCTTAAAATTCTCCCACTGCCTTGCCTTTATATATTACGAACGGCAATCTTTATAAGAAAATACCTGAAACCGTCTCTTAAATGCAACAGTGACATTCATACATACAATACCAGAAACAAAAGCGATTTTGCAATTCCCATTCATAATACAGCACTTTACCAAAAAGGTCCAAAATATACAGGAATACAAGTTTATAACAGCTTACCCATCAACATAAGAAACTCAGAATCTGATCACCACTTTAAACAAAGACTAACAAAGTACCAACAAGAGCACTGCTTTTATACTGTCTCGGAATTTTGTGAACATGCTCAAGCTAGAAACTTGTAGTTGTATGAATCAATAGTAAGGTATTTTATTTTATTATTACATGAGTAGTCATATTTATTTATATATTATTATAATCAAATATCTTGAATACGTGTTTCCTAAATACTAAATGAAGATAGCATAATGTAAAGAAAAAAACTATAGGTTCTCGCACTATGAATAAAACCAGGTAGATGAATAGATAAGGTATGGTATTTCTATGTATATATATATGTATCATGTTGTAAGAATAATGTGATGTATAAGGAAGTATAGTAGTAGTTTATTATATGGACAATAATAGAATTTGACATGTTCTATACCGCATGTACAAATGTACAATACTGTGGACTCTTGAACGCAATATATATATATATATATATATATATATATATACATACAGGGATTGAGCAGTGACGAGGCATGTCATTGTGGTCTACTTTATCGATAGACTTGCCGAATGTCAGGGCTGGTCATTGAATGGGGAAATAGCACATAGTGATACTTCGCGGCAATGGCAAGGTCATTGCCCTTTCAAATTAGCTACAAATGCTATACCACTAGCTATGCTGGTGATCGTTGAAGCAAAAGAATTGGATTTAATTAAAATTTTCTTCGCCTTATCTTTTACGAGTTTCACTATCGTTCGTAGAAATTGAAACATTTCTACGATTCCGCGAAACATATTTTGTTAAAGAAGAGGACTCCCTTATTATTGACGTTAAGGAGGAGGAGGAAGAGGAGGTCGCTAAATACACGCACTCCCTTATTATTGACTGATTTCAACTACCAGGAGAAGGGATGATTCGGAAGTCTTTGAAAAATATATACAATGTTTCGCCAAAATATTTTTTCTTAAACGAAAATTAACGTGGAGCGTGCTTCTAAATAAGGAAGGATGAATTTATTTTTTTACTCCTAAAAACGTTCATCTCAAGCAATGGGAATGATTAAGAAGACTACGAATGACTTTGTTCCAATTGTTTGACGAAAATTGTTAAAATAAGAAAACTTCGAACTTCGGGAGAGTTTATTTCCATTTAGCCGCTTATTCTTCGGTGACTTCAATTGCTAACAATGAAAATTGTTGGAATGCTCTATATAAAATACTTTTTTTCTTTTTAAATCCAAATCGAATAATTTTCACGCGGTTATCGTATTTTACGGACTATAAGACGCACCTTAATTTTTAAGCAGTTTTTTAAGAAAAAATACCGTAACATTTTTACCATTTTTATTATTAGATTGCACAAAGCCAGACTAAAAGGAAAAAAAATTATAAAACTGAAACTACCTTTACAATCCCTGAAAATCATCATCTAAACTTTCTTCTTCTTCTTCTTCTTCGTCGTCATCGTTGTCCTCTTCATAAATAAGGTAGTCTTTATTTTATATATGACCATCAAATTTTAAATATTAAATCAAGCACTGAACATTTTTATATAAATTTCGAGTATAAGACACGCCTTAATTTTGGAGGCAATTTATAGTAGAAAAAAGTGTGTCTTATAGTCCGTAAAATACGGTATACAGTAGAATTGTTTTGTGTGTAAATGAAAAATTGCAACATAGTGTCGATTTACCCCCTTTCCGCCTTATTCTTGATGTAATTGGAACTTCAAACAATTAAAAATCGGATTCATTCTACGAGAGGTATCGTGGTACATACAACACACAAGTGTCGGAAGTGTAGAATGGTAGAAGCTCGCTACGATAGGTTCAATAAACATTCAAACAGAATACTAATTGGTTGATTGATGGACAATTACTCAGACTTGATTAATTTGTATTCAATCTGTAACTAAATACGACAAATTAGCTTAAGTAAATTATAAAGAAAAATAGATCTAATTAATTTGAAAATCTTTACTTTTTATCATAACCCTCTTGTTTATTCACATAGTGTAAGATAGTTTATGCGACAACTTCTAACAAACGATGTTTCTAACATAACTGAAACAAAATCTGTTTTTTCAGTTTCTTATAAAAATGCTTTACTAATTTTGGAATTATGCCATTTTGTATATCGCTGGATGTTCCTTTAAATCTAAACGCAATTTTAACATAGTCTTCTCATACAGGATTTTACAATTCTTAAAGATTCAGTATCTATGAAGTTCCATGTATTTAAAGACTGATCCCTTTCATCGTACGCATGGAATGAAGCTCTTCGTTTACCACGAAAACATGTTACATCTATGAAATGTTTTAAGACTTTCTCTCTCTCTCTCTTCCTCTCTCTCAGTCCAGTGTTCGATTTGTAGGGGAGGATGCCTGGGATTTCCTCCCTCTGGAAAAATCATCCCGGCTTCTGGTTTAGCTAATGTCGCCCCGACCAGGGATAGATGTTTTCGCCTCTCTGTACATAGTTCATTTTGCATGGAAAATATTTAAAATCACACTCTTAGAGTATTCTGTTTTCTAAGTTTGGATGACTTCTTCTGTCTCACTTTCCTTTTATTCTTTCTTGTACATGAGGCTGTATTTGTTTGTGTTAGCTACTCGCATAAAAATACTCTTTTTGGGGAGTTTTAAACGAATCTTGCAAGAAAACAAAACCAAAGGTGTGTGTTGTTTCAAGGTCTGTAGTAAATTATGAAGGGTCCCTTCCTCTTTATCAGCAAAAATGAAGGGGAAGATGTTATGTTTAAGCTTAGCATTGAAACTCGGAGCACCAGACATCAATATGCCAATAATGTGTTTCTTCTTCCGCCGACAAGAAAAGAAACAATTGAGGTACTAGCAAAAGCACAAGTGGACCAGTGTTTTCCCTCTTTCCCCGTGCATCACATCACACAAGGAAGAAATGTTTATTGCTCTTGGGGTCAACATATGTTTGAAATTTTGGATCCTACAGCCTCCCCAACCAAAGGCAAGAATGAATGTAAGTCTGTACTATCATCTACAGTAGTCTTTTTTTAAGTAGCTAATAAAGGAATAGAACCGGAAAATTTGATCTCAGGAGAACAGTGGAAATCTACACTATCACTAGAATAGAATGGTTGTTGAGAAGGAGTAAAGGCAACGGGGAAAATTACAAGTATGGAGGAAATTCAAGTTACTATACATTCGTGCTTGTGGGGTCAATGCCATATTTGTTTTTCGTCTACGGCTGTTCCCGTGACAGATCAGTTTAGGACATCAAGTTTTATTGCTCGTTGGGCGTAGGAAAACACAGATGCTTTCCTCTATCGGTTGTAGACACATAAGGACCGGCGTTAAATGAAAGCAATACACCACTTCGGTTTATTTGGATTTTCAAACAATCGAAGAGTTATATAGGTTCCATTTATCCTTAAAGAAAAAGAAAAGAAATAGACAGGGTCAGGACTTTAGAGTTGTTCGCAGCAAGTTAGATGTTGATGAGCCCTCTAGTGTTCTCTCGTGTTGAGTTGATGGTAGCTGTGCATTCGTTCTTGCGTGGAGTGCATTTTACACCGGTGTAAACTGAATACTTACTTATATCGATCAATATTCTGGTAGTTTCTTATATACACATATATATAATGAAATCATAAACCTATGCGTGTGTATTATTGTTGAACGTTTGTGAGAAACAACGAACTATATTGTCATTTTATGCTCCCAGTACGAAACAACAGAAATAGAGACCGCCAAATACAACAGCAAAAGAAGGCACTTCATCGGGTAAGATAAAACTTTCTGATGATGTTAATACCGATATAGAAGTTCCACCAGCAGAAAAACGTGCTAAATGTGATGCTAATAATATCGTTTTCACAGAATCGGGAAACGAGAATAGTGCAAATGTTGGTGGTTGTGTTGAATTATCTCGATAATCGTTTTAATAATTGGAAGAAGAGCAGACCGTGGTTGGTAATAAACAAAATGAAATTAGTTATTTGTTCCGTGTGCAGTGAAATTCGATCTCTTAACGTAGATAGTATGGAACGCGTACGTATCGACAATGTGCTTATAGACGGTGTTTCTGCAACTAATCCCAAGAAACTTAATGACAAAATTGGTGATCATGCAAGATGCAAGTCCCACCTCAAATGCATGGAAATAATGGATAATCGGTAGAAACAGCACATTGAGGAATCCATACCAAAAAAAAAAAAAGCACGAGTCTAGGCCAACTCCAAAATGAAGAAAATTAGAACAACAGCTGCACTCATGCGTACTCCATATATGATTACTAAAGAAAATCTATCTTTCTTGACACACTCTTCTTTGGTTGAACTTCAGAGATTAAATGGAGTTTCCGTGGGAAATATGTTATACTCCGATCATGCGTGCAAAAACATGATAATGTTTATTGCTGAGGAAATGAAAAAAAAAAAAAGTCTTGCTAAGTTTATTGTGAAGTCAGGAGAAAAGTTTAGTATTTTAATTGATGAGAGCACGACAACATCTAATAAATCTTGTATGATAATTTATTTTCGTATAGTTTTTGAAGGTGCTGCGTGTAACTATTTTTTTGAAATTGTCGAAGCTGACAACACTAAAGCAGAAGCTATATTAGGAAGCTTGTCAGAGACTTTATCTAACCATGACATAACGGAAAACGTTCTGAAGAATCACCTTGTTGGCTTAGCAACAGACGGCGCGGCAATGATGCACGATTGTTACAGTGGAGTTGCAACAAGATTACGTGAACTGTTGAACAACGACTTAATTGTAGTTCACTGCTAGAATCACAAACTTGAGCTTACAGTTCAAGATGTGATTAAATCTGTCTCTAATGTGTATCATATGCAAGCATTTATGGATGCTTTACATTCAGTGTTTTCTCATAGCCCAAGAAACCAGAGACTACTTAAACATTATCAGAAGAACTGTCAACAAATATTCTGAAATTGGGTCGTGTGTTTGGAGTACGTTGGTTTGCATCTTCATTCAATTCTGTGCGGTTACTGTGGGAAAGTTACATTGCAATGTGCAGTCTTTTGACTAAATGTAGTAAAGATACATCTCGTCTGGTGCGTGAGAGATCGAAATTTGAGGGTTTAGTAAAGAAGCTAACCAGCTGGTTATTCATCAGGGAATTTATATTAATCTATTATGTTCTTGAAATTTTGAAAGGTCTTTCGCTCTATTTGCAGAACAGAAGTGCATCTGCAGTTGAAGCCAAACGAGAAATCGATTTGGTATATCAAAATCAATTTGCGCGTTAAAGACTGTTGATCCCCCGAGATCAAGAAATGCTCTTAATGAATTAGAGCAAAGAAACACATTCAAAGGAATGTCCATCACTAAGCCTACTGCTAGTGATAAAACAAAATTTGACACTTTCCGATTGAAATTTCTTCAATCCCTTTTAGACAACATAAACTTTCGTTTTCCAAATAGAGACTTTTCGTTGATGCTTCAGTGTTAAACCCTGCTTCTTGGCCTGTTGATCAAAAAATGAACTAGTGTTCTTCGGAGATGATGCCATCCCTCGACTATCGAAATTGTTGAAACAGTCAATGAATGGTGTTTCCTTGGTAGTGAAAGAATTTCGTTTGTACAAGAACATTCCTTCTTATATGCCTCCAGCTGTTCAGGAACTTAAAGCTGTGGAAGTAATACCGATATCAACTGCAGAATGTCAACGTGGGTTTAGTGCCATGAATCAAACAATGAATGATCTGAGGAATCGTATGCAGATTGTAACACTTAGCAAGCTCCTTTTTGTATATATAAATGGTCCACCTTTGCGTTTCTTTAATGCCGAAATATATACAACAATGTGGATAAAATTGAAGCGTCACAGTGCTACAGACAATCCTACCGGGAAAGCAAGAAATATCGAAGAATACCCAGGACTATATGCATCTCGCCTTTTCAACTAAAACGTAAGTAATGTTTTTCTTTTAAAAAAGACAACTTTAGTTTGTTGTATGTACGTACTTTTTGTATTACTCTATCTTTACTACATTTTCTGTTATTGTTTTGTTACTTTTCATAATTGAATGTTTTGTTTAGCTAGATTTTGAATTTGAACATAAAATATTACTCTGATTAGATGAGGCTCCAGGAAATATTTTTGGTCATCTCACAACTTTGAAGCCCCATATGCAAATGCACTACACATTGTGATCCACCTATTCCCCCACTGGTAAATTAACAAATCGAACCCTGTCTCAATCTATCTATTTTTCCCCTACTTTTTGATCTTCCAAGTGCTGTTAACCTCCTAATGTGTTATTCAGGCCCTTGTCCACCTTCTGTTTTCAGAAATTAGACAATAACCCCATTACGTATTGTCCATGAGCTTTGACCCCATGAGCTTTGACCGATTTTGTAAATCCAGTTAAAATTACATATCCACCCAGGGCTACCCCTAGACAATTTGCTGCCCCGTGTAACAAATAGCCTATCTTCCCTAGAAAAATATTAAAAACCATGATATTAAGTATGCTACTCTATCATAAATTTAGTATCGTTAATGAAAATAAAGAATTCACTAAAAATTAATAGTAATAAATGTTATTTACTATATTATTTTTACCATTAAGAGCGCGTGGAAAATCAATTCCTGCTCTTTTCTGTGGACATTTATGTACCATTTCTAATATTTTTGTGTCAATTACCAAATTTCACCGTGCCAGATAAATTTCAAATACGTTATTTAACTTTTGTAGGTTTAAAAGAAAAAAGCACTACAGGTTTGCACTCACTGGTATTGGTATAGTATTGATTTCGATATTGCTGGGTACACTATTAGAAGTAATTAGGATGACAAGATTTTAGTTAGCTTTACCTATTGCTTTATCATGTGTTACGTTTCCTTCCCCACAAAAGCTCAGTTACTGAGCACTGCGTTCTTTTTCAGACTTACTTTTCCAATACGCGACATCCGATGTTACCTTTCCTTAACATGTTAGAGCTTAAAATACCTGTGCCTATTAATTGTAGTTTGTCACAAATATTTTAATTAGAGATTACTATACCACTATAATAATTAGAGGTCACTATACCACTATAATGTGCATAATATGGAAAGACATAACACTAGACTATTTTATTATTTCATAATACATTATAAACCTATATCCAGTGGTGGCGATAACGGTCCAGCAGACACTGTGATGAGAGGATCCCTGACACTCAAAGGCCCTCTCAAGTTATGAAACTTGATTCTCATATGGTTTGTTCTACGGAGGGAGATTGTACAACCAGTTTCGACGCCATTGCCTACAACAAGACCTATTTGATCAGTTCCTCTCCAACTAACAACTAAAATCTACATAACTGAAGCAATCGGCAGTATTATTTATGAACAAAGAGCATAAGAAAATAGAAAGTCAATGAAATTCTTAGAAATGGTAAGAAGGATTAATGTTTACGTGGAATTCCAAAAACTAACAAATTTACTTGGGGGGGGGGGGCTTGAGCCCATATCTCCACCTAAATACACTACTGATCGCCAGTAACAGGCTTTTTAAACTTGAGTAAAGATTATGCGAAGAATGGAATTAGAAATGCACTTGCTCAAGTCTACAACTCACCTGCTTCGTGGAGTTGTGTTGCGTCATATGATCAGAAATGAAATGAAATCCTTGAGTTTTACGTCCCACGCTTATGCCGGCTAGGCTAAAGGAGACGGTGATGATGAGAAATGAATGAAATGGTGGAATAATGAAGAAAGTAGGAGAGAACGGGAGAACCCTGAGAAAACCCGCGCACATGGTGTTTGCCCACTACAAATTTCACTTGGCGGGAGCAGGGTTTGAACCCGGGACCCCATGCACCAGAGCTCTACCACTGAGCCATCGCGGCCCCACTTTATGATATTAAGACTATCTACGCGATCATAAACTAATCCAACGTAAACATGAATTTTAAATGCAAATGTAATATTATGATAACCTGTTTATCATTATATATTTCATATATTCCGGTTTTGTATATTGCAAAGCAATTTTTTGCTGTTCTCGCTTCCCGCAACTTACCGCCTCGTGAAAATGCACGTGTCGTACATACGATGCACTCAAATCCACCCATAGAAAAAAATAGTAAGAGTGCCATTTAAAAAATCAAAAACCACTTGAAAACAGTTTTGCTAAATGCTCAATAACACAACGCCCATTGTGAAATTCATAATTAGAAATGGTAAAATACTTGGTATATAGAATAGGATCTATTTGTTTCAGAGACTTTAGCTGTGAACCTTACTAGCATAGGATAGGGCTGGAGTCTAAATAACAAATACGTAAATCTGCAATTACACCGCAACGCAAAAAATACATGTAATTATAATTAGTAAATACCATGTCGATTACTGCAAACTCAAACGCGAATTTTGCTTTGCAATAATTCAAGCATATGTAATAATAAGCCTCACGCCACTTTCAACTGTCTTAAACTTTTCTTTAAACGTAAGAGAATCAAAGGGTTTCTGTTCAACTCAACCATCTTTTTCCGGATTTCTCATGGTAATTTTATTTATTCCCAACATTTATTGAATATACTTATTGTAACACAAATGACTCTATCGCTAGCAATTAATAACCATTAACGACAAGACAGCGGTAAGCAAGGCTACACTATCTACACGCATGCCCCTTTGCGTTTAAGGATAATTTTCGCGTGCATGATTGAGGGCAAGAGCCGAACGCTACCGAACACAACCGAGATTCATTAGATCCTGAGATGAGTGAGCAGCTGTATGAATTGCAGGTTAAGAAGAACTGAACAGAACAAGCGAGAGAATACGTAGATTTTCGATTCGCCACAACTTGGCAAATTCTTTTGAGTATTTCTAGCTTTTTATCGATCTCTTAACTAATTTTGCACAAATATATCAACATTTTAATTGATGTTTCAGTTCCTGCGTAACTTCTAACTGATCTTTAAAATATAATATTTTAATTATTTTGTTTAGTCATTGCTGCATCTTTCGATGACCGAAGGTCTTGCCACTGGCTCTGAGTAATTATGTTTTCATTACATACACATTCGTTTGCACAGGTCTAGTAATATTCCTTTAATGTAGGGAATTCTATAACTGTTTCCAATAGCTCTAAACTGCAGATCTTTGCAGAGACGATATAGCAATAAAAACCTTCAATCTTCCTATTTCTGGTAATTTCCCAGCGGGTATTTTTCCACTATCTGTAAATTTATTAAATATTTACTCGAAATAGCTGCAAAGTAGAAAAACAAACATTATACATAATATCCAAAGTAATTTCCATTTTTGAATGTTAAAATTTGAGAAGAGGTTTTCAAGTTACAAGGTGGTCAGTTGCCATTACTCACAATTTTACTACTATCTATATTATTATACTAGATAAGGTTTATATGAATGGGTTTATTTTAAAAATAATACATACCGTTGCCACCACATAAAATCCCTCTCAGCTGGTATTTTCCTGATTTTGACGAAACTAGTAGACTTTCGGTTAACCTCTCAGTGATTTCTGACGTTACCCATCTTTTACACTCAAACGATCCACTTGTACTGGAAATTTACATGAAACAGTTATAAGTAGTAAAAAAACACAGGTACACTGAAACATGTTAGCTTGACCCTATTTTTATGGAACCTATTTCACAAAATTATATATTTATAAAACTATATAATTAAAATTATAGAATTATACATTCAAGATGCTTGAGAATTAACTCCCTAATGAAAATTATGAGTATTTTATAAATATATTTGTGCTGCACGAAACAAAATATATGATGATCCTTTTAGTAACAGACTTTACGAGCCACTGTTGACAAAAGAATGTTACCACCACTGTTGAAGCAATGGAACATCGCTAGGAACTCATTTTCAACAAAATAATAGGTCCAGTCTTTATTCGTAATTTTATGAACATATATTGTTAATCAATTATGTAACAAGATGAGCCTTTGGCCTTCATGTACATTTCAGAAGATTTTGACAGCCTCATCATAATGTAAATATTATTCTTTCTCATTCTGCAGTCAACAGTTCGACAGAAGATTTTCGGTATGCTATTCGACTGCCAAGCCTCACATTAATAACCAGCAAAGTAGGAGGTGAGATACCGCATTAATCTATAATGGCTTGATAAATTGGATGATCCATTCAACAATGATTTCGCTATTTCCTACAGAAGCTAATTTAGGCTGTTGCTAGACGATTACAAAAATTGTAAACAATGCAGATACATACATGTAATTTTAACATTGTATACAATTTACACCATCTAATGTAATTATTAAAACTTTTTATACTAAAATTGAATAGTAATTATTATAATTATCAAATAATTTTTAATGGAAGGTTAATTCTCAACAGCCCTGCATTACTTATTACTAGAGACAGAATCTTCAGGCACAAAAAAACATGGACAATACACACTTATAGTTCAAGTAATATGCAGTAAAATAGACACTAAAATCTAATTAAAATTAATGAAGATAAACATTAAATGATCTAAAGAAAGCAAGTGAAATTAGTCATGCACAGTCCGATAACCTATGCTAGGAATATTGTTCGTTGTTTGTAGAGTACCTCTTTTGAAAGGAAGAAACATGAAATGGTTTGCTTATGTATTTAATAGATAAATTATTTACTATATTTACTTGATTCTATCACTTCTCGCAGTTTATAGAACTTTACACGCAACAGTTGGAAGAAAGAAATAATTGGGCACTTTTGAATGAGTCACTTGCGGATGTAGCCCGGGGTCGGGGGACTTACGTCCTCCCAGTTTTTTGAGTGACAAGAATAATTTAAGCCATTATTTACATATTTTTGAAAGTTTATAGTAAACTAACTATATGCCTATCATAGTCTGGGTTCTGGCTGCCGCTCCCCTAGTTTTTACCTTCTAGATCCGCCTCTGGAATGAATAGTTAAAAAATAATGAATTATATTTTAATTTTGTTCATTTTGGTAGTCCGCCAAAACGATTCGTTAATTGCTGTTACACATGATAGCGAGATATTAGTTCAAGTTGTTAACTAATAGTTATGTCCTCGATCGTATTAAAAGAAAAAATCTATTTTCACGGACGTAGTCGGAGCATCTTTGGAAGCAGTCAAGGACATGTAGATTGGTACATTTTCATCTTTGAGCACTCGTTTAATTCTCTTTGTTTTCTCGAAGTACTTATTCGTAGCAATAACTCGTCGATATTTCTTCGACGAAGTTCTTTCCCTGTATCGGGATGGAGTGTGGCCTTGACCTAGCGTTTCTCTCTTTTCAAATTTTTAGGAAGCGGCAGGAACCTTTGTTCAAAGCAGAGATTAATGTAATTTATACCGATGAAACTCTAATTTTAATGAAAATGCAAAGAATAAGCATCATTCGAGATTTGAACAATAATATGGGCAATATACAGCGAAACAAGCAAAAGATACTTTTGCTGAAATTGAAGTTTCGATCTCCCAAATGAATTTCAGCAACTTCATTTTTATCATATATATCTCTGACATTAAGAAATGGGCATTTGGCAAACATTTTGTCTTTACTTATTACTTTGTAAATAGATTACAATGTATCTTGGAAAGGAATTATTCCTATGCTCTTCATATCAAACAAACTTCTCTATATTAAACACTTGAATTAAAAATTGTTGTGTACATGTGAACCGTTGAGATAATATAAACAACTATACATGCCCTAATGCGAGATCTTTGACCGTATCGAACTCGCATATATAGTATCCATCCGTCGTACTGGAAAAGGATTAAGAAATTTTTTTCACGTAAAGCTCCATATTAACTTATGTCTGTTTTCTTGTTAATTGCCTGTGCTCCTACGAAAAATTGTACGAAGAAAAAAAAAAAAACAACGTTCTTTGGAATTTCATATGTCAAAACTAAGTCATGTTCTTTTTCTTTTCCCCTATAACAGTCAATATAGTGTAGTTGTGTACTTGTAATAACATTGAGTAAATACGAATATGCATTGTATTTACACTGTTAAAAGACTCATAAAAAGTAAAGACTACTACTTACAGAATTGTCAAACCATTATTAAGTTTGCTTATTTATTGGACTATATGTTTATGAGTTGCTGGAAATTTTGCCAAAATTATGTAACGGACAAGTGTTCTGTGACACTTGGCAAGACAACTGTTTGGTTGTGGAGGAAATAGGCCTACTTTGCTTACGTTAAAAATCGCTAATGATGGCAATTACTGCATAAAATAATCCTCATTCACTGTTAAAAAAAATGATAGGTCTATCTCTCATGCAAGTCACAAGCTATTTATCGATACTCTATACAAAAAAAGCAGTTTTATAAATGAATTCACGTTTACTTTAGCAGGCGGTTCTATGAAATTGAAAATTGATATTTCGTATATAGTATATAATTATTTTTGTACCATTAGAAAGTGTAATATTTTCTAAAACATACAAGGACCAAAATGTTCTGAACTGTGGGGTCCCCACCATTATTTATACGCATAAACAATGGTGGGGTTTCACCAGTTCGGAGCTCCCTTAAACACGTTCCACTCCGACCACCGAACACCCTCACCCACTACACCCTTATAAGACACTTGAGGTCCTTCACATTTTGACAGGGTAAATCATAATAATCTAGCAAGTTTTTATCTGTGTTTGGTTAGAATATTTTTTCTTGAAAACCCTGGAAACACTAGTCGATCTTTAACGCCACTATTGCCTATAAACCAAAACAGCTCATGTGTGGTGCACATTCTACACAATTATGGTTTCGCAGCTTGTAAGTAAGATATAATTTACTAATTCTAAAGCAATGAAACCTAATCTAAAATCAGTAATATGAGCCATTTGGTGCCACCTTCGCAAATATGAATAGGAGACGATCTATGTCGAATCAAATGCACCTTTCTAAAAACCGCATATTAATATTCAGCGTACCACCATGTTAAAAAAAATGGCGCGTACTGTAACTTACAATTTTCCGCAATAACTTTGTTTTCGTGATGTATTATTTTTTCTTTGTATGTTCATGGGAGAAAGAAGTTAATAACTAATATTTCTTTAAAATTTTATGCAAAAATAGTGGAAAATAAAGATGATATAAGCGAAAAATAGAAATCAATAACAACTTTCGACTCCTACGAACATTTGCTGAACAAAGAAATGAGAGCACAGATATTTGGAATCAAGGTAGACGTGAAGTTTGAAACCGACATTTCACAGTATTTCTGTTTTAATTTTAATGCACATAGTACTGCAAAGTCCTTAAATGCTAATTAAGTCAGGATTTTACATCCAAATTAAGTTGTAACATAATAATTCTCGTTAGAAAACCCGAATCGACAATGCGAATTTAAGATTAGCCTATACTTTCGATAAAATGGAAAAAAAAATGTAAACAGTGTAATCTAAGTGTTTGGCCGAGTGAGTAGCGAAGCGAGTTAGTAAATTATATGTGTTCTGCGCGGCACTTCGAATCCGTCTCACTCCTTACTTTTTTAAATCACGAATTACATTAGCATACACTACATGACAATTCCCATACCAGAAACCTCAAGTTCACACGCGATAAAATAGCATTTCTGCATTACGCACCTTCAACTATTTCAATAGGTGTAATGATCTTGAGACAAAATCCTCGTCAAAAGATTTGCTCTAATAGATACTGTATTTATGACGATGCTTCCATTCAGGGCCTAAAATTCAATGAAATCACAGCTCCACACTGGTAAAAATTTTATATAGTATAGAAAAACTAGTTTAGTCAGCATTTGTTTAGACATATAATCAGTGTTCTGTCCAGTACATCATGTTTACCTGCGACCAAAAATTATTATTATTATTATTATTATTATTATTATTATTATTATTATTATTATTATTATTATTATTATTATTATTATTATTATTATTATTATTATTTAGGAAAATTTTGGCATCCAGAGCAAACAAAATTAAAGGCACATTAGGATACATATTTAATTGAATTGTATTAAACCATAAAATACAGGAAACAAACCGGTAAGAAAAATAGTCACACTGGAAGAAAAGGTCACTTTTTCTTACATAAGAATTTCACTTCATTTTTCCGTGATCATCACGCTGTCTCAATCCGTTTTCTGCCGAGGCAAATACACCGTTATACCAGGGCTACGCCTTTCCTTTCTGGCCAGCCATTCCATAACAGCACGGGTTGGGCTAAATTCTTCCTACGGACCCATATTTATATTAACGTGAAGATAATTTTTCACAGTAGTGGGAGCTAAAGACAGTCTGTTATCTGTTTTCAATATGTTGTAGTCACTTATGTCTTTCAACATCGGAAGAACATGGTTTCGAAGCAACAACTCGGGCTAGACTTGTTGACAGAGCATGAAATGACTGATTTCCACAGATTTTCATGAGAAGGCTTTTAGCGTCCAGACCTTTCAACATACTGCACGATGATGCCTCTGTCTCTATATTGCATTGCGAACTGCAAAAGATCTGTATCAAGACAAATAACTTTATAGCATTCTCTTAGGACATCATCAGTTACACACTCTTGCAAAACACGCAAAGGTTCCAAAGCAACAATACTGTCTTCATACAGCAAACGCTGACTAACAAAGTTAATTATGGAATCCAGGAATTTGTAGCGTACTACAGTAAAATCTCTTTTCTCACTGACATATTTGTTATAGGATTTATTGCGACGTGTGTTACGATGAAGTTGAATACCATGTAATGAGTACTGTATTTCTCCGTTGACGTTCTCTTGCACACGTTCGTTTAAAAACGTTTTCTCCCACCCACCTAACAGAGGATTCTCTTAAATACTCTCCAATTGTGCTATAGTTCTATTTTTATTTGTTATATGTCCAAAAGAAACATTTCATCACTCTCAAACTTCTGCTGGCAATTCTTGAAAACATATAGAGCGTCTGTCACAAGACTCAGAAGATGAAGGCGATCTACTTCTATCCATTTACGCAGATGACCATTGGCTTCATTACATACATGGCTTTCCGTTTACAAGTAAAGGCAGCTTGGATACCAATTTTTGCATACTGAATGAAAATTTTGTCCACCTGACGTCAAAATATTCTGGGTAGAGCAAAACTTCTAAGTTATTTTCTGAAGCTACCATCGTTAAAACTTTCGTTCGCTGCCCTGAAGAGTGATAGAAAGCATACAGTCCAGATGCTGCTTGTACGAGAGATGAAACTTCTTGGTCATTTTTGGTGACATCTCTCCATGCTAAATTAATGCGATGGGCAGAACACCAAATTTTCAACAGAGGCAACGTTTCACCTGAAGCAACTCTTTCATCAGTTAACAATTTCCACATTCCTTTGTGTTCTCCTGTATTCATGTTTTCACTATCAGTAACTATCGAAGTCACTCTGGGAAACATTACTCTTTCTACTGATTTTCGTAACGCTGTGCTTCGGCTAAATTCTGGCGGTTATTGATGTATGTTATCTCTGGTAGTACATATTTCTATAATGGTTTCAAAGGATCGTGTAATTTTTATCTACAAAACAACACGTTTCATTATATCGGAAAAGTGTAATGTCCTATTGAACAACAGATAAACGTGCAGTTAGTTGCATATTTTAAAACTATATGAATGCAACCGAAAACGTTTGAAAACTAAATATAGTTAAAAAGTTCCTTCACCTCAAAATTGGCAATGGTTTTCCCTGCCATCTAGAAAACACCTAACTATACGTATTAACTCTGGTTTAATGTCATATACTGGCAGTTATATGGAATTGAGTAACCCCCCATTGCATAATGAATGTATTGAATCAGTAAGACTTAGGTTGACACTAAACGCGTTTAAATGCATAATCCGAGAAAAGTAAGGTACTTACATTAATACCACTCCACACTTTAAGAATTATAGTTCCACACTCCTTTCCTACAGTTCCACAAAGTGTGGAGTACTCCACTCAATTTTAGTCCTTGCTTCCATTATCAAATATAAGGTAAACAGCCCAGTTATGGACATGTGTATTTCGCCGCTAGTAATGGACACTTCGGCGGAAATGTATGAAAAATAAGACATTCACTAACGCGGGGAAGTTTGCATTGTGTTGGAAATTATATATATACTGGTTCCACTCAAGATTGTTAGGCTGTCGTCTGCTAGATCTACGAATACTGCAGGTGTGGTAAAGTCGTGGTGTCGATTGCACGAGCTTGTTTTCACATTGTGTTAAGAAGTTGAATAAGGTAAGAAATCACTTGGCAGCTCTACTATAGTAAAGCTGTGAACAAATTGAAAGGTATATGTTTTTCTACACACTAATATTGGTATAGTCAAGGCATAAGTGTGGCAAAAATATATATTAATAAACTTGGACCGTCAAAATTGAAGGTGTCCATGACTGGTAAGATAAAGGTGCTATTTGCCAATGTTGGACACCCTCCGTCCATTACTGATAAAATTTGAAAATGTCTGATTAACACAAATGTTCTCTGCAAAAGTACCAAATTTCACAGAAGTAAATCACCACGTTAAGCGGGTTTGCATATCCAGGCTCCTAACTATGAAAACATTTACGATCACTCCAACCCCAATCATATCACAGATTCAACCTGTTGTATATAAGTTATTGGGACGTAAAATTGAATGTAATTTATACGAAAAAGACTTTTATGCATTGCAAGACCTGTACCGTCCAAATATTCACAAGAAACTTATAGTTGTATCGAAATTAAAAGAAAAAAAAATTCGAGCAGGAAAACCAATTTACACAATCAGAAGTTTGTGTTCAAACCCTGTAGGAAGTACTTTTTTTTTTTTTGTTAAAAGTGTGTTCCTGTTTTCATCAGAGGACTTAGTGCAAATCTAAAATCCACAACTGAGAACGAAATATTAAGTATGTTCAATATTTCATTATTATCCTTTGATTTGTAATGATAACTAATTATAAGGATTGACGATTTCAGAAGATTCTCCCAGGAGAATGGTCAATATATGGATGAGAGAAAACTGATAAAACATTATAGGTCCACTTTGAGCATGATCGAAGATAACTTATGGCCACGAAGGGGGGAAATTTATGTCGACAGGGTCTCAAATTGTCCCACAGGTCATGCCCTGAAATCATTACCGTTTGAAAGGTTTCCTTAGCAAATAGAATATTACATTTATTTCTCGTTCTACGTTTTGAAATATAAAAATCATAATTTTAAAGAGAATTATAACACGATAAGCATAAAGATTTATAGAACTAATGAAGTAACTATTCTTGTGTAAGTAATCGATTTCTAATCGGATTAAAACTAGAATATTTGTTTGCATCGCACTTTAAAGTAAATCCTCTCTATATATAATTCTTACTGGAAAGCATGTTTAACTCCAATTACTTAATCAATATTTTTAATAATATATTTTTATTGTAATACTTTTACCATTCAATGTCGTATGCACTTCGTTTTCCAAAGCAAAACCTCACAAACGTATAGTGGACTAGTAAATATTATCAAATAAATTATCATTTAGTTTCCGTAAATACTGCATCACCTCATTTGAAACTTCGTACTTTAAATATTAATAATAATAATAATAATAATAATAATAATAATAATAATAATAATAATAATAATATTTTATTATTATTATTATTATTATTATTATTATTATTATTATTATTATTATTATTATTATTATTATTATTATTATTATAAAACCGTAGCCATATCTTTATCAGAATTTCAGGCAGAGAGTACTTTATATCATGGGCCCGTAGTCAAACTCCCTTTATATACAGTATGGCGCTAAATTCGTAAATACCAGACAATTAAAATACGGGTATATATTAGAAGTAGATGTAGAATATATATATATATATATATATATATATATATATATATATATATATATATATATATACTACATCTAATATATACCCGTATTTTAATTGTCTGGTATTCCTAAAGCTTTCAATACGGCTCACAAAGGGAAACCGATATGACGTCACACCCAAAAGCTTGTTTCTGTTATCGTGACGTAAGCAATGCATTTTTGAATTCTTTGAAGTTTTCGATCTTCGTAACTAAGACATGTTTTTTTCTGAGACTTATGGTATGTACTATATTCAAGGCTAGATCTACACGATGGTACAATTAAATTCAACTTTGGTCAGAAAGGAAATGACCATTCTATGTCAGTAGCGATCAACTGTAGCATTTCTAACTCGAAAAATTGATTACTTTCGGCGAATATTGACATCAACAATGTAATTTTCACCAAGAAACTTCTATAGCAATACAAACATCCACGATCATCTTTACATTGGAAATATTAATTGCACAATAGCTTTTAATTGAATGAACTTGTCTAATTTTTATTCCTAACAACATTCTGCTGCTCCATCTTCATTTGTCAGTCATGCTTGCGTTCGACATTTTTCACTGTGTAGATAATGCCGACTACCCGTTTTATCGTTCACATTCATTCTTTCCTTGCATGCTACGTCTGATATCATCCGAAATATAATGTTTTTGTCAATGTAGTTTTCATTGCTGGAAACATTTTCCGGAAGATTTTATTTTCTATTTTTAACCTGTGAAAGTTGTTCTGTAACATTCAATTCAAAATGTTAATAGTAAAAGAAATTCTCCATTAGGAACATCGATTTTAAACATCACTATGCAATTATCTCCTTATTCCTAGATGGTTAAAAAATTTAGACAATCCAAATAATATTGAGACCTGTTAATTTGTTTCTATTCTAAAATAAGAGCTTAATATCAATAATGAACATCTTCCACTTACTCTATTTCATCTCCTATCATACAAAGACCTCCTTCCGAATTTAAAGTTGGACGCCAATTGATCAAAATCTTCACGGCGTCTTTTCCATCCTATTAGAAAAAACAGAATGTAAAGTGAGGATTTTCACTCAAATACAGGCTTATAAAATAACTTGAAATTAGTATAAATTTATTCCTAAATTGAGCAAGAATTTATACAAAAACTAATTTCTGCTCTATGTCAGAATTGTACAGTGCAGTCAACATCTGCATTTGCGTGTTGTTGTAGTCGGCCACTATACCGAGTTTTTTGTCCACACTATATACGAAACTTATTCTGGTAGCAGAGTCCTACAAATAGAAAGACAACTCTGAAAAATGTCGGTTGAAGCGTTAAAAATAAAGCTTTCATCATTTAATAGTGATTTTTTCAAGTTTGAAATTCCCGACAGCGATAAAATAATCATAGCTTTTCTAGAGATAAAATTAAATAAATTTAGATTCTCAAAGTATGGATTTACAGAATTTATGAACAACCTTTGGCTGACAAGAATAAAGTTTAGTCCATTGACAATAAAGAAATTTACGAACTCTTGAATTGTTACTTAGAAGGGAAGAAACCCAGGTGATACACGCCAATTTTAACGGAACTTATACAGAGGACACTACAGACAAAATAAAGAGACCCGTATCTTGTTATATCGGCAACCGTGCGGCTTCAAGGCTAAAGTGTGGAGGGAAAGGAAGACTGAGCTTTTATTAATTACATCTGATATGAATATTACAAAACGTATACATTTGACATGGCTGAAGAGATTAATGTTTATATATACATGCTATCAAGAACCTGTAGCAAAAGAGGTTTGGCCATGGTGTAAGTGTGTGGTTAGCAACTGATAAAGTGTTAATAACTGTCATATCGCAAGAGTCACTTCACATCAGTATATAAATAAATTTGATAAGAGTGGTGTTCATAACGTTAAAAATATATTCTTCCTCATTATAAATGAACTTTAACTTAAACAATAGTGATCACTTGAAACAATAAATGATAAGTAGTGTTACAAAGACGTTTACTATTTTCACATTTATATGAATTGTGTCAATATTTCAAGGAGCACCTTTGACCAGAGATTTCAAACCAAGGGCAAAAATATACTTGCACGTCCTTACATTCAATATAAATTCGGACCCTACCTACAACACACACAATTAGTTGCGTATATTGGTAATATGTGCATCAATACAGCTAGTGTTATAGAATTAGTGTCGGTGTATCTTGCGAGTATGAAGGAGCTGCTGGAAACTTGTATCACTGGTGATAAAAGTCACTCGCCAATCACATCCAGGACATGACAGCCATATGTACGAAATGGTCTCTGCTAACTATGAAGAAACTGCTACAATTATTTTCGATGGGGTTGATGACATACAAGAGCCATACGCTAATCAAGGTTCAGGAGAACTTGGCGAGCAAATGTATGAGCATGACAATGGAATGGAAGATACCGGGACCTCTAGTGAAGGGAAGGAACTAGTAAACTTGGAATGCAAATGAAGGGATGTCGACTATTGGAAGAATGGAAAACATGAGTTAATGTCTTTGAGTAACGTCATGCCATAGTGCAAGAGGGTTAAGTCGGCAAGTCAATTTTACTCCTGATAGAAACAAATTGCTTCTTATGGTACAGAGACAAACTGTGTGAAGTGTTGCGTGTTGTACTTCTAAAGTTCAAAACTTTTCTTACTGCACATATATCCAGGTTCATGACATCGACCTCCAAGGTTGGGTTTTACAAGCAATTTGAGAACATAATCTCTGAATATTCATTGCATCCAGGAATTTGTTATTGACATTTAACGTACTCACACCGTTATTTCACGAAAGGTGACAAACTTAAATATGATAGTGTGTCTGGAATAAAGTACAGAAGACAAAGAAACAATTGCAAACTTCACTCAACTAGTGCAGAAATATATTGCTAATATTAGAACAGAACACTTCTGTAATTCGGATCAGAGGGGATTTCAACTGGAAATGCATAGCAGTCGAACTTTAGCCCTCCACGAATCAAAACATGTGAAGACTATGGTGCGATAGTAAGTTCTACAATATACAGTTACACAACTTAACAATTTGTTTCTGATAGCAATAAATTATTTTTGCTCTTATTCAATGTTCTTTAGGAATCTAGTAGGGACTTTGGACCACGAATGAAAGAAACAACGTTCCGTCCTGCGAACGTATATTTGGCTGCACTACGTTCAGGGAAGCTCACTTAGGAACACGTTTGCATATGGCTACAGAAAATGTATTTCCGTAATATGACCAATAGTGTGCTCCTACTTGATTCTTGTGAGAGGGATGTGCGGGAACTCATCCAAGAGGAAATAAACATGACACAACTGACGATACCAAAAAAGACTCACTGGTCACTTACAACCTTTGGATGGGTATGTTTTCCGATTGTGGAAACAGTTTGTTCGTAGATTTTCAGACATTGTGAAGTTGGGGGAATCTGATATTAAACTGTATGTGCATAGTGTCATTATCCAATTACAGTCATTTGTGCATAATCAATTTTTTTTCTGTAATTTCAAAGTGTATTTCAACGTGCGTGGTACAAATCAGGACACGTTGCACGTCAATCACCACCATCTGAAACGGCTGTTTATTTTTGATCAACAAAAACGAGAAAGTAAATGTGACATATGTGGTGAAGTTGCAGTCAGAAGGTAAGGTTGGTCTAAGTGCTCGTTGTGTTCACAAATTTTTTTAACACGAGTATCATTATTGTGACAATTTTATTCAATAAGTAATGGATAATGTTCGCAGAGTGTGGAATTGTATCGTCTTGTAGTTGGGGAAGGGTTGCCCCTTAAACTCCACGGTTGTCGATATAACTAAATATAGATTTATTTTGTCTCTGTTTGTGTCCACTGTATAAATTTAATCAAAATCGGAAATGTATTTGTGTGATTTTTGGTGCCACAAAATAGAGCAATATTTAAGTTGTAAGGGAGGTTGCCCTCTTAAACCTCACGGTTGCTGATATTACAAAATATGGGTCTCTGTGTTTTGTCTGTAATGTCCACTGCTTAAGTTTCATTAAAATTTACGTGTATTACGTAGCTACCATCTCGTGAGTAATGTTTATAAAGAGGAAAGTTGGTAACCGTAAAACAGAGAAATCTATGAGCTGCCTGCTGGCAGAAGAGGAAATAATATGAATACAGTGTTCACAACCAAAAGATGCAGAGAACAAAATCGTCGAGTATGGTTTCCGATTGTGGAAACAGTGTGTACGTAGATTTTCAGACATTGTGATCTTAGAAGGATCAGATATTAAATTGCACGTGCATAGTGACATTATCAAATTACAGTCACTTGTGCATAATAAATTTTCTTTTCTCCACGATTTCAAAGTGTAATTCAATATACGTGGTAGAAATCATGGCACATTGTACATCAACCACAACCATCTGAAACGGCTCTTCATTTTTGATCAACAAAAACGAAAAAGTAACATGTGACATATGTAATGAAGTTGCACTCAGAAGGTGCGGTTGGTTCAAGTGCTCGTTGTGTTCACAAAATTTTTTAACACAAGTATCATCATTGTGGCAATTTTATTCAATAACTAATGGATAATTTTCACAGAGTGTGGAATTGTATCGTCTTGTAGTTGGAGGGGTTTTGCCCCTTAAAATCCACGGTTGTCTATATAACAAAATACAGATTTCTTTATTTTGTCTCTAGTGTCCACTTTATAAGTTTAATCAAAATCGGAAATGTAGGGGAAGCTGCTGTACCTAGAAACATTTTTTACATTTTGATATATTATGGAAGTAAAATTTATGTATCTTATTATTTGAATAAATGATTTTTAAGAGCAAGGGTTTATTCATCACTTGCGCTGACCAGTAATTCGATAGTGCATTTAACATAAAAATAATTACCTATTTTTCGATGGTCTAGTTTTGTCCCAAGTTACATTTTCTTGATGTACCAGGGGACAATGAAGATATACCTAGGGACACACAAATAGCTGGGTTTTTATGACATACACAAGATTTTTCAGGTAGTGATAATATTACTAAAACGCAAATGAATATGAATGTTTGGCAATGTATTTTTTTTTCGTGTGATTTTTTAAATGTAAACAGAAAATAGTATCAGTTTCAAAATACATTTTCTAATAACCTGAAAATTTTCAAATGGTTTTATAGAGCATGGATATTTCTCTATTAGCGAGTGTAAAGTAACCAAAAAATCTAACAATTTTTCCTTAAAACAACTAATACCTTACGTATCTCTAGACTTATCCTAAAAGAAAAACTCTTAATTGAAATTGCGAAATTTTAACGAAAAATAAAAAAACAAATTATGTTTCTCATGAATTCTCAACTTGTCTTTAACCTAAGTCATAGCCATTCAAAGAAACAGAAAAAAATGTACTTTTGAAGATGCCTTGAAGACGAACCGCTTACAAATGTTGGAGGTGGCAATTTTAGGATGATGTCTTCCAATGTTAGAGAATAGACATTCGATTCTTCAAGAAATGTGAAATATTCTTAACTAATTGACTTCGCTTTGTTGAGGTATTGCACGCAAAATTCTTCGGAAGATTCATTGTTGATTATCTTTCCCATATAATATTTACTTGTTTTCTTACTAGCCAGTTTGATTAAAATGAAATCGCCAACATTGATCTCTTGCGTTTCGGCAGAGTCTTCAAGTTCTCTAGCTGTAATCACTTCTTCAAACATTGTCATATAATCACTTGAATCATCGTTGCACATATTCATGATTGTCTCTTCTTCTTCCTCTTTCTGCGTATAGCGTATTCTCTTTCGTGACTTGCTCAGTTTCTTCGAATCCTTATTTTCTGTGTTTCCTTTGGTTCTGCGCATCTTCTTTTGTTCTATTTCCGGTTTTTTCTGGTGTATCTGTCAAAACTCGTGCTTTTCCAGTCAGACCTATTCGACGTCTTAGTGATGTTTCAGGTGCTCTGGTAGGAAGTGGTCGAATAGCACTTGGAGGAGTTGAAGACTGAACAGTTGAAGAAGACTGATTAGCAGTAGCCCACACCGACGCTTGAGCTGATGTAAGAGTTTGTGCTGATGTGGAAGTTTCAACTGATGTGGAGGCTTGCGTGGATGAGGATGCCTGAACTTCATTTGAGATAAGCACTTGAACAGATGCAGATGCTCCAATCGATGCAGAACCTTGATCAAAAGTGAGAACGTCTTTCTTCTCTGTCGAAGTAGAGGTAGTAAATTCATAATCTCTAAACGGATTTCTGTTTAATGGAACCAGACCACACACCTCAAAACTCTTAATTATGTTCGACGGTGTAAATGCCTGTTTGTAGGCTTTGCCTGCAAGACTTGCAACATCATAGATCGTAATTGATCTCTTGGTACCACTGGCAGTTGGTGTGGTCAAGAATTCAGCTGCGACTCTGTCATAGAATGTTTTGAAAGGTTCAAAGACGGCGACATCTAAAGGCTGCATTCTGTGTGTTGTATGAGGGTGGAAAGTAAGAAGAACGATGCCAGACTGCTTTGCCAGTGTAATAACTGATATTGCCAAATGACTTTCGTGATTATCCAATAACAATAGCACAGGGTTCTCTTTTGACGGTTTTACGTGATTTATAAAATGCTTCAGAAACTTCTTAAATATGTCTTGGTTGGACCATCCTGAAATATGTGCAGTACCTATAGATCCAGGAGGTGCATCTCTTAGCATGGTTGACTCGCAAAAATTGATACGCGGAAATACAAAAAGTGGTGGAATTGTATTGCCTGTAGCACTGATACAACAAATCATTGTTATGTTAGAGCCTCTTTCTCCTGCAGTTGCAGCTCCTATTTGTTTTTATCCCTTTTTAGCAAGAACACGTGGTGGGTTGTGAACAGTGGAACTCCTTGTCTCATCAACATTGTAAATTTTAGATGGTGGGAAATTTGTAACGCAATAGAACGTCTGAGTAAACAGAAAAGAACGAAGCAACATTTTCTTTCGTAAAAGATACAGACCGTAGAACGCTGGTGCTTTCAGGCTTTCGCAAAGATATTTCATTCTCATACTTTTTTCTAAATACGCGCAACCATGCGTCACCTGCCATTCTTTTCCCATTCTTCAGAATAAGTCTTTTTGTTCTCCTTAGCCCATAAGTACACAAGTTCTTTCAACCCCTGTGTAGTTAATCCATATTGTAGACGGGCACTAAGTACAACGTATTCCACAAGCACCTTCTCTTCTGTTTCAGTGAAAACTAAACGGTTATCATAATTAGGCTTTTATTTATACTGATCCACGCCAGAATCCGGGTATTTTTTCTTCAAGTCACCAATGATACGTGCCAGCGCTGATTTTGAAACGTTATTCTTCCCGGCTGCTTTTCGTATCGATAATTTGTTCTTTAGGACATTCTTCACAGCGTTCTCGACTCTTCCGCTGAGAATCGGGGCGCTTTCTACCCTCTTTACTTCGTGGCATTTCTCTGAAAAGAGAAACAAAACAAACTGTACTCGTATGTACCTAGGGACACTGTCCCCACGTGGCATTTCTCTGAAAAGAGAAACAAAACAAATTGTACTCGTATGTACCTACGGATACTATCCCCAGGTACGTCGTCCCAAGGTACATCTTCGCGCACATTTTCTTTGTTAAGATAGTATACCTCAAGCAATAGCATTTACCAACTTAAATAAATAGTATAGACGCACACAAAGACTACTTTCATCATGCGTCTATAAAATTCTGAGGCAAACTATAAACAAAACAATAAGAAAAAATATTTCAAATTTACCAGACTTGTAAGAAACAACTGAGCATGTACACTGTAGCATTACTTCCCAGTAACAGACTCGCCCAGTCACGTGACTTCTGGAACTTTGCTGCGAGGCAGTGTTGCTAACCGCAAGCTATAGATTTTCACTGCAGAACAGCAGAAAAAAACAGTATTGTCCCTAGGTACATTTGGCCCTAGGTACAGCAGCTTCCCCTATATATATATACCGGGCGATTCAATAAGAACGTACCAGACCTATATCGCAGCTAAAACTGCACGTAGAGCCTTCAAACAAAAAATTGCATTACCAAATCGTATGTGTAGAATGCAATAAAAATAGTAGCGAGACCAGTGGCGTCTCGTGAATACCTCCAACGGGGGGCAACTTCAAAATTTGCAATGGAAAGTGGTATAATTGTTGGAATCGTTCGAAAGGACATTAAATGTCATGCAACTTTTAGATGACAAACTTTGTCATATCCTTTCCCATTTAGCCGCTAGAGGCGTTGTTGCAGACTTGTATCTGACTACCCGTAGCAGGCCTTTATCTCAATTAATAATGCACACAGAGCCGTCAAACGAACAATTGAAGTACCAAATCGTATGTGTAGAATGGAATAAAAATAGTAGCGACACCAGTGACGTATCGTGAATATCTCCAACGGGGGTCATCTGCAAAATTTGACATGGAAAAAGGGGTTGGTTGTGCCTCCATTGAAACAAGCGCACAAAGGGAAAAACGTCGAGAAGAAACACCCTCGCACCATCTGACTTTCACCTAGTAATGCTACCATGTTGCTGCCAACGAGGAAAAAATATGCCAAGGTGTTTCCTCTCGACGTTTCTTCCATTGTGCGCTTGTTTCAATGGAGGCACAACCAACCCCTTTTTCCATGTCAAATGTCCGAACCCTTCCTTGAGCCATTCAATTGCATAAATACATAAATAAATGAATAAATAAACAGAAACTGAATACACCGCTTTAATAACTCAAAACAAAATTATGACCATTGCCGTACCAATTGCTACAATGACAATCTAATGTTATAAATTCTACAAAGGTAAAAATATAAACCTTGGAAAGTCATAACAAAATAACACATTTAGCAATGTAGCACTATCAAAAGCTTGTGATAAATAGAAAGATAGCGTGGCATGTTGACAAAAGGTGTCTGCCTCCTGGAAAACAACGCACCCCTCACTGCTCGAATGTTCGCCAGACAGATTCACAACCCTGGGTATGAAATCCGTCATAGTTCGCGTTTTCTTTTGACACCACACTCTATTCATTCCACCTTTTCCCAAACATGCAGTCATTTCCTAGGAGCAAGTAGTTCTGCGATGTTGCCACGCTGCTTTCTAAGGTGCAGTAATGAATTTTGGACCACTACACCTTACTTTACGTTCAGACCTATAACACAGCAACGGTGCACAGTTACAAGCTGTACATTACTACATGACCTACATAGATATGCAGGATCACACATGTAAATTTTCATCTTTCTACGATATGTGGGAGTGGGTCAGGGTAAAATTTCCTCGCGCAACTCTCGTTATCCGGAAAATTTCAGGGAAATCACACATATGCAAATTACTCAGAAACTATTGATTTGCGACCCCCAGTTCATATAGGTGAAAATGTTCCAAAGTACTTGTAGAACATCCCCTTGCAAGGAATGCATCGAATTACCAGTCACCCTGTATAGATAGACAGACAGACAGATAGATAGATAGATAGACATATATAACATATCAAGTGGTGGAGTTATTCCGTGGGAGTGGGTCAGGCTAAAATTTCCTCGCGCAACTCTCGTTATCCGGAAAATTTCAGGGGAATCACACATATGCAAATTACTCAGAAACTATTGATTTGTGACCCCCAGTTCATATAGGTGAAAATGTTCCAAAGTACTTGTAGAACATCCCCTTGCAAGGAATGCATCGAATTACCAGTCACCCTGTATAGATAGACAGACAGATAGATAGATAGATAGATAGATACACATATAACACATATATGAAGTGGTGGAGTTATTCCGTGTAAGAACGCATAATGCTCTACCACACCCCAATAGACCGTAACAATATATATACTTACGTAAGGACTGGTAGTTACTTCTGTATATGACTTCGGTTTTATCCTGGATCTGCTTCCATGCGAGTTGAGATCCACATCAGAAGAACCAATTCGCACTGACTTCTTTGAAGCATCACTACTGAAAGACTGTTCCGATACACTTATGGCTTCTTCAACTCTGTCCGGATTACTTATAGTCTTTTGGTTTCTATTATGTGCTTTCTTCTTGTTAGAAATATCTTTGTATGCGGTAGTATTTAGAAAGCCAGGGTCAGATAGCTTAAAACTGTCATTATTATTTCTTTTGTCTTCACCACGACTGATTCTTTTGCGTATAAAGATATCAGATGAACTGTCTATAGAGATATCAGACGGACATGTTTCATCATATGTGTTTTCACACAAACCACCCTCAGAAACTGAAATTTCATCCTCGACTATTTCGTTTCCACTGTTCAGATGTTCATGAACAGGACCCAACCCAACACGACTAAAACCCAATTCTTCACCATATGCACAATGTCTGTTCGTTCTACGCTCAAAGTTAGTTTCAGGACTAGTAATTCTCATTTGATTTCGTTGATTACCAGTTTGATTCAAATTGGAAGACATTCTGTATCTAGCATCATGGTTCCGTGGTGACTCACTGAAAATGTCAAGCCCTGACGGATCTTTGTTGTTCGTTTTTTCGTCACTACTTTCTGAATGTTGACATTCTGTATTTTCTGCAAAGATAAAGTTACCAATCAGGAAATGAATAACATTTAAGCAGTTGACTGGTGTTGTATTCATAGGGCATACTTTGGGTACAAACCGGTTTTCTTGTACGCAACCATTTCTAAAAATTTAAACTGTATATTTTCTATTGCATCAGAGTATTTAGTGACATTTGGTGTTCAAACAGTACAACAGTATGCTAATTTTGACCTCACGTACGAAAATATAACCTTATAAATATTGCCGTATCCTATGAATTAAAAATAGGTTTCCATATACACTACTCGTTTTTGAGTCAAAGTGTTGAGAAAAGGTTAATTTGATATGAAATATAACTTCTAGAACATTGATAGTATTTGGGATAGAAACTAGACCTATTATATCATAACTATTTATATTAATGTCCTGTCTAACATTAGAAACTTTCAATAGGATGTTTTGTACTAAGTAAGTGTTGGACAATTTATTATTTACAAAGTTTTGTACTATTGTCTGATCATTTAACACGCGTTTGGTTTCCAATGAGTCAAGTTTTAAAAGTATTGTTCATTTTTATAAACGTAAGTGTTAAAATCATATCTAGTTTTAAAATATAAATCTGATCAATCTATTTTGTACTCGCTCTAGGTTATGTAATAATAATAATAATAATAATAATAATAATAATAATAATAATAATAATAATAATAATAATAATAATAATAATAATAATATCTCATAAAGCATCCTGCATTCCTAGCGTATAGCCACTGACGTCAACGCGAACCCGCAGCAGTAAAAAGGTTACAACAACACTAAGTGATAAACGAATTTGCAATTTCAGCTTTTCTTGAAGTGTGCCTCTCCGTGGTCTGGAGTTCATAAAGATTACGCAATACTAATTTTAGTTCTACGGTCTTTTATTAGTCAACGTTTTTGCTAAAAACCTAGAAACGATCAATGCAGTTTTTTCATCAGCTACAAAAAAAAAAAAAAAAAAAAAGTTATTTCTTCTAGTTCTGTAAGAAGGCTACAAAATGCTGTATGTATTGTGAATACATGGCTAGTTCTGACTTCCATCGTTTTAAACTTTGACGACGAGAGTCCGACATTTCTCCCTGTGGTTTTCAGGAACTACGTTATGTACAGTAATTTTGAATCGATGAATGTTTCGCTGAGCATATCACCAACTCCCTCAGCGTCTGCATGAAGACAAACATGTACTAACATTTATAAGTGGTCATGTTTTCTGGCCTCTGATTGGCTGGGCTTTTATAGCAACGTCTTCACTGCTGGCGTTTCGGTCTTTACAAAGAGTGTTGCAGCTCGAGTATAGTTTCTATATTCATCATTAGTTTCATCAGTGGCAGATGAAAATCGATATTTACTCCTATGACTCACCATAGGAAAAGAAATATTTCACACAACGAGCAGAAGATTGTGAAAAAAAATGTCTGAACCAATATTTTTAAATACGAAAGATATGACGATGAGTTCAAAGAAGTTTCTAAAGACATTCATTCCCTTTCATATACAAATTATTGATATAGCGAAGGCTGAAAATAGAACAGGCATCTCCATTAGCGTATTCGTACTTGGTAAGAACTTTTTACTTTTTCCACTGAAAATCACGAAAGAAAGAAAAGAAAAAGAGAAACATATTCGTCTGTTATATCTCAAAAACAAAAAGAACAGTCATTATTGTTGGAGCAAAGACTTATGGAGACTTGTAGGCAGTCAAATAACTAAAAATGAGCATAAGACATTCTTATGTAAACGATGTTTGACTTAATTGTTTTGAATCAGAATCACTACTAAAAGAACATGAACAATATTGTGGATTATATGCTATTGCTAAATTAATACTACCAAAAGAATGGAATTAAATACTTGCATTTATTAATCAGAAACGTAATTTAAAAATCCCATTTTCAATAATTGCAGACTTTAAGTCACTACTAAACAAACCAGCACATGTCAACCTGATCCAGAAAAGTCTTATTCTCATGCATATCACATGTATAAGCCAAATAGTTTTACCTATTACCTATAATGTACTATAAAGTTATATACAAGCGAGCTTGCTGAATACACAGGTGATGATGCAGCAGATGTGTTTGTAGAGAAATTAAAAGAAGAACCGATTAAAATTGCAGGAATTTATGATTCGTATAAACCTATGAATTTTCTTACAGCAGAAGAAAAACGTGTATACGAATCTGCTGAAAATTGTAATATCTGTGAAAGAACATTTATAAAGAATTTTTATATATTAATTTGAAACAAAACAAAGAAAGTTTAAATATACTAATTAGCTACTTAGAAAAGAAAATTGAAGAAGAATTAGAACATTTAGAAGAAAAATTGTATATAGAAAAAAATAATGATTCAGATGATGTAGAGGAGTTGCTAATGGAAATAAAAGAGTGAAAAGAGATTATAAAAGTCTTACTTAATATGTGCACTGAAGAATGGAAGAAGACTAAAAATATTAAAGAATTGTGTAAAACAAAAGTTGATGATAATTACCATTTAACTGGATAATTTAGAGGAGTTGCTCACTCTTACTGTAACTTAAAATATACAAATCCAAGATTTATTCCTGTATTATAACTTATCTGGATATGATAAATTGCCAGGAGAAGAGATAAGTGATGAGGATTATAATCGCCATATACTAATCTGCAAGGTATTCCACTTAAAATCCTAAAGAAGATTATACTCAATTTTAGAACAAAACAATTAGTCTTATAATTAGCAGATATTATTGAAAATTTCAGAGATACAGCACTTAAGACACGAATTGGAGCAGCATGGTATTTCACTAGTCCTGGATTTTACTGAGATACAATGCCAAAAATGACAAAACAAAGAATAAAATTATTAATTATGACAAGTTTCTCTTTACAGAAAAAAGTATAAGAAGAGGAATTTCTCAATGTTCAAATAATATGTTATAGCAAATAATAAATATTTAGAAAATTACAATCTTAATAAGAAATTACAATCTCAATACTTCCTACATAGGTATATTAATGCGAACAATGAATATGTTGGGCTATGAATCATCATATGCCTTATGGGAAATTTAAATGGAAATATGTTGTCAGGGCAAATGAGAAATAGTAGAGGAACAAAATATTACAAACAGAAGATAATTCTAATATTGGATACGTTTCAAAGTCGATTTAAAATACCCTAAGGAATTGTGTAATAAACATTCAGATCTACCATTAGCAGCAGAAAATAACATAATAATAAAACAAATTCCAAAATTATTAACAACACTTTACGATAAAGATAATTATATATTACATTATCAAAATCTGAAGTACTATGTATCACAAGGCCTTTAATCGAGAAAGATACATAAGATATTAACATTTAAACAATCAGCATATTCAAAGAAATATTTAGATTTAAATATAGAAATTCGATCACAAGCAAAAAAAATATGCTGATGCTAAAAAAAATTCTACAAGTTGACAAATAATGTTCTTTTCGGCAAAACAATGGAGAATATAAGAAAGAGAGTAAATATAAGACTTGCGCATAATAAAAAAATACCGGAAAAATCAATTGCAAAATCTAACTTTAAACAAAACGATATTTTCTGAAAATCTAGCTGCTATTCATATGTACAAAACTAGAATCCCTTTCAGCAAGCCTATCTATGATGGAATGTCAGTCCTAAATATATCTAAATATATGTTTGTATTATTTCTATTACAATGTGCTAAAAGAAAAAAGTATGGAGATAAACTATTAATGAGTAATATTGATTTTGTTATAGCACATATTCAAACAGATAAGATTTATGAAGATATGAAAGATATGTATGAACATTTAGATACATCTGATTACAAAGAAAATAACGAATATAGCTTAAAACAGGTTAACGAGAAAGTATTAGGAAAATTTAAAAATGAGCATAAAGGAGTTGTGAGAGAGAAGGTTGTAGGTCTTAAAACAAAACTGTATGCTGTTAAGTTAATGAAATAGAGATAATGAAAAAGATGCAGAAAAAAAGAAAGATCAAAAAGGAAAGCAAAAAGAATATAATCAAGTATTATTAAATCAGAAATATTTTTCAAGGATTATGAAGATTGCTTTTTACAAGATGAACAATTGTACAAAATACAGAATACAATTCGAAGTAAAAATCATAAAGTATTTTCAGTAGAAGAAATCAATTAGCATTAAGCTTTTACGATAATAAGAGGTACGTAACGAAAGGAGGTGCAACCATACCTTGAGGACATTACAGGATATATTTAAAGAAAGAAGAATTAATAGCAAATTTAAGAGAATTACAACAAAAATAAAACAGAGAAGTGTTAAATTAAATATATGTGTAATTAGGGTTGAGTTTAGATATAAGTATAATAATTTTAGATTTTTAGAAGACTTTTGTGAACTTCATTAAAACAGTAATTTCATTCTGCTAATTTGAGTAGAGCACCAGCTTTACTATCAGCCTGAATAAGGCATTATCTTTACTCTCCATTCCAGAGAAGATTTTAGATAATCATCCCTCTTGTTATTATTAATATGCTTGATAAATACATGATGCTTCTTTAAACTGAAATAATAGCCTACATTTGTATGAGGCAAAGCATTATCCTACAACTCATTTATTTTGTGAATCAAGTTGAATTAGTCTATTCTTATAGTAAATATAAAATTTTAAAAATGATAGTTTGATATAATTGAGTTCATTTTGGAAATCTGCAAATTATTTTTCATATAGTTGTTCAGGATTTACAACATATGTAAACGCTCCCATCTTTTCTATTTCATCACTTTATTCATTTTATTACGGCATGCCTTACACTCGTTTAGGTTTGTATTTAAACATTCTTGGTATTGTTTTAATTCACTACAAATTACACACTTCTTCATTTATTGTATTTAAAATGATTATAAACAATTATTTCATTTTCATTGCTAGGGTGATATGCTTTTGCGCTAGGATAATTTGGGGAAATTTGTTTCAATAGTAAGATTTATATATAAAAATATGATGAAATGAAACTGCGCTCAAACCGGCAACATTAATACTGCTCCTCTGCATTTACTTCAAACCTGTCCCTGTAAGCGTTTAATAAGACCTACGCATTGCTTTCTACTGTTCTCTTATCATTCTCTATTATATTTACATCAGCAGCATACACCATAACATGGTAAATACCATTCAGCTCTGGACCCTAGTTGTTATCTTTGATTTTCTTTAAAGCGTACTCCAGAATAAAGTCGAATAATAATGGCAACACCGCACCTCTTTGTTTCAAGCCATTCTCAACGTGAAACCTCGTGCGCAAAAAGTTTCCTACTAGAACTTTACTTTGGGATTCATTTAAACACATCTGGGCTGATCTATCATAACATTAATAAAATTGTATCGGAATGAACTGACATTTTAATTTTATTTTTATTTTTATTAATTATCAATTTAAAAAACGTAAATGTTTATAGTAATCAATTAATTTTCCCATGTTCATAATTCTATCCATTAAATTTAAGCTAACTTCCGTAGTTGAAAATAATCCTAATTGTATAATATTGAAAATTGTCATATTAAATTTTAATTTTAACAAATAAATTTTAAAGTTAGCTTCAATTTTAACCTAAATACAATAACATACTGAGCAAGGCTTTGTAAAACAAAATACAGGGTGATTATCATTTAAGTCCTACTTTCAAAATGCTGTAAGAAGAAAAAAGAAAGAAAGAAAAAAGAAAAAAGAAAAAGATGCACTGGTCAGAATGACTTCAAATTTGAACTGAATATACTTGAAGAAGGGGGGAAACGGTATGGCATAAGAGATAAGTTCCGAAGTGTATCAATAGATGGCGCTGTAAGTGGCATAACGAAAGTCGATTCGGCTACAAGTGATATTTTGAATCGAAATACGACGGCTTTGGCATGAGTTGCACATTAAACCAATTGTACTGTTTAATTTGCATGATTGTTTCGGTTTTATGACGAAAAAATGTCTTCCAAGTCATTCAACAGTTGTTGTGGCACTGTTAGTAGAAAGCCATAATTTTCCCCTTCTTTAAGTATATTCAGTTTAAATTTGAAGTCATTCTGACAAGTGATTCTTTTTTACAACACTTTGAAAGTGGGACTTTAATTATAGTCACCCTGTATAAAAGCACAAACACGTAACAGTTTCAATACATTATCTGTCTTCATCAGACTTCCACTTCTTCTCTACAGACTCCAGACTCTACTTCCGGAGAAGGAGTGGAAGTGTGATGAAGACAGATATTGTGTTGAAACTGTTAGTGTTTGTGCTTTTATATACTTTTATCACATAGCTTTACTCACAAGGGGACATCTTATATTGATAGTAGCATTGCTCAATCAAACAATGCGCAATCCATATAAGAATGAAGAAAAGTGAGTAATCCAAAGTTTTACGGGCCGACACAGAGAAACACAGTAGATACAGAGGAAAGAAGGATCTGGAATCATGTGTAGATAGCAATGCAAAAGATACACTTACACAGGAAGAACTTCAAAATGACTAAACTAAACAAAATGACATTTACACAACCGTATAGTAAGCAAACATTGTTCCCACAAACATGCTCAATAACATCATATGTAATGCAGTGTTGCCAACTGAGGAGAAAATGAAACTTTGTTAAATGGCACGGAACACAAATTATAACATCTAGAAAATCTAATTAGGAGTAGAACCATACCTGTGAAGTCTTGATGTACAGTGTTTTCAACGTCTGAGGATAGGCCTATATGAATTCCCATATGAATCTTGGATGTAGAAGAGTACATACAGTACACGATTCGAACTAGTTGAAATCAAAATATGACCACAAACAAGAATATAATCACTGAAGTACAAAAATAAGACACTAAGCACAGTGTCGAAGCATGGTTGCCAAAGGAAAATGTCAGAATAGTACCAAAACACAGCACATAAGCTGAAATGATCCATGCCCTTGGATGATCAGGTAGTCTGCAGTCTCGGTCGGAGTGCTTTATCAACAGTAACCCTGACAAATTAACTACCAATAATGTGTAAGGTGCTACAATATTACGTGCATTAGAAAAGTGAGCTTGCTAGTTAATTGTCAATCCAAGAGCATGCATCATTTCAGTTTTGTGTGTTCTGTTTGGTACTATTTTGATTTTCCACTTGGGCAAAACTGCTTTGACACTGTGCTTCGTCCCTTATTTTCGTACTTAAGTGATTATATTCTTGTTTGTGGTCTCATATTTTGATTTCAACTAGTTCGAATCGTGTACTGTATGCACTCTTCTACATCCAAGATTCATATAGGCCTATTCTCAAACGTTTGCAACACTGTATATCAAGACTTAACAGGTATGGTTCTACTCCTAATTAGATTTTCTAGATGTTATAATTTGTGTTCCGTGCCATTTAACAAAATTTCATTTTGTGCTCAGTTGGCAACACTGCATTACATATGATGTTATTGAGCATGTCTGTGGGTACAATGTTTGCTTGCTATACTGTTGTGTAAATGTCATTTTGATTACTTGAAGTTCTTCTTGTGTAAGTGTATCATCTTTCGCATTGCTATCTTCACATGATTCTAGATCCTTCTTTCCTCTGTATCTACTGTGTTTCTCTGTGTCGACCCGTAAAACTTTGAATTTCTCCCTTTTCTTCATTCTTCTATCGATTGCGCATTGTTAGATTGGACAATGCTACTATCAAATAAGACGTTCCCTTGTCAGTGTGTTGTGTTTTGATTGACAATATGGAAACAAGGCCTGATAGAACGGTTTAATTTTAACCGTTACTTTTTGTTCGACATTATTTTTTAATTTAGTCAATTACTTTTCAAAGCCCTAATTTTTAATTTTAATCTGTTAAATTAATACAGGAAGAGATCCAGTAGATAATGCTGCTCAGTATTGGTCCTTTTCAAGTAAATGATATTAAGAAAACAATTTCAATTACCTAATAGACGTTCCTCTACACCTGACGATTCGAAGGAATCATTGCGTGCAGCTTCTATAATCTCCTGCGAAAAGAACATTTACATAATAAAAAAGAAAAAAATGAACTTGCGTAATCAGTATGTAGTGTTCTTTCTAAATTATGGAACTTACAAATAACACGGTTAACCTTATATTGTCAATGCGTTTATCCCAACGAAATCATTTGAAGAGCTGTTTCTGTTTTTATAATTCCATTACTCCAAGTATAAAAATCGATAAATTTAATCAGCTCACAGAATTTGTTTGTCCGTAACTAAAATTAAATAAATCGCAAATCATGAACTGTTGGCCAACTGACAATCTTACCACTCAATTGTACTGGAAGTTTATTACAAAAAATAAATGAATAAAACACAAAGCTTGTAGTATGATCTGAAAATTGATGAAGTATAAGTTTTGTGTTTCACTTATTTAGATTTTCTAATATTTTTTCGAAGTGATGGGATTGTTAGTTGGCCAACAGATCATGATTTGCAATTTATTTAAGTTTAGTTATGGATAAATAAATTTATGAGTTGAGTAAATTTATCCATTTTGGTACGTGGGAGTTACCAAGGATAGGAGCATCAGAAATGATTATGAAATGATTTCGCTGAGATTAACACATTAACACTGTAAGGTTAATATTATAATTTATTTAAGTAAAATGTGACAGAGGTTTCTATATTTGCATTTGAAGATAAAGTGATCTGATAAACGATGTAAGTGCCAAAGAAATGCAAATACTGTTTTTTATCTTAAAGTCTCAAAGCAGAAATTCTGTAGAACGTTATAACTGAGAACAAAATTCTTGTATGCCTCAAAGTTGTTCGAAGGAGCGTGTTAAGATGTGACCAGTGCAAACGTCCCCACATGTGGAACATTTTTTTTTAATTTCCCAACATTTTCGCTTTTGATACTTACTACGTTTACCACTTTTCTTTCATTTTTAAGAATGAAAACAAAATAATCAATTTTCAAGAATCTAAAACTAATAGGGAGCTTTTTTTCCGTAAGCGAAGACTAGGAACAAATTTTCAAACGGTCATAATTTACAACGAAATGAAATTACGTCTTTAACTTCAGATAGGAAATATTCCCTTATAATAAAGAAGTTCAATGCTAGGACTTTGAAGAAAACTGAAGAACACGCTATTCATCTCAAACTCACATGACTAGTATTGATTCGTCAAACTTGCTTTCTACCATTAAGAAGCTAGCGTGCTAATACAAAGGGGACCGACAAAAATACGTGGAAAGTTACTATGAATGATAGATTTAAGTGTAACATTCCTAATCATCCTGAAATTTTTAGGCTATTAAATTGAGTTTTCTATCTTTCAATCACCGATAGATTAAGTTAACACCCTCACCACCATCAACACCACGCACCACACACACACAAACACTTCAATTCATTGTGTAAATATGTAATGTTAGTAATGATGATAGAAAGGTGGTAAGGAAGAAAATATAGAGAGACTGCGAGTGGTCGTTATCTTAAAACTTGTGAATACTCAAGCATTGGGTATCGTAATTTAATAAGCGAAATGGGTTGATTGCTAAATTTAATGTTTACATGCATTTCTTTGACTGTTATTTAATATCGGACTTCCGAAGATAAAAACGAATCAAACTTATTGACCGTGCACATGGCGACGACTCTTAGTCACAACTTCCTTCAGTTTTATTAAAATAGAGAAAGACGAAGAAAGAAAGATGGGAAATCAAGGGGAAGGTAAAGAAAGAAGAGGAAGAAGAAGAGGGTCAGGAAGAAGAAAGAGGGTTAGAATGACCTTATAAGGGAAATATGTTAACTTAGAAGTAGTATAAACAAGAGAATAGTTGAAATAGAACAAGTGTATCAGGTAGTCTAGGGGAGGATGGGAAAGATACGACAAAGAGAAGAGGAGATAAGAAAGAGTGTGGAAAGAAATATCGAAATATAGTAAAGAGACTCAAAGGAGTACTAGGGCCAGGGCCAGATTTATGGGGTGCAAAGGTGCACGTGCACCCCCCCCCCCCTTCGTTATAAATATACACTATCTAAAATGAGAAGCTAGCAGTGAAAATAGTAACACATTCTGACACTTTCTGCCATCATGTTTTCGTTTGGAAATTAAAAGAAAGCAGAGCTTTGCAAAAGCAATAGTTTAAGTTGATTTTCTGAAGGTTGAAGGAAAAGGATTCACCAAACAAAACAATATAATATTTGTCAAGTAGGGAAGAAAACAGAAACCAGGAGGAGAGAAGAACATTTTTTTTTTTTTTTTTGCGTATCACTTGCGACCCCCTTTAAAATACTCCCTCCCCCGTTTCACGTTTCAGTGTTGTCACGGATAATGAATATTGTCCCATGTCACTCTGAAGAGTTTCAGTATGGTTGGTTATTTTGGTAGTTATTGGTGCACCCCCCTCAGACAATCCTGGATCCGGCTCTGACTAGGGATACTTCTTATTCCTGTGAAATTTGTGGAGGATCGCGTTTAAACAGTTTGTTGTAGGCACATGTCAACCCATACAACTCGGACTTGGATCCAGGTAAATACACAAGTCGGAGTTACCCAGACACAGCCCAGAGGGTGAGAAATGTTAAATTGATTGTACTAATCGTTGTTTCTGATCATGAAGTAATCTTTATTCGGTTACTGAATTTTGTCCAGTGAATCAAAGTCATATTTGAGTTTGTCAGGAAAAAAATCAGATGATAAGCTCATTATCCATGAACTGGTGTTCTTGAAGTGTTTGGACACAACAGTTATCATCTCTAGTTCCGTTCCATTGTTTCTGCTTGCTTCATAGAGTCGTCTCGAATTAATCAAAGATTAGTAACCTTCATGACCTAGGTCATGAACAATACATAACCACATTTTCCAATGAAAGTATACGCATAACAAAACTTATCACTTTACACTAAATTTCAAGTTTCTCTACTTAAAACTAAAATTACCATTCATTCGATCACGCATTCACACCATATCAGACTATGTATTTACATAGGTAAACAGGTTACATATTGCTTTAGAACAGAAACGATTAAGTAACTATGGTTTTACAACATTTATTACATCTACTGACGACAAGAAAACAGGAAAAGAAATTAATTACATATGGTTACGTATATATTAGTACGTAACCATACTAATTATACATAAATTTTGGGGTATATCCATCAATATTTAGTTTCATGAATTTAAGTATATATTTATCATTTAAGCATAGGTCATCACTAGATTTTGGAAAAGAAATCCATTGTACCAGTCCGATTTCCTCGTTGTTTTAAACAGCGTGTCTACTCACTTTTCACTCACTAGGTGTCCATGCACGCTTTACTTTTCTTTAAAGGTACACATACTATAATTACGTTGTTTACAAACTGGTCTATATCAGACTTGCATAATTATTAAAACATATTACATTTGGCTCGTAATAACGAGGGCCGCGGTGGCTCAGTGGTAGAGCGTTCACCTCTGGTGCATGGGGTCTCGGGTTCAAACCCTGCTCCCGCCAAGTGAACTTTGTGGTGGACAAACACCGTGTGCGTGGGTTTTCTCGGGGTTCTCCCGTTTCCTCCCACTTTCTTCATTCCACCATTTCATTCATTTCTCATAATCACCGTCTCCTTTAGCCTAACCGGCATAACCGTGGGACGTAAAACTCAAAGATTTCATTTCATTTTCATTTTTCGTAATAACGATAGTAAGGCAATTACATTTGCGGCTTACGAAGCATCATTATACTAGTCTTGAAAGTTACTTAATATTCAAATTAGGTTCTAAACTAGTTTAGTCTATTATCATCACTCATTTAAACAGATAATCAAAATCGAGGTACATTGGCAATTTGCTGATAAATTTAGAAAGGTCAAAGTTAATATACTTTGGAGCACGAAGAGTTGTGAAGAGGGTCCTTAGGTGGATTTGTCACAGAAAACTTTTAAACTATGTTGTTGGACATTATTCATCACTGTTACAGAACAACCATGATAACTTCAACTTGAATAAACGACACTATCAGATTTTGGAGATTCACAGCTTACGAAAGAGGAACCGGGAATGTAATTATGTCAGAGAATTTAGGTTTCACAATATTATATGGATATATTAAAGGTTAATCATAAATCGCGATAACCTGCCTCCTTACAACACCCAACATGCAGTTAGTAATGTGATAACATAGAGGTGTTAGACACATATATAGGTCATATTACAACACAAGGAAAGAAATAACACTTATTGACAAAGGTGGTATACTCTACACATTCAGTTTTTATGTTTGTCGATGTTACGAAAGCAATAGCAACAGAACGTATCAATCGTATCGCAACCAACCGGTGAAAGTAATGAAACCCTTTGTTTACATCAAAACGACATATCTCGACATCATGCAATTGTCTTCATAATAAAACGTACATCTATCACTATACATATATTGAATCATCTTATACAATTCGCAGTTAATTACCCCGTTTTCTATAATTTCAAGGTTGCTTAAATACACTCAAGTCCAAAATGATTGTCGCATATCTGTAACTGTCTTCTTGTAAGAATACAATTTGATAGTAATTTTGCAGGGTACTTTTAATATTGATAGTATGTGCATAATCAGGAAATGAATATTTGTGGTAAATTTTATAGGGAATTATAAATACGAAAATTAGAATGGGTAAAACAAAATGTTCCTAAATGGACAAAAAAGTTTTATTTTCGTTTTATTGTTTTTATTCAACGGCTCTTTTTAGATGAAATTCGCCACATACATGTCTTTGCCAATTATACAGATACTAACATTATAAGAAATATCGGGCGAGTTCGTTATCAAATTATATTCCTACAACAAAATATTTATAGATGCGACAATAATTTTGGAAATGGGTGTACATCACATACAAAAGAAAAGAAAACTTGACAAATCAAAAATTAGCAGCCGCATCAAAAAAAAAAAAAAAACACTAAGAAGAAGAAGAAGAAGTTCATATCTTAATCAACCATTGATGATTTGGGATTTTAATTCAGGCATGACCGCGAAATATTTATACATTTTGCAGTATAATAATGAATAGATATTGCTAGTTAGGTAGCAGTACTGATTTTTTTTTTTAAAAAAAATCACAATACATAATAACACGGTTTAAAGGAATTTAGCAATAGTAACTATATCTTGGGCCCACGGGATATAGTTAGTAGATTCATCTCTGATGTAGTATTGAAACAAAACTGAACGCAATGACTATGACTACGACGGTTAGTGAAACCCGAAATCTTATGTACTGATATAACGAGATTTTTAAAAATCTGTAAAATATCTCAGATTGTTTCATTGTAAAGGGAGGGGGGAAAAGTATAAGTAAATCATCCACCGGATAATCGTTCACGATTACGTTTTAATATAAAAAATTGTAAAAGAGTGCTTAGTGTTGCAATAAAACACTATAAAGGTGCACTTAACCTAAAGGTAGCCTACAACTTGAGCCATATATAAAATTAGTTCAAGTGTTGCACATGCAGTTCTATCGCGATCCACATGATTAGGGTTAGTCTAAACGGTTGTTCTTTTTAGAATTTTGAATAATGGAATATGTTATAGAAGTTTTGGGTATTATTAAAAACTATGAAATCTTACCCATAAGCATAGGCGTGCGCAACGTGGGTGCCTTGGCAGGGCACCCCCATTAGACAAACTTTTTTTTATGTAGAATTATTACAAACTGAGAAAAGATTACGTGTAAATTATTTCCCGTCTGCATGTGTGCCGTGCGTCGCCGACGCAGCGTCGGGTGCAATGACGCTATCTTTTATTAGTAGATTTAGGGGGGGGAGGACGACATTCCATATGGTGGTACTTTAGATCTCGCACCCACATTCCCAATGTACTGCGCACGCTAGTGCCCATAAGAGGAACATCAGTTGACTTTAGAGGTGGAGATGTGAAAATCGGTATATAAATCTTAAATATATATATATATATATATATATATATATATATATATATATATATATATATATATATATAAAATACGTATTACGACGTTTGCAAAAATTCTGCTTCTAAAGGAGAAAAGGAAATTTTTGAAATAGCATGATAAGTGACGTAAAGGGGATTCAAATGTTTAGCCCAGAATAAAGAGTCCATGACTCCCTGAAGTTAGGGAGATAAAACTCTGCATATAAACTACTAACTAAAAATGAGGGGACACGTGTTCGAACGTTTTTGAAGATTTCCCATATAAAGGACAGATGGGGCCACTATTTTTTTCTCTGCATTGAAAGCGACGTTTCCTGTTGCTTGTGACTGCATTAAGGGAAGATAGTTGAAAACTCTGAAATGAATTTTGAAACATACTTTAGTGCTAGGTTTCATTCAACACTTACAAGATTAAAGGACTATCATAAGCGGACAAGGGAATCAAAATTAATACAGAAAATATAATATCCCACGAGTTCCTCGAATAGGAAGATGAAACTCTGTAAATAAACTCTTGAGTACAAAATAGCCAGTATTTTCCAGAATTCTACTTTTAAGGAAAGTAGGGTCAATTTCCATTATTTTTTCGCCACATTACAATTGACTTTGTCAGTTGTTAGCAATCACATCACGCAAAACGGCTTACACGTTTGAAATTAGGGATAGCCAAAATTCTACGGAATTCGGATTCCGGAAATTTATTTTCCTAAATTGGAAATTTCACTTCCCGGATTTCGGAAAAATTACGGAATTCAAAAAAATTCCGAATTTATTCGAACTCGGAATTTTTTAAATTTCGGATTTCTCCGAATTTCAGAATTTTTCAGAAATAGGAATTTTCTAAATTCCAGATTTTTCGAATTCCGGAATTTTTTAGACATTGAAATTTTTCTAAAATCCGGAATTTTTCCGAAATCTTGAATCTTCCGAATTCCGGAACTGGCCATCCCTATTTGAAATCAATTTTGGAGCAAGAGTTTTTAATGATGTTTAAGGGGTAGAGGAACACTTTTACTGAAATGTATATTTGAAACGCGGAAATAGATTCAAACATTTTCCATAAATCTATTCTTCCCGTGCAAAGAACGGACATTTCACCTAGTACGTACATATGCACGGAACAAAGCCAATTTCTTCTTCTCCTCCTCCTTATTCTATATGTTTTTCCCAACTTAGAGACGCCTTCTCCTTTGGAGGCATGAAGCGTGAGTTACTGACAGAAATAAATTAAGAATTTAAAATTGTATGAATAAAGCATCACTTGTAATGACAATTTTTATTTTAACTTTAGTAAACTTCACAAACACTTGGCATTTTGTCTTCGTCATGGGAGGAAGGAGGCGTGAAGTATACAGAATTCACGAAGCTGAACGCCAGATGAAAAAGGTTGGGAACTACCGTTACAAATAAATAAATAAATAAATAAATGATGATATGTTTTCGAAATAGAAATTCTGATTTCAGAGGCAAAGAATGAGGAAGTTTTCATGACCATCATCTGACATTATTACTGATCAATACTGAACTGTATAATTTCAATACCGTAAAACGGGGCTACTTTGACAGGTTTTGGACTAGTTTAGATGTGTACACGGGACATTTTCTGCAACCAATGAATGATACTATTCTCATCATAACAATAGGTATCTAAGCTATCACATCCACTACTAAACCTAAGTTTCTACAAGTAAGTTTTGGCGGGAAGAAATTAAGAAATACCGGTCAAAGTAGCCCCGGGGGTGGGGCTACTTTGACATCTTATGTATTTGCTGCATAAGGTCAAAGTTACTCAACGTATGGAGTTATTTTGACATGGAATTTATGTAAAGTGTATAAAACACTGTTTTGGTCATGTGTAAAGTACGGTATGCTATATACTTGATAAGCACGAAATCTTTATTGTGTACTGGTACATCATTATACACCACTATACAAGTTTTTCTAAAGCTTTACTTTTAACATCTTTTACTTTGAACATACACGGTGCTTTACCTTACATTGTTACTTTATTTTTTTTACTTTACTTTACTTTTAACATAATTACATGTGTATCGGTATGTTGTCTTTACATGTAACAATCGAAAGAAAAACCTTAGTCGTCAACTCCACAGTCGTAACAAGCATGTTGAGAATTTTTCATCCACCATTACAAAACCCATACACCCATTTTTTGCACAGGACACATTGAATCCACTCTCTATATCGTCAGAGTGCGAATTAGATTATTCATTTTTGGGGGGAATAAACAGTGGCGGATCTAGAAGTCCTTATATTATATATTGGGGAACATGAAGGATATTGAGAGGGGGTAGAAATATAATGGGAGAAATCCCTCATCCCCTTCGGCAATTCGCACCGTGAACACCATATCAGCCTTTATCTATGAAAGTATATGCAACAATTCTCATAGGAAGCACGAATTGCTCATCTGTCAAAGTAGCCCCACTCTATGTCAAAGTAACCCTAAATGTCAAAGTAGCCCCGTTTTACGGTATATTACTATTGATATCAAATACATTCCCAGGCCCCACGTTGCGTAGTCGCTAACACTCTTGCCTTTGGTGCGAGCGACCCCGGTGGGGGCACTCGGTCCAAAAAGTGTAACAGCTCTTTCAGGCTAGCCATCCTGACTGAGGTTTTCTGGGTTTTCCTCATTCACACCAGGCAAATGCCGGATTGGTATTTAACATACAGGCCGCTTCCCTTCCATCCTCAATCCTTTCTTCCTTCCCTTTCCTCGGATAGTGTGATCGCACACGGACGTCACGTCATCCCTCGAAAGTGATGGGCTAACATGGCCTTAGATGCTGAAAGCCAGAAATCTAATTTCTAATACGTTCTCAAATTTATATACGTATATATTATATATATTAAGGATCGCCAAAATTTTCCGAAATGGTAAATTTCACTTTCCGGATTTCGGAAAATCCCGGATTACAGATAAATTTCGGAATTCGTAAAATCCGGAATTCAGAAAAAATACGAAATTTGGAAAAAAATCGAAAAATTCGGAAAAATTTTCCAAAATTAAAAGTTTCTAAATTGCGGATATTTTCGAATTCCTGATTTTTTCCGAAATATGAATTTTCCGACAACTTTTTGGATCCCGGAAAGCAAAAATTCCGGAATTGGCCATCCTTAACACACACACACGCACACACACACACACACACACACACACACACATATATATATATATATATATATATATATATATATATATATATATATATATATATATCAGGTGTTCTAAAAATCTCACCCACAGACCGACAGAGCCTATTCTACACGCCAAAATAAAGTGAAAATATTACATAATGGTTTGCTCTCCGGGGCCTCCTTCAGCCGCTATGGGGAATCAAAATTTCACAATGCACAATGTGGCAATGTCGCAGAGTAACTTGGAACTATTGGCATAATTCTACAAATATATCTAACAGTTAAATCGCTTGCTACACTAATAAGTGATGCTAGCATCAACCTATATCGACTTTAGCTACCATCTGGAAAGAATTCATGCAACCATTTGATAGATTATTAGATCTACTCTATGGCTCTTTATTTTGCGACGTTACCACATAGTGCAATTTGTCTCTCCAGACAGAGACCTGATATAAATCGGCCCTCGTAGCCAAGCGGGTTAGCGCAACATACTAGTAATGAAAAAATCGTTATATATATATATATATATATATATATATATATATATATATATATATATATATATATATAATATTAAAATTCCTAAAATTGCCCCTAAAATTAGGCTAAATTTACACTAAAGTCGAAATTTCGGTGTGAAATTTTACGAATTTTAATATAAAATATTCTCACATTAAGTTTAACCCCCCCTCCGAAATAAATTCCTAAGTACGCTACTGATATATATATGGTCAAAAGTAGTGACAACAGATACGTATGTCGTCAAATGTCTATGTCTTAGCATTATAAATACTACAGGAGTTCCGTAGCTAATAAAGGAATGTGAAATTATGAAGTGTGGCAAGTGGTAACAGTCGAAAACAGCAGTCCCGTAAGGTAAAGGAGTAAAGTGCGAGCATAATAATAATATGATTTGGAAAAACAAATAAGACATGTGAATCAAGATTAAAGTGGCACGTGGGCACAGTGAGGCTGTGTACTTCCCACCTGTCACAAAATAAAGAACTGACTGGAATAAATAACGACGAGCAACGCCTAAGGGGCAGGTGGCACGCACGTTGTTGCCAAAACTTTGGCTTAAGTATCATTAATCAGCTTAGTGAACTCAAAATGATGCAACAGTCAATAATTTTGGTGGTTTTGGTGTATGGAACCCCTTCTCATTTCCATACAGATGGGAGCTGAACTTGGACATAAAGGACATAGAGAGTGTAACTATTCATCCCAGCAATATGGAAACTGTGGATTTGACACTAATATCGGTCGTTATCGATTATTTTCACGTGTTACTGCTTCCCTAGGGGTGCTAAGGGTGTCTCCCGCTTACTGCAGCTAATGTCACTATTCACGTCAGCGATCCCTAAAACTATAATTCGGCATATATATCGGTCGTGTTCGACTATTAATACGTCCCGCTTCTCATCTCCTGTAGGGTTACTACTGGTTGCTAAATTTCTACTTAAACAACATCGGGATGTCACTATTTATATCAGTGTCCACAGAAACTACGGATTTGACATTAATATCGATTGTTTTAGATATTTTTATATCAGCTTTTTCCCCCTAGGAATTTTTCACCCCCACTAGGGACTGAACTTGAACTTAGACGGTATCACTGTTTCTGTCATCGACAGCGAAAACTACAAACATGGCATTAATGTTGACTGATTTCGATTATTTTCCCATTTCGTCCATATGGGGTCCTAAGGGTGTCTTACCATTACAGTATTTTTCCAAACTGTAAGTCATGCGTGTACCAAATTTACTTGAAATTGTTTCAGAACGTTCCGGGATTATGCTGGAACACATACACACGCACGCACACACGACTTACTGCCGGGTTACAATTCACGGTGTCACTCCATTTATGCGGGAACAACGAGCCATCAATCTTGGAACTCTTACTGGATTCTGTTTGGAACACCTCAACGCGCGACTTGTTGTTCAGGGAACCATGATATCCTTAACATCTTGCTGAGGTATTTCTTTGAAATACGGAAGTTAAATAATCAAAGGTTGAGTTCACATTCGCCGTCTTTTCTTGTGGCATACTTCCATTTTGCCTGCTGTAATAAAATTTATAAGTGTTCTCTGATTCCGCTCTCGGACAAAAACCGCATGCAATATGTGGAAATAAGACCAACCAAATCAGAGGTAATGCACATTAAGCACAGAGTTCCACAAAGATCAGTATTAGGTCCCATACTTTTCCTTATATGTATTAATGATCTTCCCGATTATATAGTTCCCAACAAAAGTGTCCTTTTCGCTTATGATACATTGTACAAACATTTTAGTTGAAATTCCAAATAAGCCTTGCTCCGAGGAATACATATTTAAGAACATGATAGATAAACTTACAGTATGGATAAAAGCAAACCAACTCAGCTTAAATACAGCGAAAACACCAATAATGAATTTCAATGAAGGAAAACTAAACTCTCTAAATATAGATATCAAATACGTATAGACGGGAAACTCATTCAGATATCTGACACTTATAAATTTTTAGGATTAAAAATAGACTCTAAGTTAACATCGGATGAAAATGTAAATGATTTGTTGAGGAAACTAAGCACGATAATCTATCTCATACAAAAACTTGGTAAGATTCTAACTACGGAAACATTGAAAACAACTTGTTTCGGCTTGATCCAGTCAATTCTATCGTATGGAATCATCTTCTGGGATAATATGTCATACGATAAAAGTATTTACAATGCAGAACAAAGTGTTATAAATAATGCTATCAATTCCATTTCATACACCGAGTAGACCACTGTTTCAGAAACTTAAAATATTACCATTGCCGTGTGTATATACCGTAAAACGGGGCTACTTTGACATTTAGGGTTACTTTGACATAGAGCGGGGCTACTTTGACAGATGAGCAATTCGTGCTTCCTGTGAGAATTGTTGCATATACTTTCATAGATAAAGGCTGATATGGTGTCCAAGGTGCGAATTGCCGGAGGGATGAGGGATTTCTCCCATTGTATTTCTACCCCCTCTCAATATCCTTCCTGTCCCCCAATATATAATACAAGGACTTCTAGATCCGCCACTGTTTATACCCCAAAACATCTGTGCCATTTGTATGTGTGACTATCGAAAGTACAAGGGTGGAAGAGAGTGGATTCAATGTGTCCTGTGCAAAAAATGGGTGTGTGGGTTTTGTAATGGTGGATCAAAAAGTCCTCAGTATGCTTGTTACGACTGTGATGTTGACGACTAAGGTTTTTCTTTCCATTGTTACATGTAAAGATAACATACCAGTACATATGTAATTATGTTAAAAGTAAAGTAAAGTAAAAAAAATAAAGTAGAGTAAAAAATAAAGTAATAATGTAAGGTAAAGCACCGTGTATGTCCAAAGTAAAAGATGTTAAAAGTAAAGCTTTAGAAAAACCTGTATAGTGGTGTATAATGATGTACCACTACAAAATAAAGATTTCGTGCTTATCAAGTATACAGCATACCGTACCTTACACATGACAAAAACAGTCTTTTATACACTTTACATAAGATCCATGTCAAAATAACTCCATACGTTGAGTAACTTTGACCTTATGCAGCAAATACATAAGATGTCAAAGTAGCCCCACCCCCGGGGCTACTTTGACCGGTATTTCTTAATTTCTTCCCGCCAGAACTTACTTGTAGAGACTTAGGTTTAGTAGTGGATGTGATAGCCTAGATACCTATTGTTATGATGAGAATAATATCATTCATTGGTTGCAGAAAGTGTCCCGTGTACATATCTAAACTAGTTCAAAACCTGTCAAAGTAGCCCCGTTTTACGGTATATCCATTGCGGTCCAACGTGGCAACGTTTCGTCAGTTCTTGATACGTTGCCACCTGGAAGGAAACTGGAGGAGGTGTTTCTTCTCTAGTACAACAGAAAGAAGGGAACAATAGAATAATAAAAATAATATATCAACGTTCAGAGAAATTCATCAGTATTTTAGGTTTAAGCTTTAAATGTTGTTCCATCCACCTGTAGCATAATATTTATTCAGATTGCGTTTGCTCCTTAGAAATCATGTTTAAATTTCAGTATTTTTATTGTTATAAAATATTAATATAGAGACTTAAATATAACAATGAAATTTAATCATTGAAAATATTAAATGGAAGGAATAAATTACTGTCAAATATTATTGTAATATAATTTGTATTAAGTTATTATATAATAATTTTATATACCACAATATTATTATAATAGAACAATAACACTAAGCTAAAAGTGCATTTTTTAAATATATATAAATTGTACCTTGTTTTATATATTTCAACAAAGTAAATTTAAATATTTATATTACAGAGAAAGATCAGACTGAAGATATTAATCTAAACTATAGAAAATATTTTTATGTAACAGCAACTTCAGGTGTCTTTTAAACTGCAAGTTTGGTATTTGTTTTATACAATCTGGCAATTTATTATAAAGTTTTATTCCTATGTGGTGTAATGAATTTTGAGTTTTTGTTAGACGGAAATTTTGTATATGAATGTGATTGTTCTAGTGTTGTATTGGTGTAGGTCCGAATTGAGTTGGAAATTTCTTTTATTCACATGTGAGATTGATGTTGTTTTCAGGATATATATATATATATATATATATATATATATATATATATATATATATAGAGAGAGAGAGAGAGAGAGAGAGAGAGATACCGTAAAACGGGGCTACTTTGACAGGTTTTGAACTAGTTTAGATATGTACACGGGACACTTTCTGCAACCAATGAATGATATTATTCTCATCATAACAATAGGTATCTAGGCTATCACATCCACTACTAAACCTAAGTCTCTACAAGTAAGTTCTGGCGGGAAGAAATTAAGAAATACCGGTCAAAGTAGCCCCGGGGGTGGGGCTACTTTGACATCTTATGTATTTGCTGCATAAGGTCAAAGTTACTCAACGTATGGAGTTATTTTGACATGGATCTTATGTAAAGTGTATAAAAGACTGTTTTTGTCATGTGTAAGGTACGGTATGCTGTATACTTGATAAGCACGAAATCTTTATTTTGTAGTGGTACATCATTATACACCACTATACAGGTTTTTCTAAAGCTTTACTTTTAACATCTTTTACTTTGGACATACACGGTGCTTTACCTTACATTATTACTTTATTTTTTACTCTACTTTATTTTTTTTACTTTACTTTACTTTTAACATAATTACATATGTACTGGTATGTTATCTTTACATGTAACAATGGAAAGAAAAACCTTAGTCGTCAACATCACAGTCGTAACAAGCATACTGAGGACTTTTTGATCCACCATTACAAAACCCACACACCCATTTTTTGCACAGGACACATTGAATCCACTCTCTTCCACCCTTGTACTTTCGATAGTCACACATACAAATGGCACAGATGTTTTGGGGTATAAACAGTGGCGGATCTAGAAGTCCTTGTATTATATATTGGGGGACAGGAAGGATATTGAGAGGGGGTAGAAATACAATGGGAGAAATCCCTCATCCCTCCGGCAATTCGCACCTTGGACACCATATCAGCCTTTATCTATGAAAGTATATGCAACAATTCTCACAGGAAGCACGAATTGCTCATCTGTCAAAGTAGCCCCGCTCTATGTCAAAGTAACCCTAAATGTCAAAGTAGCCCCGTTTTACGGTACGTTGGAATAAGAAAGATGCTGAACGAACATCTCGAGAAACGATAGATATGCGTCTGCCTACCTCTCTGATAAAATCAAGGCTTCTAGAACCCCATGCTCCACTGGTCTCGATGGCTATTGGAGCAAATATAAATTTATCGAGGAGATTGTTGTATTTCCTTTCCTTTTCTGCCTCTCTACGTCTAGCAACTTCTCCAGCATTCATAACAGTCAATGGAAGGCTTGAATGGGCAAATGTTATATTATTTTTATAATATTTGTATTGTTAATTGTAAGAATGTATCTCGACGAAGACAAGAACGCAGAGTTCTTATGGCGGAAAATGAAATAAATAAAACAAATAATATAAAAAAAAAACAAGTATCAAAAACTTGAGTCAGTCGTGCTCAATAAACTCACCTCCGGTTCCATCTGACGGCCCCTAAATATTGCATATTTTTTCACGAACTCGTCGAAACTCAATGTTGCATTTTTTCTCAGGAAATCGTTGAAACTCATCATTTTCTATCAAAATGAGAAGAATAAAAGTACTATCAATAACATACTCTTCAACTTTAAGCAAAAAATTAATCATCCATACAACAAGAAAATGTGGAGAACACAATAAGAGAATTCACTTTATTTGGTTAATACCTTACAGTTCATACACTCTCATATCCTCTTTCTGTCTCTCCCTCCAGCTGTATTTTGCTAAATTTCGAATTTCTTTTGAATTTCCTAAATTTGGCATAACTAACCTTATATATCCTACGGCTTTAAGATTGCTATTTTCCAAAATAAAAGTAGGATAAAACCGCACTTAAACCTACTTTAAGGACACAAAATAAAAACTAATAATAATAATAATAATAATAATAATAATAATAATAATAATAATAATAATAATAATAATAATAATAATAATAATAATAATAATAGAAATGGAAATACACCAAGCTTTGTATCTGTCGATACCAAATCTTTTAACTTATATTTTGATTGTCTTTGCTTCAAACAAATAAAAACTAAACACAAGTTCCAAAGAATAGAAATCGAAACAGAAAAGGTAGTGTATTTCAACTTTAATCGAGTATACCGTATGTTTCAAGCGAAAAATTACCGAAATAATTAACCTATACCAGACACTTTAGAACTATCTTTATAATAGAACAAGTTTTGTTTACCGCGTTATATATATTTCTTCTCTAGTACCAGAAAATATTCTCGGAAACAGAATATATTATCGCATACAGATTATTACGCTTCGCTAGACAAATATCCATTTTATCAACATGTAGTCATAATTGTCATCAATTTTACCAATAAAATAATAACATGATTAATAAAAAGTAAACAAAGTCAACGTACTTTTACGTTTTTTGGTATGTGTATTTAGAAACCGATGATTCTGATATCTATGTAATTCTCTGATATCTTTTTGGAGGCAAAATTCACTTTGGTGAATTATATGTTACTATTTTGATACCTTCGTTTAAATATTAAAGATCTTTAAAACAACTGCGAAAATTACGGGAACTCACCTATCACTCGAAAATACGTTGGTGTAATAGCTTATAAAGGTACAAACAATAAAAATGTTTACTCAAAAATAACAGCGTATATACAAAATGACCACCATTATTATTCCACAAAATTACACTGGTATCGATCGATATTATCGGATTCTAAATTTTAAAAAAATATATACGAAAATACTCAAATGTACGTTTACTTTGTTATTTTACATTGTATAGGATTGCGAATTTTATAAAAATGAGAACTTTGACTTATCACAATATCATGGTATTTGATCCATGTCAACAGTAATACCACGTTACTGCAAATTTTCTCTAAAATAAGGACAGGCAGAAACGCTTCTCTCGTTAGAACTATTTACTATATTGCATGCATAATGCGATACAGTATTATCATTAAGTATTCTGCCTTTCCACAGGTCCTGGGACTAATGAGTATTTTATTCAATTTTAGAATTAGGTCTGGAAGTGTTTCTTCCACGTTTCTCAATCTTCAGCTTCTGCTTTCAACTCCCAATATTTTCTTCTATTTTTCAAACAATCGATCAGTTGTGTTCTTCTTACCATTCCTCGCTTTCCTTCCATCATTCCTTCTATGTCGGTATGAAGAAGACATTTTCTTCGCAATATGTGTCCAATCCATTAGGCCCTCCTACGAAAGATTCTTGCTAGAAGTGTAATCTTCTGTTCTATTCGTTTTAGAACATCTTCGTTTGTTTCTTTCTGTCCATTTTATCTTCTTCATTTTTCTCCAACACTACATTTCGAAGCTCTCTAAATATTTCTTCTCCAACTTCCGTAATGTCTAAATCTCTGAACCATACAATTCCATACATAGCACTTGACCAACTACTTCCTAAATCCGATATTAAGCCTGCTTGTTAAGAGAGACCTTTTTTTGTTGAATGCTTCTTTGGCTATGGCAATTCTTGATTTAATCTCTTTGGTGCAGTAAACGTCTCTCGTCAAAATATTTCCTAGATACTGGAAATTATCGACCTCTTCAAGTTCTCTTGCACGTTTCCATGGCATATTCTCATGACTTTCGACTTTTCCATGTTGACTTCCATTCCGCATAGTTTTCCACTATCAACTATTTTGTCAATCATCTCCTATAGTCCTTCTTCGGTTCTAGGAATAATAACCATATCATCTGTCCCACCCAACACAAGTACATACTGATCATGTGTAAAGAATGTTCCTCGAGGTACATTGGAATGTACATGATAGGTACAGTCAGCGACAGTAGAAACTGGAGGTTGGATACATAAGAAATGATAGCTTTTTCCAGTAGCAGAATAGTTTCACTGTATGTCTGATAGTTGGACAACCAACATGACAGCAAATACGTGCCCGAAAACATAACATGCCAGGATATTCCTCCATTTGGAGGAAAAAGTATTACCATCTCAGAGCATCACTTAGAGAAACAACCACGAGATAAATCTACAGAAATTACATTTACTTTAAGATCAAAGAGATAGGAATTGATGCAAAGGAAACGAAAACAATAATACGCATCATGCAGAGAACGAAAAAGTATGGAAAGCTAAACAAAATGAGAAAAGAAGGAAAGAGGGAAAGAAAAGAGCAAAAGACATGGGAATAAATTAAATTTTAACACTTAAGGATAAACAGTGTCCGTCTTGCTCCCTGACCCCATCGTGGGTTTTCTCCCTTCATAGGATAAATCTCTTTCAGTATCAAACGCGAACATCATTTATAGTGTTGAAAAAAATTAACTCAGTCTAGGCCGAGACTCGAACCCCACACCCTTAGAATGATAGTCTCACGCGGTATCCACTTACCTACACAGGCTCTATCTATAAACCAACTATTACCCGCGCTGTTATCAAACGTGTTAAATCAGCCATTGTCGGTGAGCCATCCCAGTTCCATTTGAAGTTTAAATTTTATTTACCTCACTTAGCCATCTATGGGTAGCAGTCCCCTTGCTTTCATAAAAAACATTTGTTCTGTAGATTAAAATCAAGAATGAATTAATCTGTACTCTTGGGAGCTTACTGGTGCACCAACATATTTATCTATCTATATCTATATGTCTATCTATCTATCTATCTATCTATCTATATATATATATATATATATATCTATATATATATATATATATATATATATATATATATGTGTGTGTGTGTGTGTGTCTGTGTGTGTGTGTGTGTGTTGAATTGATTTTGGATTAAAAGAGCGACTTCGTAAATTTACGGAACGCGTCTTAACACGACAGTAAGGACATCTCGTAACGTTGTTAGGTAACACACGCAGTGTAAATAAAGTTTCAAAACCAGAAGTCGGAAGATATGCCGTGGGTAAGTCGGTAAGACGTCTGCTTGCTAAGTGGAGGAATCCGGGTTCAAATTAGGACTGTTACGTTTTCTTTTTTTTTTTTTTGTTCCGTTGAAAATACATTTCTATATTTTTGCGTTTGAAATTGCTTTCTTTCATTTTTTGTAGATTATCTTAAATTAGTGAAGGCCAAGTAAGGTCAGATTACATATATGTCTGCTTTATCTGTGTGTACAGTCCAGAGATGGAGTGAGTCAATTGGGTCAAGATTTGTGAGTAGGTCAGTGGATCGTGGGTCAACAGGACGTGACTAACTGTGACACACCACCCCCCGTGACCTCTCTGACTCACACTGACCCTACGTTTTAAATTTTAAGGTCTCCCTCTTTATTCGGCCTCCCTCCTTATTATTAAATTCAATGTATAGATAATTATTAAGTTGAGTTGATTTTGAGTTTAGCGCCCTTTTCAGCAGCGAGGCTATATGAGACGGGACCTACTGATTAACATAGAAACCGAAAAACGTGAGCTCCCGTTGGGAATCAAACCAGGGTCTTCCACGCCACAGGTATATAATAGTGTCTTATATAGCAGTTAATATTCTTGCTATAAAGTATCAAATAACTAAACATTTGATGTAAATAAATGAGAAACCTAAAATATTGCAGATTACTGCAATTGCGATTTAATTCAATTTTAAGCATTATACATCCATATGATTGTTAAAGTTGCTTTATAAAGATGCAGATTATGAATTATAGTAATTTTTTCAATGAAATGAAATTAAATTAAGTTTGACGTCCCATGCTTATGTCGGCTAGGTAAAGGAGACGGTGATGATGAGAAGTGAACGAAAATTGTGCAACGATGTAGGTAGGAGGAAACAGGAGAATCCTGAAGAAACGAACGCACACGGTGTTTCTTCACCACAAATCTGACTTTGTGCAAGCTGGGATCGAACCAAGGACCCCATGCACCAGAGGTGAACGCTCTACCACTAAGCCACTTTGGCCCTATGAAAAATACAACCATATTTATTCTCTCTCTCTCTCTCTCTCCATTTTTATATAGGTATCAGAAGCACGAATAATTTTCATTTTGGGGGGTGCGGTGGCTCAGTGGTAGAGCGTTCACCTCCGGTGCTTCGGGTCCCTAATTCGATCCCAGCTCGAGCCGTTTGGACTTTGTGGTGGACAAACGCCGTGCTGGTGGGTTTTCTCGGGGTTCTCCCGTTTCCTCCCACTTTCTTCATTCCACCATTTCACTCCTTTCTCATTATCACCGTCTCCTTTAGCCTAACCGGCATAACCATGGGACGTTAAACATAAAGATTTCATTTTATTTCAATTTTTGTTTTGAACGTATGGTTTCAAGTTGGTATTAAACTCAGAACTCTGATCTTAATGAGTTGAGTTGATTTGGAGTTTAACGTCTCTTTCAACAGCAAGACCATATATGACGTGGACATATTGATTAACGTAAAACCCGAACCATGTAAACTCCCGCCGTGTGGTGGTGATTGTGATTTTGAGTTTAACTGCCCGGTCAGCAGCATGGCTATAGGAGACGTGGACCTACTGATTAACATGGAATACGAAACACATGAGCTCCCACCGGGAACCGAACCCGGGTCTCCCACGATAAAGTCGTGCGTACGCTAACTCCCACCGGGAATTGAAATCTGTTCTCATTATAAGAATGTTAACGTTCCTTATTTTACCGGTTTTTGTATAACTTCATGGACTAAATTTCACAGAAGTAAATCCCCACGGTAAGCAGGTTTGAATATCCAGACTCCTATGTATGAAAACATTTACGCTCACTTCAACCTCAAACAATTCATGAATTGAAGAATAAAGGATAATATTCCCGATAAAGTATATGGTTTGAAAAATACCATATAGGAGAGGGACATATCAGTCCTTTCTGCTCATGGAGTTATTAAAACAGGATCATCGGGCAGTGGTCTTTACCATTGAAAGATATTGCTTCTAAAATATTTCCAAGTAGCTTCCAATTTTCCATCTATGGGTAGCAGTCCCCTTGCTTTCATAAAAAAACATTTGTTCTGTAGATTAAAATCAAGAATGAATTAATCTGTACTCTTGAGTGCTCACTGGTGCACCAACATATCTAACTATCTATCTATCTATCTATATCTATCTATATCTATATATATATATATATATGTGTGTGTGTGTGTGTGTGCGTCGAATTGATTTTGGATTAAAAGAGCGACTTCGTAAATTTACGGAACGCGTGTTAACACGACAGTAAGGACATCTCGTAACGTTGTTAGGTAGCACACGCAGTGTAAATAAAGTTTCAAAACCAGAAGTCGGAAGGTATGCCGTGGGTAAGTCGGTAAGACGTCTGCTTGCTGAGTGGAGAAATCCGGGTTCAAATCTGGGCTGTTACGTTTTCTTTTTTTCTTTTTCTTTTTTTTTTTTTTTGTTCCGTTGAAAATACATTTCTATATTTTTGCGTTTGAAATTGCTTTCTTTCATTTTTTGTAGATTATCTTAAATTAGTGAAGGCCAAGTAAGGTCAGATTACATATATGTCTGCTTTATCTGTGTGTACAGTCCAGAGATGGAGTGAGTCAATTGGGTCAAGATTTGTGAGTAGGTCAGTGGATCGTGGGTCAACAGGACGTGACTAACTGTGACACACCACCCCCCGTGACCTCTCTGACTCACACTGACCCTACGTTTTAAATTTTAAGGTCTCCCTCTTTATTCGGCCTCCCTCCTTATTATTAAATTCAATGTATAGATAATTATTAAGTTGAGTTGATTTTGAGTTTAGCGCCCTTTTCAGCAGCGAGGCTATATGAGACGGGACCTACTGATTAACATGTAATCCGAAACACATGAGCTCCCGTTGGAATCAAACCAGCGTCTCCCACGCCACAGGTATATAATTGTGTTTTATATAGCAGTTAATATTCTTGCTATAAAGTATAAAGGTAAAGAAAACTTGTAGCTTCACGAAAGGCATTTGTTGGTCCTTCAAGGTCAACATAAGAACAAAAATGAAAAGCTAATACTAGGTGTGCCTTTACAAGTGACTACTATGATAACAACAGAATGCTGCCTACGTTTAACATATTATGCCTCCGAGGGTTAGTAAAACGCTTAACTGTGTGAAAATCGCTGCACACAACAGGTCTTAGGAACACTCACAAATACGTAAAATTGAAAGAACAGAAAATAGTGCATTTTTGAAATGAGCATACAATTCACACTTCACGCAAAGTTCCAATATGGGAAATCAGTCAATATCTTCAGTTGGAATTACTGAAAAAGACAGAAACTGGCTATTTAAAATTCCAAGTGTAAACCTGCGCTTGGAGCGATTCTATTAGCTATATCACAACGCATTTACGTGAGTTGCCTCTGTGGTCAAGCGTGCTTAATAGCGCTGTTAAAGTTCTAGAACCGGAGGGCGGCGGTTCGAGCCTGAGTACAGTATTTTTTTTCAAAATAGGGATGGCTTTTTAAATGTATATATAAAGTTGTATTTTGAAGTGATTGTAAAACAAATTCAGATGAACTTTCACATTTCCAAGCTCACTCGTATTTATTCGCCATGTCCCAAATTTCACAGTAATAAATCCCTACGTTAAGCGGGTTTACATATCCAGGAAAACATTTACGCTCACTCCAACCTCAAGCATTTCATGAATTCAACCTGATTTACATATGTTATTAGGACGTAAAATTGAATGTGATTTATTCTACAAACACTTTTATACATTGCAAGAGCTGTGACGTCTAAATATTCACTGAGAACTCATAGTCGTATCGCAATAAACAAAAGCGAGTATGGAACAGTAAACTGCTTTCACAAAGGTTAAAAGAAAGCCTGCAAAAGCATGCAAAATGGTCGAGTGGTTTAGGTCGATACTCTATCAATCATATGTTTGTGTGTTAAAACCCGATAATAAGTTTTTCTAAGTGTCTTCCTATTTTCATTTGGAGGCGGAAAACATTTCTTTGAATAACTCATTGGAAACTTCTTTTGTTTCAAATTCAGCTAAGACGGAACAATATATCAATTGCAAATCTAAAATCCATAGCTGAAAACAAAATATAAAGTATGTTTTCCCATTATTATCCTCCGATTTGTAACGAGACCCGGGTTCGATTCCCGGAGGGAGTTCATGTGGTTCGGATTCCACCTTAATCAGTAGGTCCACGTCTCATATAGCCTCGCTGCTGAACGGGACGTAAAACTCAAAATCAATCAATCAATCTCCAAGAGAGAGAAATAAAAAAAGTTTTTTTTTTGGTAATTTCTAGTTCAAAGTTCGAAGCACTTGCTTTTGCACGTGATTTTTTGTTTCTTTTTTCAGGGAACAGAAAAGTTCTGGCGCCTAAGAAATTATACCATATAATATTGCAAATTTGCAAGTGGATGTATTTACATTGCAATTTGTGGTAATAAAGATATTATGATTAGAAAACAATATTGAAATAAGTAAGTTTAATTTCTTCATCCATCGCCAGTCTTAGGGGCCCCTTATACCTCGCCGCCCCCCGAATATCGATATCGAAAATTTCGAATGATATATTCATGTCCATATATTCGCGATATCGAATGTTGATATATGATAAGCGATAGCGATTTATCGACATATCACAGGCCCAGGTCCGAGAAGTGATGCTTGAAATATACTGGAATCAACAATCAAATTCTAAATAAGTTCTCCATTTCCGTATTCAATGTTGAGGGGGAAGAGTGTGAACCCGAATAGAAATTTTAAGAAAAACAAATGTTAAGATAAAACTAGATTTTCCGTCTCCCCTTGAATATAAAAATTAACAGAAAACTATTACTGCAATTTACCTTTTACTTCTGTTTCTGATTGTTATCACAAATCAGCGACAGTACACATACTTTACATAGTATACCAACACCAATACACTCTATAACTTTTCACAACCAAGCAAGCCGGAAGATGAATTTCCTGTAATATTAAAGTGGAATATTCTACAAAATAGTCATAATTCATTGGCCATATTTCTATCAGTACTTTGGTACGGACTAAGAGCTACAAGACTAACAGAACTAGAAATTAAAGATTTCATTCCTTTTTTCTCTCAGACTAAAAGACTTCTGCATTTTCCTAAGATTTTCATTTTCTTAATATAAGTCCCCTATCCTGGGCTAATTCTGGCTACCGCGGTTTCGAGGTAATCGGTAAACGAAAGAGCAAAGTTTGTCGACTCTCAACTCTCGACAGTTTGTAAGAAGATATTTCACAGTTCATGTTGTTATTTCTTCGTTACAAAACACTTCTAGTTGACTCTATTCATGGTGAATTACTGAACTTATAAACATTGACAATTATTGAAAAATGAATAATTATTTTTAAACATAAAAGGCATTACAGTTCACTAGAATGCAGTAGTAGAATGCAGAAGTGAAAGAAAATATTGTTTATTTGTTGAGATGCGCAAACTGAATGTGAATAATAAGTGTTTCCCATTCCCTTGTCCAGAGGTGGATCTACGATGGACTTCTGGGGGCTCGGTGGTTGGTAATACTCCTATTTAGAGCTACTTTTAAGAGCTCCAAACTCTGGAATGGGTTTTATTTCTATATAAAAACACAAATATTCCCTTTCTGGGAGGCTATCGCCATGATCGCCCACTGGATCCGCCCCCGCTTTTGTGTAGCAGACTTTGAAGATATTTAGCTCCTGCGATGGTGATTAAGGATTGTAACATCTGGATAATTTTTATACTGATATCGGATAGAAACTTATCCGGATTTGCAATATCCGGTTGACGGACAACAAAACGGATGACGGATAACGGATAATATCAGGATAATGGATGACTGATAATATCCGGATAGCGAATGACGAATAATATAGAGGTAACGGATATTATCCGCATGATGGATAACGGATGACGGATAAGATCCGGATAACGGATGTTATCCGGATGTCGGATAATATCCGGATAATTTATAAAATTAAGATAACGGATAATATCTGGATAATAGAACATTCGGATAACTGATTACATCCGGATGACGAATAAAGGATAATATCCGGATAAAGTATGTGGTTTGAAAAAGACAATATAGGAGAGAGACTTATCAATGCTTTCTCCTCATGGAGTTATTAAAAGACGATCATCGGGCAGTGGTCTTTACCATTGAAAGATATTGCTTCTTAAAATGTTTCCTAGTAACTTCCAATTTTCTTGTTCTTGTTGGGCGCTGTGGCTAATGGTAGACCGCTTACTTTGGCGCGTGGGGTCCTTATTGTTTCGATCCCCGGCCAAATAAGTTTGCAGTGGATAAGATCGTATCCGTAGCTTCTGTCAGGGTACTCCCGCTTCTTGCCACTTTTCACTCCATCAATTCTACTATTATCATTGACTTGCTTTAATCATTCGGCACGGCAGCTCAGTGGTAGAGCGCTTCCTCTTTTGCGTGGGGTACTTATTGTTTCGATCACCACCCAAGGAAATTTGTAGTGGACAATATCATATCCGTGGTTTTTCTCAGGGTACTCCCGCTTCTTCACACTTTCCATTCCACCAACTTCTCTATTAGCATTGACGCTTTAATCGTTGGGCGCGATAGGTCAGTGGTAGAGCCCTATCTCTGGTGCATGGGGTCCTTATTGTTTCGATTCCCGGCCTAGTAAGTTTGTGGTGGACAAGGTCGTATTCGTGGGTCTTCCCAGGTACTCTCGCTTCCTCCCACATTTCATTCAACCAATTCTTCTATCATCATTGACTTCCTTTAATCATTGGTGATGCCTTGGTCCCTTGAGCATTGCGGTGATGTAAGAAATCAGATTCGATCCCAAGCATTTGGGTTGTGATGTAAACCTTTGCTGTGGTTCAGTCTCAGTATTTTATTGCGCCAGATAAAGCCATCCATACAGCTATAAATGTTGTTCTATCTTGCGCAAACAGGTATTGATTTTGAGCCAATTCGGAACCACATTTTTGGCGCTTTGAGGCCAGAAACCGATTTCGAACATTACGCTGTCCTCAAACTACTAGGATCTTTTCAATGTTACCATCCGCGTCCAACAACCCCATGTTTAAAAGGGAAATAGAAAGGACTCGTGTCTAAAACTTCCGGACCCAGTTTCTTGAGGTTCAAGAGTAGGGATCGATTTCTGATATCACCATTGTGCTCAACGGATCAAAACCTTTGAAATGTCGCCAACGCCGTCCAATAACTTCATCTCTAACAGGTGAATAGAAGGGACCTGAGCCCATAACGTCAGGACCCCATTCCTTGAGCTTCGTGGTCTGAGCCTGATTTCTGACATTACTACTGCACTCAGGGGCAGTGGTTAGGGATGGGCACGAGCGAGTTCGAGTGTTTTTTTTTTAAACTTGATTCGACTCGAAACAGACATCTTTTAGCTCGACTCGGGAACTCGACTCGAAAAATTTCTTCTGACTCGACTCGAAACTCGACTCGAATTTGGATCGAGTTTCGAGTCGAGTCGAGCCAAATCGAGCCAAATCTTGTGTGTAGTTTCAAGTTCCTTTTTCACTTATTCTGCATAAACAATATAATTATTATCAACGTTGCTACTTCCACTACAACTTATTATTATTATTATTATTATTATTATTATTATTATTATTATTATTATTATTATTATTATTATTATTATTATTATTAAATTCTGTAATTAAGCTTGAAAGATAGGCGGTTTCCATCTGAATACTAAAAACTAGTTAACTGCCGATTTCGGTAGTCGTGAAATCTAGGACACAAAGACATCGTTCACGAGGTTCTGGGTTTGAGTTCCGGAGGATCAAGTATTCGTGCTTGGGCCAAAATTTGTTAAAAGTTATAGCGTGCCAGGAAAACATGTTTAAAACTGTTCTGCCTGGGTCTACGGTTGTCAACGACTTGTGCGGCTTGGCTCACAGCTTATTCAATATCGAACCGAACCGAGAACCGAACCGGATGTGCACGAGTCGAGACACAATTTGTAAAATTCGAGTCGAATCGAGACTGCTCGTAAAAATCTTGATTCGACTCGAATGTCTCAAAACTCTTCACATATTTTTAAAATAGTTTTGAAGAAACTAATCACTCAGAAACAGTTATATATATATATATATATATATATATATATATATATATATATATATATATATATATATATATATATATATATATATATTATACAGGTGCGGATCCAAGGGGAGCTACAGCCCTCTTGACACTCAGGTATACACTGGATAAAATAGGCTTCAATCCTGCTTTACACTGGATAAAGCGGCAAACAGTGATTTAGTCGCTCCCTTGATCATATCCTGGATCCGGGGCTTTAAGGGTTCATAGCTGTAAAACTATGGGACCTATCGTTAGGGATGCGCACGAGACGAGTCGAGACAGAATTTTCCTGACAAATTTCGAGTCGAGACACAGCTCTTGCAATAAAAAAGAATACATTTTTCGAGTCGAGACATCACTTTTACAGCACATTTTCGAGACGAGAAAACCTCAAATCTTGTCTCGTGCGCATCCCTACCAATCGTAGTCGGGTTAAGACTTCACTTAGAAACTAATATGTGCGCTATCCAAAAATACAATGTTTCAGAATCTAGAGTACACATGCGACAATTTTTAGAGAGGAACTTTGGTTATGTGCATATAATTTGAAGTACTCACCAAATACCTGTATAAAAATTGTTGCAGAAGTATGTTAGAATTCTGAAACATGGATATTTGGACAGCGCACGTACTAGTTCCTAAATAAGGTCTTGACCGTACTACGGTAGGTCGCCTAGTTTTGGAGCTATGGACCTTTAAAGTTCATTTCTTCATGTTTTTGGCAGCCTATAACTCCGAAATTAAGCATTTGTGCGCCCAGGTTTGTTATTACCTTTTGTCTTATCTTGGTGTCAGGAACAGTATTTCTTCCAGATATGTTTTTGGGGCACTGCCCCCCGGAGGAGGCTAAAATATTACGTCTATAATACAATAATAAATAGAATAGTACCAGCAGTGCTCCCCTCACCCTGAACATTTTTTCTGAAAGAACAACTGGTCAGGAATCTCCTTGCATTTTTTTAAATGGAGTATCGCATCGCAGTTTGCAGTGCAAATGGGAATGCAATGCAGCGCAAACATGGAAATGCAACATTGCATTTACATGTTTGCACTGCAAATTGAAAAATGTATTGCAAATTGCGATACATCTTTGTGTCTTAAATTACTACATAAGCTAAAATAAGGAGCAAGTTAAAAATATATTACTATTATTTCAAGAAACTTCCCCTGACTTGAAGGGTCGGTTATTGCAAGAAAAAATGCCTCGACTTTGGATTACAATAGTTTTCCACTTTTGTATTTCCTTCCCTTTGTCAGTTTATTGTTACTGGGTCATTCTCCAGATCTTCTCAGGTTTCGGGTGATTATCCTTGTTTCTGAGCGTGTAATAATAAAAAAAATGTTCCTTGAAGAAAAGGCGCATTGGCAGCAGATTGGACCTAGCCGATATATGGTATATATAGCATGATTGTGGGTTGGTTAGTAAAACGCAGAAGTGCGTACAGTAGATCAATAAAACAGTAACGGTATTCTTCAATGCCAAAAATACAGTATAGGAAATTACTCATCTTTATCTCTCTTTTCTTTTTGCTTTCCATTTGAAGTACTGATATACCTGATACCCATTTACGTTCCTTGTTAAAAACAACATATGCTTTAGCAAGATTTCTTCTTGGGAGACGCCGCGAACCTCAAAAAACATCCCGAACAAATGGACTCTCTCTTTCTGTGTGTGTTTGAACCAATGAGTTGTTTTTCCTAAACCTAATTGTTGAATTTGCCGCTGTGGTAAAACTATTTCGCTCAATTTGACAAATAATATAATAAAATATAATACTTATCCAGCAATGAGCGTGGATTGCAAGGAAAAGCAGTGAACTCTAAAGTACCCCTGTAGCAGGGGCAGATCCAGAACGGACTTCTGGGGGGGGGGGCGTGGATTGTAATACTGCTACTTAGCTAGTTTTAAGAGCTCCAAATTTTGGGATGGGTTTTATTTATATATAAAATAAGAAAGCTTCCTCTTCCGTGGGAGGGGGTCGATTGCCCCGATCGCTCCCTGGATCTGTGTCTGCCCTATAGCCTCTCCTCGAAATTAAATGCATTGATCTATTATTTCAATTCGAAGTCATTTTCGCTTCCATGTTAATGGTGACGGAGTTCTTGTTCTTTGTATCTCTGTACTCAAGAAAATAATAATAATAATAATAATAATAATAATAATAATAATAATAATAATAATAATAATAATAATAATAATAAAGCATCTGAATAATAACGATATTTTTAACCCCCCTTCTTTAAACTTTCTGTGTATTTCTCTGAATCTGGATATGTTGTTTTATAGTGTATAATACAAAAAGGCTTCAAACAGCAATCAGGCAAAAATTATTTGTGTAAAAGACACAAACGCCTTATCAGTGGCTCTGCAAAGAAGTACTAAACAACTGACGTTGTTTCTGCTTGCCTTTAAACATAATGTTACGATTTACAAGGCACAGACAAAAGTAGAGAGCAACGTGAAATTTCGCCTAAGGGCACCTTCGTTGCTAAACTGAAGACTAACACTCTGTCAACATATTGCATAGCTATCAATAAGTCACACTCAAAGGTTCTTTCCAAACGTTTTGGTATAACAGGTTAATCAAACTACGCTGTTGTAGGTAAGGGATGAGACTCTGAATGACCAATAAGTGTTGGAGTTCAGAGCCGTAGCTAGAAATTTCGTTGCCCGGGGCGAAGTAGAATTCGGCGTCCCCCGACACTCACCTTACCAAACTTTGACTTTTTCTTTCTGTGCTTTTATTTTTAACATATAAGAGAAACACCTTTTTGTTGTTATGCTACGCTGTTTTTTCTTTTTTATCAAGCCGCTTAGACAGACCATTGCAACAACCAAAAGCGATCGTTATGTATTCTTTAACAAATAAGAGCCACTCTCAAGAGGCTTATTTTAGACCTGCTGAAACTTGCCAAACTACCTTGTATACAAATCCATTTGGAGAATAATTATGAAAAAAGCATGGAGTCGATTCTCCTACGTCAGGACGACCATGTTAGACATGGAGTTGCTGGACGCGAGTGGTAGCGTTGGAAAGGTCCGGGTCCCCTGAGTGCAGTAGTAATGTCAGAAGTCTGGCGTAGGCCACGCAACTCAAGGAATGGGGTCCTGACGTTATGGATTCGGGTCCCTTCTATTCACCTATTAAAGATGAAGTTGTTGGACGGCGTTGGCGGCATTTGAAAGGTTTTGATCCGTTGAGCACAATTGTGATGTCAGAAGTCGATCCCTAAACTTGAACGTCAAGAAACTGGGTCCGGAAGTTTTAGACACGGGCTCTTTCTATTCCACTTTTAAACATGGGGTTGTTGGACGCGGATGGTAACATTGGAAAGATCCTAGTCGTTTGAAAACAGCGTAATGTCCGAAGTCAGTTCCTGGCCTCAAAGCGCCAAAAATGAGGTTCCGCATTGGCTCAATATCAATACCTGGTTGCGTAAGATAGAACAACATTTATAGCTGTATGGATGGTTTTACCTCGCGTAATAAAATACTGAGACTGAACCACAGCAAAGGTTTACATCACAACCCAAATGCTTGGGACCGAATCTGATTTCTTACATCACCGCAATGCTCAAGGGACCAAGACCTCTCCAATGTTTAAAGCAAGTCAATGATGATAGAAGAATTGGTTGAATGAAAAGTGGCAAAAAGGGGGAGTACCCTGAGAAAACCTACGGATACGATCTTGTCCAACGCAAACTTACTTGGCCAGGGATCGAAACAATAAAGACCACACGCACCAGAGTAAGCGGTTTACCATTGAGCCCCACAACAAGAACAAGAAAATTGGAAGTTACTTGGAAATATTTTAGAAGCAATATCTTTCAATGGTAAAGACCACTGCCCGATGATCCTGTTTTAATAACTCCATGAGCAGAAAGGACTGATATGTCCCTCTCCTATATGGTATTTTTCAAACCATATACTTTATCGGGAATATTATCCTTTATTCTTCAATTCATGAATTGTTTGAGGTTGAAGTGAGCGTAAATGTTTTCATACTTAGGAGTCTGGATATGCAAACCTGCTTACCGTGGGGATTTACTTCTGTGAAATTTGTCCATGAAGTTATACAAAAACCGGTAAAATAAGGAACGTTAACATTCTTACAATGAGAACAGATTTCAATTCCCGGTGGGAGTTAGCGTACGCACGACTTTATCGTGGGAGACCCGGGTTCGATTCCCGGTGGGAGCTCATGTGTTTCGTATTCCATGTTAATCAGTAGGTCCACGTCTCCTATAGCCACGCTGCTGACCGGGCAGTTAAACTCAAAATCACAATCACCACCACACGGCGGGAGTTTACATGGTTCGGGTTTTACGTTAATCAATATGTCCACGTCATATATAGTCTTGCTGTTGAAAGAGACGTTAAACTCCAAATCAACTCAACTCATTAAGATCAGAGTTCTGAGTTTAATACCAACTTGAAACCATACGTTCAAAACAAAAATTGAAATAAAATGAAATCTTTATGTTTAACGTCCCATGGTTATGCCGGTTAGGCTAAAGGAGACGGTGATAATGAGAAAGGAGTGAAATGGTGGAATGAAGAAAGTGGGAGGAAACGGGAGAACCCCGAGAAAACCCACCAGCACGGCGTTTGTCCACCACAAAGTCCAAACGGCGCGAGCTGGGATCGAATTAGGGACCCGAAGCACCGGAGGTGAACGCTCTACCACTGAGCCACCGCACCCCCCAAAATGAAAATTATTCATGCTTCTGATACCTATATAAAAATGGAGAGAGAGAGAGAGAGAATAAATATGGTTGCATTTTTCATAGGGCCAAAGTGGCCTAGTGGTAGAGCGTTCACCTCTGGTGCATGGGGTCCTTGGTTCGATCCCACCTTGCACAAAGTCAGATTTGTGGTGAAGAAACACCGTGTGCGTTCGTTTCTTCAGGATTCTCCTGTTTCCTCCTACCTACATCGTTGCACAATTTTCGTTCACTTCTCATCATCACCGTCTCCTTTACCTAGCCGACATAAGCATGGGACGTCAAACTTAATTTAATTTAATTTCATTGAAAAAATTACTATAATTCATAATCTGCATCTTTATAAAGCAACTTTAACAATCATATGGATGTATAATGCTTAAAATTGAATTAAACCGCAATTGCAGTAATCTGCAATATTTTAGGTTTATCATTTATTTACATCAAATGTTTAGTTATTTGATACTTTATAGCAAGAATATTAACTGCTATATAAGACACTATTAGGCGTGGAAGACCCTGGTTTGATTCCCAACGGGAGCTCACGTTTTTCGGTTTCTATGTTAATCAGTAGGTCCCGTCTCATATAGCCTCGCTGCTGAAAAGGGCGCTAAACTCAAAATCAACTCAACTCAATAATTATCTATACATTGAATTTAATAATAAGGAGGGAGGCCGAATAAAGAGGGAGACCTTAAAATTTAAAACGTAGGGTCAGTGTGAGTCAGAGAGGTCACGGGGGGGGTCACAGTTAGTCACGTCCTGTTGACCCACGATCCACTGACCTACTCACAAATCTTGACCCAATTGACTCACTCCATCTCTGGACTGTACACACAGATAAAGCAGACATATATGTAATCTGACCTTACTTGGCCTTCACTAATTTAAGATAATCTACAAAAAATGAAAGAAAGCAATTTCAAACGCAAAAATATAGAAATGTATTTTCAACGGAACAAAAAAAAAGAAAAAGAAAACGTAACAGCCCTGATTTGAACCCGGATTTCTCCACTTAGCAAGCAGACGTCTTACCGACTTACCCACGGCATATCTTCCGACTTCTGGTTTTGAAACTTTATTTACACTGCGTGTGCTACCTAACAACGTTACGAGATGTCCTTACTGTCGTGTTAACACGCGTTCCGTAAATTTACGAAGTCGCTCTTTTAATCCAAAATCAATTCGACACACACACACACACACACACACACACACACATATATATATATATATATATATATATATATATATATATATATATATATATATATATATATATATATATAGATAGATAGATAGATAGATAGATAGATAGGTAGATAGATAGATAGATATGTCGGTGCACCAGTAAGCTCCCAAGAGTACAGATTAATTCATTCTTGATTTTAATCTACAGAACAAATGTTTTTTATGAAAGCAAGGGGACTGCTACCCATAGATGGCTAAGTGAGGTAAATAAAATTTAAACTTCAAATGGAACTGGGGTGGCTCACCGACCATGGCTGATTTAACACGTTTGATAACAGCGCGGGTAATAGTTGGTTTATAGATAGAGCCTGTGTAGGTAAGTGGATACCGCGTGAGACTATCGTTCTAAGGGTGTGGGGTTCGAGTCTCGGCCTAGACTGAGTTAATTTTTTTCAACACTATAAATGATGTTCGCGTTTGATACTGAAAGAGATTTATCCTATGAAGGGAGAAAACCCACGATGGGGTCAGGGGGAAAGACGGACACTGTTTATCCTTAAGTGTTAAAATTTAATTTATTCCCATGTCTTTTGCTCTTTCCTTTCCCTCTTTCCTTCTTTTCTCATTTTGTTTAGCTTTCCACACTTTTTCGTTCTCTGCATGATGCGTATTATTGTTTTCGTTTCCTTTGCATTAATTCCTATCTCTTTGATCTTAAAGTAAATGTAATTTCTGTAGATTTATCTCGTGGTTGTTTCTCTAAGTGATGCTCTGAGATGGTAATACTTTTTCCTCCAAATGGAGGAATATCCTGGCATGTTATGTTTTCGGGCACGTATTTGCTGTCATGTTGGTTGTCCAACTATCAGACATACAGTGAAACTATTCTGCTACTGGAAAAAGCTATCATTTCTTATGTATCCAACCTCCATTTTCTACTGTCGCTGACTGTACGTGAATAGAGCAATCATGTGAAATACACATGTAAGGAATAAGGTTACTTCCGCCCAAAAGTACGTGCATGACACATACCGAGGAATGTATCTATTATGTGTATATCACGTACCGTGTATGTACTTGACACATTTACTTGGCATTGGCATGTGCCAGGAATGTACTAGGCATGTCAGTAATGTTCCTTAGGGCAGTGCTATGCAACTGGGGGTGCGAGTACTTAAATACTAAAACCTTAACGCTTCATTTTTACGCTCGAATTTAGAAGCTTGTACTTTTAAAAAAAGCCAAGCAACTAACTCTGAAAATATATGCCCTCCTCCGGCATCTGTGTGACAATTTAACTATCTATTAAAATACTACAGTAACATTTACGAGCGACCGAGCTCTAACCTATAATCTTAGCATTCAAACCTTTGATTTACGGTTATTTGTGATTTCACGTTTATAACAAAGACAAATATTTTTAAAAGAGTGTAGTTTAAATAAATTACTGAAATAAATATTTTTCACAAAGTTTATCCTTTTAAATTATTGTTCAAAGGCCTTTGCCTTTAGTAAGCCTTCTCCGAAATACATGCAAATGAATTGTGCTGCCATCTTTGGAGCTCTTTTAAAATACACATATATGTTTCTCGACAATGAGATCTCAGAAACTACAGGCTCTAGAAAGATGACGTTTTCACTGATCGATTGCAAATTTCATGTAGATTGTCCAGTTCTAATTGAATATTTAAAAAACATGGGCACTATTTCTTTAGTACATTTTTACGGGTACATTGGAAGTGTTGAACTTTCAAAAAAATAAAATAAAACATCACATCCTAATCATTACACATTCCAACACCACACTGTTGTATATAGCGGTTGTATATGTCTCCGGCATTTGTTTCATAGCCAAATAATAATGGAAAAGGAAGGATAACCATTTCTCCAGTCTAAGATGAACTTTTTTGGGGAGTGTTTTTCCCAATAAGCACCATATATAACTGACAATATATTAATTTTGTATGTAATGTATTTGCTTATTACATACTGCATGCAAGAAGAAAGAAAACACTGGTCGTACATGAATTAGAAACTCCAACCGGAAGTAGGCTCAAATCTTGCAAACGGTGCGAGATATTCAGAAAAATAATCGAAAAATTCCCCTTTATGATACCCTTTGGCTATTTTTAAATCAATACGTCTTTAACTTGTGTCTGTAAAGAGACATGTACAGATGTTGTAAGGAATGATAAGGCGATATATGCTCATATGCGAATAATGCGCTGTGTAGAGAGCGCAGGTTCAGCTAGTTTCTTGCAAAAATTCTTCAATCGAAGATTTATAATCGCCACTGATTTTCAATTTTGTCGATATTATCTTCAAATTCCACAGAAGGTGAAAGAAGAAGCTAAATCAGTAAAAGATGTTTCACCGGTTTCAAGCTTATTGCCACTGAAAAGCGACATTTCCTGAAGGATGTCTATATTATCAGGCTGAATTTCTTTAAGGAGTTAGTTTATACTTAAACTTACGTCTTCCCGAAAATTTTATTTAACGTCTAGTTTTAACGTACAGGTTTTGAACTAATTCTCTGCTGTGTAACGTCACAATATAACCATCAATGCTAATTTTATGAGGACAATTCTGACAGTGGGGTTTAGAATGTTACAGCCTAGAGAACGCATCAAACGTCAGAAAATTGCAAAATGACACACACAATATATTACAATGTGGCTAAACTCAGAAAGTGGCTATAGAACTGAAAAGCATATGGCTAAAAAGCCACTATTGGCTCTTTGGAAATTATGTGACTAACGACGTTCTCAAAATGGCCAGATCTCGTCACAAAGTGGCTAAATTGGCAACCCTAGTCGCAATACGAAGCAACTTACGCACAACCATGCCATGGTACATGGGGTATGTGCCATTCACATTCCTCACATTCCAGTGAAGCATGTAAAAGCACCTTTCAAGTGTCAGAAATTCCTCGAAAGGCACGTACCTAGCGACACGTGCTATGCATATGAAATGTACATTTTTCAAGTACCAGGTACGTAAACGGTACATATGGAACTTAAATGGCACGTTCCTAGAATGTACCTGGTTGGGTGGGGTATACCTGATCTTCTTAATCATCTGCCCTCCAATCTTGAAATCTCCAATTCCCATTAATGCTTCCTTTATTAAACATTCACTGTAAATGTTGAATAGTTGTGGCGACATATTACATCCTTGTCTGATTCCTCTTCCGATCTCCACACTATTTATTGGTTCCTCCTTGATTCAAACGCAACTTTACTTGTTGTCCTGTATACAGGTTGCGAAGGAGTCATCAGTCTTTTCAGTTGACCCCGATTTCTTTAGAATATTTTCAGAGTTTCGTCCTATTGACCCGGTCAAAAGCTTTTTGCCAGTCGATGAACCACAAACATAACTCTTCCTTTACATCAAGAACGCGTTCTTATGTAAGTCTCATCAACTCAATTGCATCTCTGGTGCCTTTTCCTTTCCGGAATCCAGACCGATCTTCTTCTAACATTTTTCTATCTTACTTTCCAGCCGCCTGTTTAGTATTCGCGCAATAATCTTTCCAGTGTGGGGAATTAAGTTAATGATTCTGTGATTGTTGCACTTCTTTGCTTCCTTTTTCTTGGGTAATGCCATCATTGTAACATAAAGAAAATCCTTTGACTATTCTCCACTCAATAATAGATGAAGTCAGTTCTTTCATTGTATTGTCTTCTAATCCCTTGAGCAAATCTCCTGGTATAGTGCGTCCGTAAAGTTGCGCAACCCAAAGTTTGATTGCGCATATCTGTTGAACCAAGAACGATAAAGGCATGAGACTTGAAACAAATGTAAGGGGCCGCGGTGGCTCAGTGGAGGGGTTCTCGGCGTGGTTCGCTCGAGGTCACTGGTGTTTCTTTCGAGCAGCTACTACTGCTAGTGTAGTGTGTCGATTCCTCTTTCTTGTGTGTGTGCTCTCTGACTGAATTTAATTGTACTTTTCACCTGTTCTTATTATTATCACATAGCAATTTTTTTTTGTTGTTCTTTTGGAATCCAGTTTTCTGATTTAAGTTCGATATGAACACGATTCGCCTCAATACACTTCGTATCAGTTTTCAAAGTGTGGTGAATGTGCCGACTTCTATTATTTTACATGAGTGGATTAGGGATACCTTTGGGTTACCGTTGGAAACTGTGCTCAGCATAGAAATGGATTTTCCACGTAAGCTATTATATATTAAATTAAAAACTCAGGAAGATTGTGAACGCATTTTAAATGAATTTACAGATACTGTTAAGTATTCTGATGCGGTAGGTTCGTATAACCTACCTATTGATTCGGCTTCATATTTGATTAAATTGGTCCGCATTCATGCGGTTCCAATGGAACTTTCTGATTTACACCTTAAACAAGTTTTTCTCTCCTATGGGGAAATTCTAAGTCTTACCGATGAACTCTACTCTACTGGACATTTTTACCCGGTGCGTACCGGGCGGAAATTACTTAAGATCGTCCTCAAAAAGAACATTCCGTCATATGTCACAGTCCATGGTCTTCGTTTATGGGTGACATATCCTGGACAAATTAAAACTTGTGCGCGATGTGATAGTGATCAGCATTTGATATCGCAATGTGATAAACGACTGCCTAAACGTGCTCCTGTGACTGTTCCAGTTTCTGGAGGTTCTCGACTACCTTCCGAGTCAAATTCACGCTTGGCTCCGCCTCCAGTGCAACTTAAAGCTGTTCCAGATGTTACTAACTTCAGTGTTTTTCCTGTACTTTCTACTTCTTCCCTAGTCAAGACTATTAGTGCTGATGGTGATGTGGAAAATACCCCTCCCTCACTTAGTACCCCTGGAGCTCCTTCTTTAGAGAAATCTACTGTAACTATTTCGCCTGCTGATGTTTCCAGCAAAGGTGTGATACTACCTTCTATTACTTCTGGATTGAATCAGGTAAGTTCGGATAATACTTTAGAGGCTGCTGCTGCGATGTCGTTAGTAGTGGACTCGTCTCTTTCAACGCCCTCAGTGAACGTTTCAAGTGACCACTCAGTACATGAACAACACGCTGCAGTATCTAGTCCGGAACTTGTTACCTCTCCTAGTGTTTCTGTTATTCCCACCACAAATTTGCCTAGTGTGATGAATGTTGAGATGGTGCCTTTGGATACGTCGAAGAAAAAGAAACGCCCTCTCCTTGACAGTAAAGCTCCTAAAGTTCAGAAAGTGATTGACTCATCTCTGTCTGATGAACCTAGTATTGCTCTCCGCACGCGATCTAAACAACTTTCGCAACCACAGGTGCCCCCTGCATCTAATGAACATTCCTTTTCGTCCAACCAAAATGCTGAAACGCCGTCTTAATTTTTCGTTAATTTTTTTGAAGTTTAAATTTTTGCGGTGTGGTAATTTATCTGCTTCGTGCATAGGCTTTGCATTTTGTATATTACTCCCGTATGTTTTACATTTTTACTTTTCTATTTTCCATATTATGTATGGTGTTAGGATTGGTACTATAAACTTTAACGGACTTTCTTCCGCTACGAAACAGGATGCAGTTGCTGCCTTTATTAATACTAGAATGATTGATATTTTGTTTGCCCAAGAGGTTAAAATTACTGATTTACACGGTTTATATAATTATACTTTTATTAGTAATGAAACTGTAGCGGGCACAGGTACTGCACTTATTTATCGCAGTGATTTACACCTCGATCAGGTTTATAATTATCCTGATGGTCGCATTATTACTGGCAATTTGGAAAATATACACCTTTGTAATTCCTATAGTCCATCTGGCTCGCAAAACCGTATTCAACGTAATAATTTTTTCAGCGATGACGTTGCTACCCACCCAACACAAGTACATACTGATCATGTGTAAAGAATGTTCCTCGAGGTACATTGGAATGTACATGATAGGTACGTGAATAGAGCAATCATGTGAAATACACATGTAAGGAATAAGGTTACTTCCGCCCAAAAGTACGTGCATGACACATACCGAGGAATGTATCTATTATGTGTATATCACGTACCGTGTATGTACTTGACACATTTACTTGGCATTGGCATGTGCCAGGAATGTACTAGGCATGTCAGTAATGTTCCTTAGGGCAGTGCTATGCAACTGGGGGTGCGAGTACTTAAATACTAAAACCTTAACGCTTCATTTTTACGTTCGAATTTAGAAGCTTGTACTTTTAAAAAAAGCCAAGCAACTAACTCTGAAAATATATGCCCTCCTCCGGCATCTGTGTGGCAATTTGACTATCTATTAAAATACTACAGTAACATTTACGAGCGACCGAGCTCTAACCTATAATCTTAGCATTCAAACCTTTGATTTACGGTTATTTGTGATTTCACGTTTATAACAAAGACAAATATTTTTAAAAGAGTGCAGTTTAAATAAATTACTGAAATAAATATTTTTCACAAAGTTTATCCTTTTAAATTATTGTTCAAAGGCCTTTGCCTTTAGTAAGCCTTCTCCGAAATACATGCAAATGAATTGTGCTGCCATCTTTGGAGCTCTTTTAAAATACACATATATGTTTCTCGACAATGAGATCTCAGAAACTACAGGCTCTAGAAAGATGACGTTTTCACTGATCGATTGCAAATTTCATGTAGATTGTCCAGTTCTAATTGAATATTTAAAAAACATGGGCACTATTTCTTTAGTACATTTTTACGGGTACATTGGAAGTGTTGAAATTTCAAAAAAATAAAATAAAACATCACATCCTAATCATTACACATTCCAACACCACACTGTTGTATATAGCGGTTGTATATGTCTCCGGCATTTGTTTCATAGCCAAATAATAATGGAAAAGGAAGGATAACCATTTCTCCAGTCTAAGATGAACTTTTTTGGGGAGTGTTTTTTCCAATAAGCACCATATATAGAACTGACAATATATTAATTTTGTATGTAATGTATTTGCTTCTTACATACTGCATGCAAGAAGAAAGAAAACACTGGTCGTACATGAATTAGAAACTCCAACCGGAAGTAGGCTCAAATCTTGCAAACGGTGCGAGATCTTCAGAAAAATAATCGAAAAATCCCCCTTAATGATACCCCTTGGCTATTTTTAAATCAATACGTCTTTAACTTGTGTCTGTAAAGAGACATGTACAGATGTTGTAAGGAATGATAAGGCGATATATGCTCATGCGAATAATGCGCTGTGTAGAGAGCGCAGGTTCAGCTAGTTTCTTGCAAAAATTCTTCAATCGAAGATTTATAATCGCCACTGATTTTCAATTTTGTCGATATTATCTTCAAATTCCACAGAAGGTGAAAGAAGAAGCTAAATCAGTAAAAGATGTTTCACCGGTTTCAAGCTTATTGCCACTGAAAAGCGACATTTCCTGAAGGATGTCTATATTATCAGGCTGAATTTCTTTAAGGAGTTAGTTTATACTTAAACTTACGTCTTCCCGAAAATTTTATTTAACGTCTAGTTTTAACGTACAGGTTTTGAACTAATTCTCTGCTGTGTAACGTCACAATATAACCATCAATGCTAATTTTATGAGGACAATTCTGACAGTGGGGTTTAGAATGTTACAACCTAGAGAACGCATCAAACGTCAGAAAATTGCAAAATGACACACACAATATATTACAATGTGGCTAAACTCAGAAAGTGGCTATAGAAGTGAAAAGCATATGGCTAAAAAGCCACTATTGGCTCTTTGGAAATTATGTGACTAACGACGTTCTCAAAATGGCCAGATCTCGTCACAAAGTGGCTAAATTGGCAACCCTAGTCGCAATACGAAGCAACTTACGCACAACCATGCCATGGTACATGGGGTATGTGCCATTCACATTTCTCACATTCCAGTGAAGCATGTAAAAGTACCTTTCAAGTGTCAGAAATTCCTCGAAAGGCACGTACCTAGCGACACGTGCTATGCATATGAAATGTACATTTTTCAAGTACCAGGTACGTAAACGGTACATATGGAACTTAAATGGCACGTTCCTAGAATGTACCTGGTTGGGTGGGTACTGCATTGCATGCTGGTACTCGATCTATTATTTGGGGAGGTGATCACAATGAAGTTCCCGGTTCTCAAGATTCCTTACAGAACCGTACCCCTTCCACTAATTTGCTTCATGTTCTTACTCAATTTGGTCTCGTGGATGTTTGGCGTCATTTTCACCCTCACGACCCGGGTTATACGTATGTTCATTCTCAAGGAGCATCTCGCATCGATGCTTTTTTCATCTCTGCATCCTTGCTTCCTCATGTTCAAAGCATAGAACTGGTCCCAGTCTGTTTTTCTGATCATCATTCTGTTATTTTAACTGTTAATTTACCTGTAACACAATATCTACGAAAATCTTTTTTTTGGCATCTTAATACTAGTATTTTGTCTGATCCATCCTTTCAAGCACTTCTTCGACAAAAATGGAATGAAATAAGTAAGCAATCTTTACGTAAGCGTAACATTATGCAGTGGTGGGACTCTCGGGGTAAACCTACCCTTAGACGTCTCTGTCGAGACTATTGTCGTGAGCGAAGTAAAAACTTTCATGAACAGTATAATTATTATTACCGACTTTTGCATGAGTACCATCTTGCTTATCAACAAGGGGCTCCTGTTTTATCACAAATTAAACAGGTGAAAGCTTTTCTGTTATCATTACATCGCACCAAGTTATCCGGTATTAGTGTGAGGAGTAAACTTATTTCGAGTCAGCCCACTGAATCTCCCGGTCTGGTTCAAGTAACTGCTGAAAGACGTCGGGGCAAACAACGGCTAATCGGTAAGATTCAAGATGAGGAGGGTCGTTTATGGTTGGGAACCAATGTTGCTCCTTGTTTTACCCGTTATTATACCCGTCTTTATAGCCGACATCCTTCTTCTCCGTGCCCTGATGATTTGTTTTCTGAGTTGACTCCCTTAGAACCTGCAGCTCAAGATGTTTTGAATGCCCCTTTTACTGAAAATGAAATCAAGCATGTTATAATGACCACGCCAAAACATAAATCTAGTGGTGTGGATGGATTTCCTTATGAATTTTATCAAACTTTTGCTGATATTTTTATTCCTCTTTTTACCGAACTTTTTAATGATTTTCGTGTCAACTTACGTTTAGGGACCTCTCTTACGCATAGTATTATCGTTTTACTTCCGAAGCAGTCTCAGTCCCCTTGTGTCACTCAGTACCGGCCTATAAGTCTTACTTGCTGTGATTATAAACTTTTAACCAAGGTTCTTGCCTTTCGTTTACGTAATTTCCTCCCAAATATTTTACATTTTGCCCAATTTGGTCATGATGTCCAACACCCCCTATATTTGGCACTAGCAAATATTCGTGACACCATCGCTTTTTTTGAGCGATATCCCACTCGCGCCACAGCAATATTAAGTACTGACTTTTCCCAGGCCTTTGATAAAATTGATCATGACTATCTTTTTCGTATTTTGGAAGCATTACATTTGGGCACCAGTTATTTTAATATGCTCCGTGCTCTTTATCGAGATCGTACGGCACAATTGAAACTTAATGGAGCGCTTACTTCTTCATTTCGGCTTGAACGTGGTCTAATCCAAGGGTGTCCTTTGTCCACCCTTTTGTATAGCATTGCAGTTATGCCTTTTATTAGTAAAATTTATCGTGAAATTGATGGCATTTGTCTTAATAAGGCGGTTCTCAAACTACAAACGTACGTTGATGATTTTAGCTTCTTTTTTCATTCTCAAAGTGACCTTGATACGATTCAACATAATTTGCACTTATTTAGTCAAGCCTCAGGTGCGACCCTCAATGTTAAGAAAACCAAATTGTTATGCCTTTCCGACCAAGCACATACGTCATTTGTTTCCCCCTTCACATCTGTTTCTTGTCATAAAATTCTTGGTATTACCTGGTATCCATCCGTTAAACATACCATATCGGTAAATTATAATCTTGTTGTTTCTAAGTTGGTTACTTTATTCTATCAACATAAAACAAGAAATCTTACCCTTTTTGAACGTGCCACTTTTATTCAGGTTTATGCTCTTAGTCTTTTATATTTTATTATGCAACTTTTCCCGCCCTCGGTTGCTATTCTTAACAAAGTAAACAAACATATGTTATATTTTCTTTGGTATCAACATACTCTTCGGGTAAATCGCCAGGTAGTTTGCAGTCGACCTTCTGTTGGAGGCCTTGGTATCAAGGACATTGCTTTACAGGCCAGATGTCTTTTTCTTCATAGAACCTGTAAACTGCTTTGTGTTTTTAGCAATTCCTTTTCGTCACAATACATCATGCGCTGCCTGAGTCACGTGACGCTTACTGCTCCTGTCTCCGTTCATGGATGGTCACAGACCTATCCTTATTTAAAAACGGTAGTTCTCGATATTGCATATGGCCTTATCGCACGGGCTCGGCTTGAAGATATGACCGTTTCACAATTATATCAATATTATGCTTCTCCTTCTTGCGTTCCGCTTATAGTACGTAAATTTCCTAATAATAACTGGCCTCAAATTTGGCGTAACATTGGTTCCCCAGTTTTATCTTCCCCCTTACGTTCGCTTTGGTATTTATTGGTGCATAACTTATTTTTAACAAATGCACGAGCTTATACGCTGGGCATCTCCCCGGCTTCCCTCTGTCACATTTGTGGACAAACTGATACCCTCTCACATCGTCTTCATACCTGTACTAGGATATACCCTCTTTGGCAAAAATATACTCAGATTCTTGCCAGAATCATTCGCACTAGTACCGACTATATAACTTGTGACAATATGATTTTGCGCCCCGATTTTGTTTTCTTCCCTCCAGTTAAACATAATTTTGTTGTGTGGTTGACAATTACAACGGCTGATCTCTTTCTTCATCTTTCTACGGATTTCTCCCCGGATTTATACATTTCTTGGTTATCTTATTCTCTTTTGCGTATACCTGTTCCCCAACGTCATCGCTGGTTTGCTCAGTATTATCAGGCGATCTATTAATTTTTTTTTTTTTTTGGCTTTAACTACTGGTATGTTTATTTTTTGTATTTCTTGTTATTAGTTGCATTTTTCTAATTGTTATTACTGTAACTATTATGTAAGTGCTCAATAAATACTATTATTAAAAAAAAAAGTGGTAGAGCGTTCACCTCTGGTGCTTGGGGTCCCGGGTTCGATCCCAGCCCCCGCCAAGTGGACTTTGTGGTGGACAAACACCGTGTGCGTGGGTTTTCTCGGGGTTCTCCCGTTTCCTCCCACTTTCTTCATTCCACCATTTCATTCATTACTCATTATCACCGTCTCCTTTAGCCTAACCGGCATAACCGTGGGACGTAAAACTCAAAGATTTCATTTCATTTTTGAAACAAATGTAAGCGTGTTCTATGTAGATATTTTCGAGATCATGGCCAATGTTGGAATTTGTAACGTTTTTATGTAGTGACGAAAGAAAGTAACGAAAGTATAAAATAAAAATGTACAAAATGATGAAAATCAACATCAGTTACAGAAAACTGATTTCCTGTGGGCGAATCCCTGTGTATAGGTGCACTACCGGTATGCATCAACATTTATCCATTGGTGCAAAAGTGTGACGAAGTTGATGGAGTGTTGCCATGCAAAAAGACTATTTAATGCAACTCCGTAAAATGGGTGGTTTGGCAGAAACGCGGCGCCTGGCAACACTGTTGTCGTAAAATTACTGCAACAGGTGTGTTTTAGGTTTTGCACATAATTTATAACCTGAGTTTTATTCAAAAATTTGCAATACAAAAGTACCCACTTGGCAGCTGGCATAAAAACTCAGGTTATGAATTATGTGCAAATTCTCATTGCATGTCATTAACTTACCTAAAACACACAAGTTGCAGTAATGTTACAACAACGGTGTTCCCAGGGGCCGCGTTTCTGCCCTCCCCCCCAAAAAAGCACCCGTTTTACAGACTTGCATTAAATAGTCTTTTTGCATGGCAACACTGGATCAACTTTGTCAAATTTTCACACCAGTGGATAAACGTTGATGCACACTGAACATATACACAGGGATTCACCCGCAGGAAATCATCAGTTTTATCCAACTGAATATACCAGGTTCTCTAAAAACGAAAACAGTGCAATAGATCAAATTCTACTCAATCTCGATCGTCTTACCTACAATGCTGAAGTTCTTAACAGTGGGTTCTCAGATCATGAGGCACAGATTTTTACAGTAATATCAAAAGGTAACGACATTACAAATTGTAAAGTACATAAACCCGGTACTAGATTAGTGATGAAAAGATATTTTACTGATTCTAACATACATCTAAATTCTCGTTTACTTAACGAAACTTGGGAGCTTGTATACACGGTTAATAACATGAATAATGCAAAGGATAGCTTTCACAATATCTTCGTAAATTATTTCAATGAAGCGTTTCCAATAAAATGTATATACCGTTCCTCCTTCTACGTGTAATAAAAAAACATGGCAAACAATCAGTATTAAAACATCAAGTAAAACACTAAGGTCTCTAAATATGGCGTATAAAAAAGGGATTTTATTTCGAGAAATGTAAGAATATTATCAACGCTACAAAAGCATTTATAGAAAGCTACTTAAATTTTACAAGAAATCCCATTACTCGAATTATATAGACAGTTGTGAAAACAAACCCGCAGCTATGTGGTAGGTAGTAAACACAGAGTTAAAACATAACGCCAAAACGAAAAATGAAATTACTGAATTAGAGGTTAATGGGAACAAAGTTACAAATCCAGCCCATATTGTTAACGCCTTCAATGATTATTACGAAGGTATTCATAACAAGCACATCCCTAATGATAAATCGCACCCAAACATTTGCAAGATAAATACAACTATCGGTACCATGTTTTTACGCCCCACGTCAGCAAGAGAGGTACATAATATAATAATGGCATTGAAATCAAAATGGTCTTCTGGTCTAGATGAAATACCAATGGCCATTATCAAAAATGCAGCTTTCACATCTCGGCACCGTTGTCCTACCTCATTAATATGTCCTTTCAGACAGGTATTTTTCCTGATAAGTTAAAATACGCCAAGGTCAAACCGTTACATAAGAAGGGGGCTAGAATAAAATTTGAAAATTACAGTACAGACCAATTTCCTTATCTTCTTTTCTAAAAATCATTGGAAAAGCTATTCTCAGCCAAATGATACCATTTTTATCTAAATATAATGTAATTTCACCCACACAGTTTGATTTTCAAAAACACAAAGGAACTGAAATTGCTATCTATAATTATACCAATGAGGTCACGGAAGCCCTGGACAAAAGCAAAAAATGCGTGGGGATGTTTTTGGATTTATCCAAAGCTTTCGACTCTGTTCCTCATAACATTCTTATCCATAAACTTAACGGTTACGGTTTAAGAGGAGTTGTCAACTCACGGATTAAATCGTATCTGCAAAACGTGCCCAAGCTGTTGAAATATCATTTGTGTCAGACTTAGCTAATTCAGCTACTCATAAAACTAAATTTAAAAGTATTTCTACTGGTGTTCCTCAAGGATCAATATTTGACTCATATTATTTCTGTTATATGTAAATGATTTGCCAAATGTCGTAACATTAGCAAACATAACTATGTATGCTAATGAGATGACAGAAGTCTAAATAACAGACACAAGCTATGATATTATCCGCGATAAAATTGACGAGACAACCAGTAGTTCTGAAAACAGATTTGCCCAAAACAAGCTAAAATTAAACACAGACAAATCTACAGCCCTAAATTTTCATCACATTTAAAATAAGCATTGCGTAGATATTGATATAATGTTAAATAATCAAATAATAATATATTCAAACTCAACCAAATTTCTGGAACTTTGGCTAAATTACAATCTTTCTTGGAAAACATACATCTTCATTGGTCCTAAAGATCAATAAAATGTTCTATGCAATAAAATCTATAAAACATGTTTTAAATCTGGATACGCTTCGTAACTTATATTTCGGATTCTTTCAGTCTCTACTAACATATGGCATAATCTTCTGGGGAAGTTCCCAAAAAAGTAATATATTGTTCGTGATTCAAAAAAAGGTTTTAAGAACTATAACAGTAGCCAAAATGAACGATTCGTGTAGGCCAATATTTAAAGAACTTAAAATATTGCCTTTATCCTCACTATACGTATTTCACATGTTGCTCTTTGTTAAAACTAACTTTGAAATTATTTAACACGCCATCAATCCATAAATATGATACCAGGCGTAAAGATAAAATTACGAGCAAACAGCATCGCACAAAGTTATATGAAAGGAACCAACATTTATAGGTACCATATTGTATAATAAACTTCCTCAGCATATTCGAATGACAGAACAAAGAGAAGAATTCAAGAGATTAGTGAAAGCCTATCTATTACAGCATTGCTTTTATTCCGTGAATGAGTACCTAGATGTGTAAATGAATTTGATTACTAATAGTATTTAAAATGTCTAATTTTTGTTTTTTTCTCTTTGACCGTAGATGTAACTTAGTATTTCAATGTAATCTGTATATATATGTCACAACTATGTATGTTTATGTATCTTTATGTATTGACGAGTTCGTGCAATATGTATGATTATAATGACTAAATAAAAATAAATGAATGAATGAATGAATTTCTTCACTTTGTACATTTTTTATTTTACACTTTCAGTACTTTCTTTCGTCACTACATAAAAACGTTACAAGTTCCAACATTGGTCATAATCTCGAAAATATCTACATAGAACACGCTTACATTTGTTTCAAGTGTTAGGTCTCTATCGTTCTTGGTTCAAAAGATATACGCAATCAAACTTTGGGTTGCGCAAGTTTACGGACACACTGTATTTCATCGTCTTCAGTGACCTTTCTTCGCATGTCTGATTGCTTGTAGTATTTCACTTTTCAATATACTGGGGCCTTTTTCTTCATCATTCGCCTCTTCCTCCGCTTCGATTGCAATATATTTGGGGCCGTTCTTCAGATCATACAGGTTTTTTATGTATTCCTCCCAAATTCTAAGGATTCTATCGTGGTCAGTGACTACATGGCATTGTTGATCTTCGATTCCGAACGTTCGTATACTTTTGTTAGCTTTTCCTCTTAATTCTTGTGCTTTCTGATACATCAGATCATATCTGCCGCGCCGCTGAAGTTCCATTATTTCTTCACATATCTGCTCCAAGTACTTTTCTTTTGTTTTGTCCATCCCTCTACTCAATTCATTATTCAGCCTTCTGTATTCGTTGATGTCCGTGGTTCTCCCCTTCTGTGCTCCTCCATCTTCTTAAGCATCACTACATTTATCTATGGTTTTCTCGGTGCTCTTGACAACCTGACAATGTTCTTGCGGAGTGTGTCAAGTAGAATCTATTTAACATTTTCCCAACTATTTTCTACATTGCCGACCATACTGCCCATTGCACAGAATTTTCTTCAATCTCTTCTTTCACATCACTGTCGAGACTTCTTAGTTCCTTTAAGTTCCATTTTAGATTTCTCCTCCTATTTTTCTTGATCGACTTTAACCAAACTTGCACTCCGTCACTAGGAGATTGTAGTCCAAATCATTGTAGCTCCCGGTTTTACGGGTACATACCGCGGCTATAGATATAGTAGAGCTTAACGTGAAATCCGAACCCAATGAATTCCTGTCCGGAATCAAACCCGTGTCTCCCGCGCCAAAAGCTCGTTAGTCAACAATATAGGCACGTGGGAGCGTAATTTCCGGGGGAGGGGGAAATATGCAACTCACTACACGGTTTAGGTTCCCAGTTTAAATTCTACGTATTATTATTGTAGCCTCAACGCTGAAAGAGGACTTAACTGATCAAACAATCAGTAAATTTGGAGGATGAGTAAGGGCTGAATATTTCCATTAACACTGCTTCTAAATCATTTATTACAAGCGTCGAAACCTTGGTATAAAAACAGGAGTTACGTGTTTCTGATATCGAGTTGAGTTGAGTTGATTTTGAGTTTTACGTCCCGTTCAGCAGCGAGGCTATATGAGACGTGGACCTACTGATTAACGTGGAATCCGAACCACATGAGCTCCCGCCGTTTCTGATATCGAATGGAAGTAAATTAAGACTAAAGGATCTTATGTGGACTACCTATGATTTTTTACTATTCGCTTCTTCTCCTCCTGCATCTTCTTCTTCTTCTTCTTCTTCTTCTTCTTATTATTATTATTATTATTATTATTATTATTATTACTGTTGTATCTCGGTTTAAACCGGTTTTTGCTTAACAATCTGTTGGCCGTCTTTGGCAAGTGCAGATTATTTGAAGAATTCTGCAAAGAACTTCCTGACCAAATAACAGGTGTCTAGTATTACAGATTTTTGTAGGTTAGATGTTTTACGTTTATCTGTCTCAGCTACGTCACAGTGATTTTAGGGACAATTGTTGTAACTAAGATAATCATTGTCTTACTGTAACTATCTGACATTTCCATAACTTTTTGATTTCGTCTGCCAGGTTTTTATACAAGTATTTGCTTATTTTCGTACGCAATGTTGTACGTATATTGTGCGCCCCTGTGCTCTAAATAATTTGCCGCCCCCCCTCGAACAAACTTATGTATGAAACAAGGAAACAAGCCGTGATTTTGCAAACATGCCAGCTCTTGTTGAGCAACAGTTTAGCACTAAAAGTTGCAAAAATTACAACGTACTTTTAAATTACCTAATTCTCTCAATTATGATCATGATGTGTTTTGCCCGAAGGTAAGTGTTCGACTCGAAGGTCCCTGGGCAAGGTGAACCCATGGTAGTTTGCCATCGCCTTTCATGGGATGATGACGTACTAAGGGCGGGACATACAGGTTAACTTGGGATACGAACCATTTGTCCCCCCAACGGAAATCGAACACTGGACCCCTTGATTACAAGACAACGAGCTTCTCATCCATTGGTTACACATTCTTTCAATACTGGCATGCAGTAGCGTATTTAAGGAGGTGCTTCCGAGTTTAAGCCCCCCCCCGAAATTTTATTACTATAATAAAGTAAATGAAATATCTTGCAGAATTTTCACATTTCCAGGACTAAAGTTAGCAAAGCCCCCCCGAAATAAAATCGTAAATACGCCACTGCTGGCGTATAATTTATTCATGTAGATTGTAATTTACTGACTGGAGAAAATGCATTCTATTAATTCCTAATCAACCGTTATGTCATTTTTATATTTCATAATTTCACTTTAAAAAAATGAATTATGATTGAATTTCTTTTAAAAATGTTTTATCATTGTAATAGTAAAATATGGAATTTAGAAAACTAGGTAGTGTTTCTGACATTGTTTATTTTGGACTTATCACATGATTAAATAGGGTCTATTATATTGAGTTTAGTAAAAAGCATTTTATAAAATTTTATATGTAAAAAATTATTTCAGTTTACATAATGAGTGTGGATTCTTTCTTATGTTTCAAGCTACTCGAACGAATAAAAGAACCTCTTTTTAAAGTATATGCAGATAAACTTTTTCTCCTGTATAATATTATCTCAATTGTATCGTAATACATTTTAAATACACACATAATAAAATAATAATATGAAAGCAAAATATACGTTTCATACGTTAAAATACACATAGTACGATATACAGGATACAGCAAATTTATATAGAATGTAAATTTTGCTTTCAATAAAAAAATCTATATCTGGATGCCCTTGCGATATCTTATTATACAATATACACATTTTTCTGACAGCATACATCCAATACATTAGTCCTTTGCACTGAGAGAGGGAATATGTCATTATGGGGTCTCGTTGCTCTATGCGGGGCGTGAATTTTGATTTCTGATATATATATATATATATATATATATATATATATATATATATATATTCTGAATCTACTGCACTATGAAGTATTTTATGTAAGAAAGATAAAATGAAATGAGTTCTCCTGCTTTCCAGTGACTGCAATGAATATTTGATTCAAAGACCTTCGTAGTTCTCAAAATTTTGATATGTCTCTCTTTCTTTATATGTTAAAAAGCACACAAATTTATTTTGAATGTTTTCGATTTTGTTTATATATTTCTTACTATTAGAACCCCATACTATCGCTGCATATTCCACCTTAGACCGCACATAGGCAGTGTATAATATTTTGAGGACATTAGTTTTAGAAAAAAACACTTCCTAATGTCATCACAAAGACAAGGTTCCTAAAGGCCTCACCAACTACTCTATTTACATGAATATCGAATGATAGGTTTGGCTGCAGAGTGACTCCAAGATCAGTAATATAATCCACTCACTCAATTGGCGTTTGATTAATAGTATACACATTGCGTTCATAGTTCATTTTCCTGGTGTATGATACTACTTTGTATTTTTTAATATTTAGCACCAACTTGTTTAATTCACACTATTGGAAAATAGCATTAATGTCACTTTGCAAAGAAATAGCGTCTAATACCGTGGAGATACTGCGATAGATTTTTAGATCATCAGCAAACAATAATTTGTGGGAACATGTTATTACAAGTGGTAAATCGTTAACAAATAGTACAAATTACAGAGGTTCTAAGTTCCACTCCTGAGGCGCACCAGAGTCTACGACATATTCCTCAGTTAAAATATTCTTGTATCGAACGCAATGTTTGCGTTGGCAAAGATATGACGGTATAAGTTATTGAAGATTTTGTGTAAAATAGAATGTCACGAGTTTGCTGAGAAGTATATCATGATTAGCTACATCGAATGCCTTGGAGAAATCTGTATAAATTACAACTACTTGTTCCTTTCTATCAATTTGATTGAACCGATATCGGTTTTCGGCTTGGCTTATTTTGGTTGGTTGGTTGTATGGTTAAAGTTTAGTGTTCGTTTCTAGCACCGATGATATATGAGATGTTGATCTTGGAATTCGAACCACCGTAATACGTTTAAATTTCTCAGCTGTTGTGCCAGAAGTTAAACACAGAACCTCGTGCAGTAAAGACGCGCGTCCAAGTTACTATACCAATGGGAAGGCTTGACTGAGATTATATGCTTATTATTTAATAACGTCTCACGATTATATTAAGAGAACGACTGAATGAGTGAGCCTTCTACATAAAAGCACTTATTATGTATCCCTTGATGTATAAGATAAAATCCAAAAAAATATGTATATTGTAATGTAGTAAACATCACAATATGTATTTACGTCAGAGTACTAGACACCACGTGGGATTACTACAAGAAGCAGACGATGGATCATCAGCACCTCCTAGAAGTATCATGACGACAGGACCAGCAGCAGCGCCACCGCCGCTCTGGGACGCCTAGGCCTATATATTGGACAACAACCAGCGGACTGGTACCAGTTCTCTGGTCTCCCTCCTTTTGCTTGCCTGGAGCACTAGGAGAACGCTATTTCAAAGCCTCTAGTCTGCTTCCGGACTCTTGGCTATTCCTTTCCTCCTGGCTTTGCCTCCTTCACGGTTTTGTCGGGATCCCAACCTCCGTTGCCTAGCCTACTTCGAGGCTCTGTAACTTTTAACCCCCTCACTGTTTGCTTCAGAGCATGGGGGTTTCTTATAACATCTGCTTAACATGCTTCAGGACTCTAGAGATCCTGTCCACGACCCCACGGTCTTGGGCTAGCTAATTTCTACCTTACAAATAAAGAAAAGTGTACTATAGTATTTCTGTAAGTACTGTTGTTATTTGGATGATTTTATAAATAAACCGGTAGTGGGAATCGATTCCGAACTCTGATTTTATTAACCTACCAGAAATTTTACAATAAGTATTTAATATTTTAGAATGTTAAACTATATTGTATCTGATTCATTTAAAAATTTATTCTTCTCCATTATTAATTTTGTAGAGCAACATTATTTTATTTTATTACAGTTCCCACTCATAAGTTTTATAATACATTTTCAGATCAAAGAATATGTTCAAAAAACGTAACTTCATTGTGAAAATAGAATTGTAAAGTTTAAAATTGGAATGTGAAACTATGAATTAAAAACAGTCTTTCCATAGATGTACAAATCCTGTAATTTAGCACTTTTTTTTCGTTCGTTACCAACAAAATCGACTTCCTTTCATGAGTTGTATGGTTTTAGTCGTTCTCAACATTTAAACTGAGAGAGACTGCTAACGAATTTGCTGGTCTCAGAATAGTATCACCACACTTGGTACAATTGTACCAAATTCAGCCCTTTTTGTCATTCATCGGCCCGTTAGTATAACGCTGGCATTCTCACCCCTTCTGTGAAAAAGTACAATTCTACCCAATTCAGCACCATTTAACAAATACTAGCATCGATTACCCGCTTTGGTGGGTTAAAAGGAAAATTTAAATGCACAACTCCGTATCTCATGTGTTTTGGTATCCGTGAAATATGCCGTTTTCGTTGTTAGTGGCATCGATTTAAACGGCATCGGAATTATCACTGTTCATCTCAGAGACCCCGAAAACTATAGATTCAACACTAATATCGGGCACTTTCGATCATTTTTAAGTATCTCCTCCTCCTCCATGTTACAGCGCATGGCATCGGAATTGCCACCGTTTATGTTAGCGACCTTGAAAACTATAAATTTAACATTATGGGTTATTTTTGATCAGTTTTATGTATCTCCCTTTCCTCCTCCCCCAAGTTGCGGGGCTGAATTTGGTTTTAAAGGAATCGAAAGTGTCACCGTTCATCTCAGTGACCCCGAAAACCATGGATTCGACAATAATATGTTATTTTTGATGAGTTTTGTATTTCCCTTTCCCCCTCCCCCAAGATACGGGGCTGAATTTAAATTAAACGGGATCGAAATTATCATTGTTCATCTCAGAGATCCCGAAAACCCTTGATTCGACACTGATATTGGTACTCTATTCACCACGACTCTGGAACTCACTAAAGAAATAATAAACACTTCTGACCAGAGAATATACACTTGTTCATTAAAAACTAAATTACAGTGTAAAGGTTTCGACAACTTAACCTTGTCTTCATCAGACACTAACTAAAAGAGATATCTTAGAGCATAGATATCTATATATATAAAAGAGAACGCACAAATCCTTTGTTCCCTCATCACGCTAATACGGCTGAACCAATTTCTTTCATTTTTGGGGGGTTATTAGGATTTGGACCCTAGATGGTTTTTATCATATCACTTTAATTTTTAATTACCAGTGTCTTGAGATAATTGACCATTCAAGTGTCCATAACGTACAAATCCTTTGTTAGTTCATCATAGGTAAAAATAAACGTATTTATATGCAACCCGCATGACCGTGTCACTCGGCGGGTTAACATAAATGACAGGCGATATAATGTTAACATTTACTGCAATCTACTATGGTTTTTATCATATCACTTGAAAGCGAAAAAGTAAAAATTATCTAAGTAACAAAGTTTATTGCGTTCCGGGGTGACCGCAGCGAAGCGGGGAGGGTTAACATAAATGACAGGCGATATAATGTTAACATTTACTGCAATCTTCTATGGTTTTTATCATATCACTTGAAAGCGAAAAAGTAAAAATTATCTAAGTAACAACGTTTATTGCGTTCCGGGGTGACCGCAGCGAAGCGGGGTGAACGCTGCTAGTTTATACTAAAAGTGAAAGTACTCAAATTCCTTGTGTGCATAGGAAGCCAACTCAAATTCCCCGGGCGTTTGGCTGCAGGCATATAAACTAAAGTACTTAACAACTACCCCTATAAAAATTGTTGTGGAAGTACCGCAGGATTCTGAAACATGAATATTTGGATAGGGCACATACTAGTTCCTAAGTGAAGTCTTGGCCCGACTACGGTAGGTCCCATAGTTTTGGATCTATGGACCTTTAAATTTCATTTGTTCATGTTTTCGGGAGCCAATAACTCCGAAAGGAAGCATTTATGCACACAGGTTGGTCTATATTTTTTTGCCTTATCTTGGTGTCAGGAATCATCTTCCAAACGTTGTCGGTGTTGTTTTGAAATACCCTGGATATATACTTTATATATATATATATATATATATATATATATATATATATATATATATATATATATATATATATATATATATATATATATATATATATATATAATCCCTGCTACCCCTCCCCTAAGTAGCACCATCAAAGTAAAATAATAATAAAAAAAACATCCCAGAAACGAACCTCATTTATGTTGAAAATTTTATCGAGATCGGTCGAGTGGTTCAAGAGTAATGAAGTCACATAGACAGTCACTTTGAACAAAGTCCATGGCTCTGGATAAGTAGAGTAACAAATAAAACACAGTTCTGACCAGAGCAGAATGAAATATATTAAAATCTATACTTACAATGTGTTACAGTTTCAAGGACCTAACGTCCTCTTCATCAGAGTGTTTGTGTCTGATGAAGAGGACGTTAGGTCCTTGAAACTGTAACACATTGTAAGTATAGATTTTAATATATTTCATTCTGCTCTGGTCAGAACTGTGTTTTATTTGTTACAGTCACTTTCATTTTTATTTTTTTACATCTCTGCTCCACCCCCACCCCTAAGTTGCACCGTTAAAGTAAAATGATAAAAATTATCCACAGCCCGAACATAATCTATGTTGAAAATTTAATCGAGATCGGTTGGGTGTTTCAAGAGTTATTAAGTTTTTTAATTCATTTTTTATACATATCTCTCCCCCTCTCCTAGGTTCTAAATTCGAATAGAAAATATAAAAAACTTTCCAGTCTTGAATTTTGAAAAAATGAAAATGAAATGAAATCTTTGAGTTTTACGTCCCACGGTTATGCCGGTTAGGCTAAAGGAGACGGTGATAATGAGAAATGAGTGAAATGGTGGAATGAAGAAAGTGGGAGGAAACGGGAGAACCCCGAGAAAACCCACGCACACGGTGTTTGTCCACCACAAAGTTCACTTGGCGGGGGCTGGGATCGAACCCGGGACCCCAAGCACCAGAGGTGAACGCTCTACCACTGAGCCACCGCGGCCCCCAGTCTTGAATTTTATCTATGTTGAAAATTTATTCAAGATCGGTCAGGTGATTCAAGAGTTATTAGGTTTTATTTATTTTTATATATCTCCCCCTCCTATCCCCCTTCCCCTAAGTTCCACCGTCAAAGTGATATGATAAAAGTCACTCCAGGTGCGAACGTCATCTATGTTGAAAATTTGATTGAGATCGATCGGGTGGTTCAAGAGTGATCTGCTTCTTATTTTTTGCCTTCAATCTCGACTTAGAATTATTTTATGGTGTACCTCCTAATAGCTAATTTGCTAGCGCTAATGCTTTCCATGCATATGTTCCAGGTTCAATCATCAGTGGGTATATCATACTTGGTATAAAAACCTAATAGTAACCTATATTTCACTTTCAGCAATAGACTTTGTCTCATATAGCCTTACTACTGCAAATACAATTAAACTCTATTAAATTAACTCCAGTACTATACAGTAGTTTATTTCTTTCCTTTGAATCAAACCGTACAACTTTAGAGGTAAACTATGCTAAGTCACTTTTTTTGGTGCAAATTGAGTTAAGAATACTTTCTTAATAGACTACTCTCTTTCTAGTGGTGTAATAATGTAAGTCTAAAAGCATCCTACTACTTTGTACCTACTTAGTAGTCCTATCGTGTGAAAAACAGTACTATAGGTCTTACTTAAAGAACCGTTTCTTTTTTCTTTTTCTTTTTTCTTTTTTTTCTTTTCTTTTTTTTTTTTTTTTTTTTTTGCTTCTCATGTAAAATTACGAAATTATGACTTGGTTTAGTTTACCTCTGAGGTCCAGATATAATAAAATCATCACCATCATCATAATCAACCATTATCAATCTACTGCTGGATGAAGATCTTTCCGAGTCTTCTCCACAACTACCTATCTTGGGCAATTCTTTTCTAGGTTACTCCCCAGTGGTTCTTGATTTTGTCACACCTTCTGTTTTTGTCTCGTGGTATCCAGTCTAGAATTGTTTTCGTCCAACGATCATTTCTTCTTGCAATATGTCCAGCACATTTTCCGGTTCATATTAAAAATTATTTCATTAGTAACAGTCATTAGTTGCCAAATAATTAATTTCTATATACACTGATGTCCAAAACTTAAGCATGAACTATAAAGTGACCTAAGACCTGAATATTCCCGGTTGTATGAGTGTCAATTGGGGTTAGAAATACAATACATGTGGTAATATTATTGTCATTGTATTCATGGAGTTTGTAGTACAGAAACAGAGTGTCATACATGATGAATATGAAAAACAGACATATCCAATGCCGAAACTTATGTCCACAATACACCAAAGAAGAGTACAGTAGAGTACTCAAATAGACATCAATATGGAATATACCCTCCTCAAACAGAAATACGCGACTGACATCGACACGCCATACTGAAAACCAGATTATCAAGCAGTTATTGCGGCATGGCTGCTACTTCTCCTTGAGGGCCCTTCGGAGGTTTGGAAAAGTACTGGGTGGAAGTATACGCTCGGCAACACGTCTCGTTAGAGCATCCCAAGCATACTCTATGGGGTTTAGATCCGGGGAGTACGCTGGCCACTCTATTCGATGAATTGCCTCTTCTTCAAGGAGGCTGGCGATGGCAGGTGGACAAGCATTGTCCTCCATAAAACGAAACTTTGGATCTATTACTCCACAAAACAAACGAACATGAGAGAAAAGCATCAGTACAATATCTGGCGCCAGTTAGAGTCCATTCTTCTACAAACTGCAACTCACTACGTCCGTCATCATTATGCCGTCCCAAGATCATGATCCCTCCGACTGGTTTGTTCGTTAGTGCCAGATTCACGCCAGATATACTGTCGTCCAGAATCAGATTACAGACAAAAGCGGCTTTTACCAGAAAACGTCACTCGATCCCAGTCCTCGTTCGACCAGGTAATTTGCTCTTTACACCACTGCAGAGGAACCCATTTGTGACGCAATGTTAATGGGATACATTTCACTGGTTTATGAGCATAAAGTCCTATCGCGCGTAATCGTCTGGTTACAGTTTGGCGTGATACACGTGTCTCTGTGCTGGCAATGATGTTGAGTAATGAGATGCCGAGCACTACTGCAGCGGTTTTGTTTCGAACTTAACACCAAATAACGCTCTTCTCCAGAGGTGGTGTAACGGTATTGTGTAATTTTTATATAATAACTTGTATTTACGGGCAAAATGTGCTTTTAAAATATGCACAAGCTGTTCAAAAAGGAAGAAGAAGAAAATATAAAGAGAAATAGATGTATTTTTTTCCTATTATTATGATTGATGTTCTGTTGTGATGATATGTTTTGTAAGTCTCATAGCAACGGAAAACATATAATATATAGAGAATCCATCTTGTGATATATACATGTACAATATTTAAGTGTGTAAATGTTTAATTTATTACGTACTACAATAAAAAAGGTAATATCTAAATGGTGTTTAGATGGATTTTGATAAAACAGTAACCTAGATTATATAAATACGGACTGAGGGCTATAACGACATATAAAATATGCAAAACAAGCATTAAGCTAATTACAAACTAGTGTTTTACATAGTAATACACATTTAGTGGTCGTTTTAATGGTACATCGTGGACGACCACCTACGACATGTCTAGCACCATTTCCGATCGTCTGGTACCTCGACTACACCCTTGACACTATGCTGTGGTGAATTCCCATTCCACACTGGTTACTGTCCGTCCTTCTTCCAATTTCCCGACAATATGACCACGCTCTAATTCATTCAGATGCTGTCTTTGAGCCACACTACCAATGCAAGGTTACTTACTGATTCGATGTCCTTCAGAAAGCGGCCGCAACCGAATGCCCTCTCACCATGCACGCGCACAACAATTGCACTAACTACCCTCACCGACTACTAGTCAACTCGCATATGCCATTCGTGGGCTGACTAGGTGGTTCTGAAATTGCTTTCCTCCGTGTATAACATCGTTTTGGTTGAAAGCATCAAAATGGGTACATTTGTGCGAAAACCACATCTGTGTGTAAATTTTGGGCATCATTGTATTTGGGTTACAAATAGTTCAAATCCGCTACTTTTGGAGCATAGACACGCTACTTTTTGATCTTCGGATCTGGCAACACTGGCGCAATGATTTAAATCACAATGTGAGGACCCCATTCGGTCTAGCGGCTAGCACGCTTAACTTCGGTTCGCGTGGTCCCAAGTTCGCTTCAAGGTGGTGCTACATTTGAACGACAGAAGTGGTTCGGATTCCACTATAATCAGTAGCTTCACGTTTCCTTTAACCGCCCTAGCATAACGGAGGGACCTTAAATTAAACAAACCAAACTAAAAATCAACACAATGTGTATTACTAATAGGGATGGGCAAAGACACAAATTTTGAGTAAAGGCAATTTTAATAGTTATCAATATTCGAGACGAGACCGAGACTGACCTAAGTCTCGTCTCGATTTATAGAGGTCTATCTCGGTCTCGGTCTGTCTCGGCATATAAAAGTCCGTCTCGGTCTCGGTCTCGGTACCATCCCTAGCTGAAACTGAGTTATTAGGTTGAACTGGTTAGGATTGATCCATAGAACAGTATGTAGTTTAATTTCGGAAATGTACCTGCAGATGGAAGGGGAAAATTGTTTCGTATTTGAATTTACATTGACTTATAAGGAAATGTTGAACCTTCTTTTCCAGTTTACTCGAAAGTTAGAACGAGCTCTTCCGTGGCTAAGCGGTTAGCGTACACGCCTTTGGCATGGGACACCCGGGTTCGATTCCCGGTGGGAGTTCAAGTTGTTCGGATTCCGCGTTAATCAGTAGGTCCCGTCTCGTATAGTCTCGTTGCGGAAGGGGGCGTTAAAATCAACTCAACTCAACTCGAAAGTCAGAAAATGTGGCACACCGTTATGTTTCCTCCTCTAGTCGTCCGTACATACAGTATATAAGCCGAACTCGATGCACTAACTGTGCGTAACAAGCTGAAATGTTCGCCGCATAGCCATACAGACTTTCATGTGCTCTTACGACATTGAATTACGTTAAGAATTTTATTTCAGCACACAGAAGTCAGTCGAATTGCAGAGGAGATAGATAAACAAATCTAGTTCTTTATACCCATACGGATTTGAAATACCGATTAAATTATTGACTAAACTGCCGTAGATGGAGGCCCCGGATAAAATCCAAATGAGTTTGTTCTCAACGTTGTATTACAACTTATCTGTTCTTACTTTCATATTTCTTACCTACAATTACCCCTGTTTCATTTCTGGTCTTCACTATTCACTATTAATCACAGATATTTCTAATTTTCGTTTTTGTTGCTCTTTCCTACATCTGTATACATCAGTATAGGCCTAGTATTGCTGCGGAAAATTAGTACCTTGGAACTGTTAAGTGTTGCCAACTACTTTGTACAGTGTTCGAAGTGGGAAAAAAAGCAGAAGCGGTATGTTTTATTACGATTTTGTCTCGATATACCTGCTATCTACGTGTTGAAATACTGTGAGAGTATGTTGCCTAAAAGATTACATTTCTATTTACATAATGACTGAAAACCATTGGAGAGCTTCTCTGTAATTACGGGAGGAGGCATGGAGAGACTTTGATCCCCTTATGTTGTCTTATAGAGAATTATAGATGAAAATGCTCAAACACCGACTTTTTATATTAATTTCTTGCGGGAAAATTCTCACACCCCCACTCGACTGAGGGATATTCGAAATCCCTGGAAGTTACTCCCCCACAGCAGACAAGCCCAAAATCCGCCCACGCTCAAGGCAAGAAGACATACACATACATAAGAAAGAATCAATTCAATATGACATTAAAATATGAATTAGATTAACTTCTTTAAAGACATCTTATTTTAAAAACAAAACGTATGAAAAAGATAATAAAAATATCGATATTGTGAGCTTAGAAATTATTTACACATAAGAAATAAAAATCTTTTTACGTGCAAAGCTATTCCTCAATTACTGTGTACAAAAATGGGCATATTAAAGGTATTTATCATCTATTCTTCAATGACGGTAGGCCTACGTCTTGATTATTGAAAAACCAGAGGCAGTATGGCATACCACCGCATACCATCTCACGTCGACTGCTGATTTTGCACACACCACCTTATTGATAAAATAGTTATTTACTTACGTTACAAAATATAGCTGAGTGAGCGTTAGCGAGCGAAAGGGGTTAGAAGCCCCACAAGGCTCTTTTTGTTCCACATTGAGTCCCATGATAATACAGCAGCATAATATTCTAAATTAGATAATAACACAGTGCGTTGGAAACACTGTCAGATTTTGCTCTACTGCCATCTCATCTCATATCGCATAAATCCGCGAACGCATAGCCCACAATTTTACTTGCGTTTTCTCCCTCATTAATCACAGTGATGACATTTCTAACGTTTGTTAGTCTAATTATCACATTTAATCTGATTCTGTTCATTTCTACGTAAATTTTGTATTGACCGTAAGTTTACTACTTCTTAATTCATGTTGTTCTTAGTGCTCTCAACGGGTCGGGTCGGGTCGGGTTGAGACCGACCCGTGACCCGAATTGACTGACCCGACCCGAGCTGACCCGATTGACCCGAACCGACAACCCGACCCGAGCTGACCTGACCCGTTTGAGAGCACTATGGTGAACACACTGGGTAACGCCAAAATGCACTCCCATTGGGAATTAAACCCGGACCACGTGTACCGAAATCTTACACTAGCTAGATCAAGCGGGGGATTTGTGTATGCATCTTAATGAATATTTGGCACTTTTGAGGTTTGGTTATTTCTTTTTATAACTGATACCAGTGTCCGACGTGGGAGAAATTTATTTTTTTCTTGCTTTAGTTCTATGTGACGAAATTTTTATTCAAGGTCAGTGTTCTCACCTGCTCGGACGGCAAGGGGTCTTCTCAGAAGGCAGTAGCAAGAGTCCCTTGGCGGAGACAAAAGGAAATCGTTTAACTACAATGATAAGGGTTGAGGAAACGGGAAAACACCTGTGATTTTTTCCAACCCTTCAACTTTCATTCCAAAATAGGTTCTTATGATTCCGGGACACGCGCCACTTTGATTTTTCTTTCTCGGTAATTAAAACGTATTTTACAGTATATATAGTTGCAAGTAAGAAAATACATAATATGAATTTTGTAATTTAAAATTTAAAAATACAGTATAATAATTAATTATAAAGTACTAATTTTATTTCATCACTTTCAGCCTAACAAATGAAATTCAAATAATTCGCACCCTGGGTCTTGGACATCAATACTGCGTCTTATTCTTTGTCTTGCACAGTCAAGTCTTGGTCCTGCATTTCGTAATCTTGGTGGTCTTTCATGCAAGAGCCAAGAATGCTCGCCTCATCGGTACAAATGAAGACCAAGTGTGATTTTGATTATGGTCTTCCATACTATACGGAAAGCAAGAAAATATGTTCATCGCTACTTCGTGATCGCCAAAACAAGGCCAAGAGCAAGATTACTATGCACTTCGTCTTGCATATCCAATCTTCATCTTATTCTTGTATCAATGTTCTTGGGCTTGGTGAAATAAAATGAAATATTCAGTTTAAGGTCCCTCGATTCTGCACCGAGGCTAAAGGATATGGTGACCATGTGAAATGAATGCAATGGTGGAATGAAGAAAGTGGGAGGAAACAGGAGAACCTCGAGAAAACCCACTACACGGCGTTTCTCCACCACAAAGCCCACTTAGCACAAGCTGGGATCGAACCATGGACACCATGCACCAGAGATGAATTCTCTACCACTGAGCTACCGCAGCCTTGCTTGGGCTTGGTGTCCATATCCAATCTTTCTTTTGGCGTTGCTTAAACAACTTCTAGTTTTCTTCTAAATCCAGACTCCATATTGGCGTAGATATTAATATTACAGTCGATTGGTAAAATCAATCTTCCACATTTAAAAATTAAAGTACACACAAGTACAAAAATAGGCATTTACCATAAAAACACTAGCTGCAAGTGTTCAAAATAGATTTATGGCTTCTATAAAATCAATTGAAAATTGCTATTTTTAATTAGGCAGCTAGTGAAAAACAGCTTTCGACTCCAGCCGAGTTTAAGCTCAACCTAAACTCAGTTGACCAAAGTGAACTGACCCGACCCGACAACCCGACCCGAGCTGACCCGACCCGACTAGGCACCAACCGGGTGAGAGCACTAGTTGTTCTGTAACTGCCTCATGATGATGAAAAATTTAATGAAATCCAGTTTTACGACCCACAACTATGTCTTGGAGGCTAAGGTAGGTGGTGATAATGAACGAAATGGTGTAATGAAGAAAGTGGAGGAAACAGGAAAACACGCGACAACCCATGTAATGTGACTGTTCACAAGGCGCACTTGCCGCGAGCTGAGATTAAACCAGGGATCCCACACACTGGAGGGGGAGCGCTCTACAACTGAGCCACTGTGCCCCTTCATGTTCACGGTCGGCCCTAGGCAATTTGCCTTCCATTCTTTCCCCAGAAAGAACAAATCTTAAAAGCTACGATTTTAAATACGTTATCCCATCATGAACAACGGAGGGGAGGGAAAAATCACTTGCACTCAGAAATCCTAAACACTACAAATACAATCTCATTGTGTCTGTTTTCTTCTTTAAATAATAATCTATTATGTTAATGAAAGATAAAGCAAACGCACCTGCACAAGAAAGATGGTAGGCTATTATATCAAACGCAACGAAAAAAACAACACGCCTTCACTTAATACCTACCACTCCGACAATGGCGTCGTGCTCAAATTAGTTTATCTGACAGTCGCCAGTAAGGCGTCATCATCTACTTCTATTTACGATAAGTTTTTCACGCTTTATTGCCCAGACCGGGCTACCTCCCGATCGGGGCTACTCATCTCTCCCTTGATCTTTTTTTTATACAATTCAATCTCAATATATCAATTTGCAACCCAGTGCAACTAGCTCTTTTATTTTTACTTCTTAATTTTCCTTCTACATCTGGAAAAAAAATAAAAAATAAAAAAAAAACTTGTTTCCACTTTCAATGATAAGGACCTTGTTTGCGACAAAGACAAGACCAGTTTTCATATCAAAACTGAGATAACTAACTAAATGGAACAGGTGTTCGCTACTGTTCGAGGACTGAGTTCTTGCATTTGACAACAATCAAGCAACTTAAGTTCAGATTTGTTTGACCATTTGCTTCAGTACTATGCATGTGACCTGAAACTAATGCGACCTAAACATGATTTATGAATGTAATATCAGGGTGAAAAATTTCAAAATCAGACGCACTCCAAAAATGATGGTCGCCAGTATCTCTCACGTACAAATTATGAGAGGGCCCCCTCCCCCCTGGCCTTTGGTCTGACAAAGAGATTGTCAGGACATAACATTTCAAAACCAGACAATTAGATTCAGGATAGTCATTTTTGAATTGGACAATTCATATCAGTAACAATTATTTTCTCACTCAGTGATAATTATTTTCGTGCGAAACGGAAACTGCGCAGCCGCAGAAACCATTCATTCCTACTGAATGCTGGTCGCTAGCTCTAAATTTCTAGTCGCCAATGGCAACCTCGCGACCGAAAATTTTGCGCCCTGCTAATATTCAGATAAAAGGTCAGCTTCATAAATTTGACAACCATCATCATGAAGTTTCTTTCCAAAAGAGATTTTTATTTTAAATAATACAGTTACAACAGATTTTGCCGCCCCGTTCACATGCACGTTTTGCATCTGTTCATAATGAAGGTTCAACACCAGAAAATGTTATTGGCCCAATTCGAAGCAGAATCACTATAAAGTAGCATGCGCTAACAAATCGTCTAAGCAGGTAAATAAAAATTTTAAAAAACAGTTTTGAGCAACCTGTTTCTCTTTTAATGTTCTTACTCCCACCCTCAGACGGTAAATTTTGATGGTTGTGCTGACGAGAAAGATACCCTCCCCCCAAAAGAAGGATAATTCAGTACATAGCCAATTTGTTGAAATTTTATGTAGGGTTAAACATGTTTACAAGAAGTACGTTTTCTTAAACATAACTGTACAATCTTTGTGATGAATTACAAGAAAAGTCGTATTATCGGGGATCGCAAATGAAATATACTGTGTATTAGCAGAAACAATTTTTGATGTACTGTATCTGTACTAAGAAGAGATAGTTTTAAGCGCATCAGCCTCTTCTTACGGAAATGCCTGCAGTGTGGGTTTATTATGCAGTTTGAATAGTATGGTTGAAGAAAATATACCAGTTTTAATAACAGTTGTTACACTTCTGTCTACCGTCAGAGCCGTAGCTAAGGGGGGCGGGGCGAGCAGGGCGGTTGCCCCGGGCACTGATATCAAGAGGAAGCCGAACGAGCAAGAAGAAAGAAAAAGGGCTGGAAATGAGTAAACGACGAGGCGCCCTTAAAAAGTATTGGCGCCCTATTAAATCAATATTGTTGTCGGTTTACAAAGAAATAGATTGTTCAAAATTTTCTTGCTTGCTCCGCTCGCAATCCAAACGTTTCAATAGGAGTCACAACAAGGTATTACTTATTACTTAAAGTTGTTATATATGATTTGTTAATGACGATGTGATATCAGGGGCGGTCTGGCATCGCTGGGGCCCTCGGTTGTAGGAGGCCCCTTTTAAAAAAAAAATGCTCACTTGGTATATTACTGGATTCTATTATTATTGATCTATTTAAGTAAAGTTACGTATCACATTGTTTCATAGGGATTTTATCTTAACAGCAAACCTATCTACAGTAGGCTTACATTACATTTTCTAATTACATTAATTCTACCATAGTATTCCTTAAAAACAAATTTTCATTACCTTCATCAATGATATAAGGTAAGTAACCAATAAATACTACTAGGAATAATCCTCATACTTTATTACATGAAACTTAAAATACGTAGGTTACTTCAAACTAAAATAGTGATTTTGCATAGGCGTATAAAGATCTACATAAGACCAAAGAAATATATACAAATTGTGTATACCTATATTCTACTTAAAGTCACTCAGAATAAAGAAATTTCAAAAGTACCAACCTGTAAAATTATGTTTGAATTGTATTCAGTTGATGAAGAAGATTATAAATATAATATTTGCTAACAAAGAAAAGAAGTCTCCTTCTACCTAGAAAAGGTCTAGAGGCCTAACGCCTAAACGCTTCATTTGCTGCTTCATCTATAATTAATTTTTTTAAATCTAAATTTGCGAACAAGTCTCGTTCTACATTCATAAAAAGTAGCTTAAACATTGAATCTTGGTTTAGCCGCTGGCGTCTCTGGCATGTAAAATTTTGGGGGGACATTTGAAAAAGTGATTTAAATGGTACTACCTAGCCCAACCTGTTTATTATCTTCGATCCATTTGTAACCTTCCTGCTTACCTTTACGGATCCCCTAAGGCAGTGGTTCTTGAACTTGTTATTGCGACCCACATTAAATAATAAAAGGAATTCTGTGGCCCACCTACTTTTGTTCAAATACACATTGACATTCTATGAAATGGATGTAAATTTCAAAGCATTTTTTAATCGTATCTAATTCCAGTTCGTTCAGTAGCAGTCCATATGAGTGATTAACATGAGATTTATTTGGGGATGTTATGAAAACCCCGAGAGACCACGCATGTTACAAAGTAGAGCTCGAGGCTTAAATTTTAATACATCAAAATTTAGTTGGTTTCTTTTATGTCTATCGTAAATATCTCACTTTCAAATTAAATTGTAAAGTAAATTTATGAATATAGTGGTCCTGCGGGTACGAGAATAGATCAATCGGCGACGATCAAGCAAGTGTAATGTAACATTCTTTCTCAATAACTGTATCATATGAAATTGTACGTATGCCCCAGGAGCGGATCCAGGGGGGAGCGATCAGGGCGATTGCCCCCAAAGATGATACTTTCTTATTTTATATATAAATAAAACCGCAGTATTACAACCCCCCCCCCAGAAGTCCGTCCTGGATCCGCCCCTGGTATGCACAAAGAGTGTTAAAGTGTTTCCATAGAAAAGTAACACAGAATTAGCACTACTCGCGACGTAATGCCCTACCCCGTGACAGATTTTGACACACTCACTGTCTTTCCATACTAGCCCAGCATGTCTACTGACTGTACAACAGGGCAGGTCTCTGGTTAACCACTTACTCTTCACCTCATTAACAAACGCTTCCAATATTTTTTTTTTTTTTTTTTTTGAATAATACTTCATAACATGTTTCTGCATCAAAATAAAATTTTCATAGTTAAAAGGAAAAACTTCTTGCGACCCACCAAAAAACGGTCCGTGACCCACCAATGGGTCGCGACCCACACTTCGAGGAGCACTGCCCTGATCAATAACTGTGTTCTAATCGTTTCACAGCCTGAATATTTTATTCCAAATAAATATAAGTATTATTATTTATATGTTATCCTGTCGTTAGTAAATAAACTAAATTAGAATAAAATTACTTCAAAATATTGGAGGGACGCGTCCCCTTGTCCCCCCGCCAGTGACGCCCATGGAGCGAAGACCTTAATCTATTGAATTAAGTTATTAATATCCGGATCCGGATCCAAGATCCGATATTCCGGATCCGGATCCAAGATCCGAAACTTCGGATCCAGATCCAAGATCCGAAATTCCGGATCCGGATCCAATATCTGAAATTTCGGATCTGTTTCTAAGATCCGAAATTCCAGATCCGGATCTTATGGAATCCGGATCCGGATCCGTCTGGCCATCCCTAATCTATTCTTAACAATTTTAAGTTTTGAAAAGGTCCTTTCGGAGGTTACCTGCGTACAAGGCAAAATTAATATAAACTTATAAGTAGGCTTCGGATTTTTAGGTCCCGAAAAATTCAAATTAGGATTTTAAAAAGTGCATTTTAGGATTTTATAGGTTTTTAAAAACACCGTTTAGGATTTTTAGCGTTATATTACTGAAAACGGAATATTACTACACTTTAAACACTTTGTTTCATACTTATTTCATACTTAAATGGTATAACCTTAATTTAGTAAGCTTTATGCTAACCAGTCTTCTGCGTAATAAAAATAATAGAACTCTTGGACTTTTTTTGATAGCTGAAATATAGTTTAACATACGTATGGCCTGTCGTACTATAGTAGTAATAGTAGTAGTTTTTTTTTTTTTTTTTGTCAGTTTTCTTATATTTGAAATTTTATACACCACCACAAATATCACTTCACTTTTCTAACGATACACTGAGGAAATACGAATGTTCAAATATTGTTTTTCCGACCCTTTTCATGTTTTCAATAGCGCAAAAAAGTGGTCACTTCACTCTCTGTAATGGCACTGAACAACAAAATATTTGGCAAGATTTTCTGTTGTGAACTTTTTCTTGTCGTCTGACAAAATTTTCTTGAATGCAGAAAAACTGCGTTCCACATCACACGATGTAAGAGGCGCATATTTCATACTGGCTAATTCCTCGGGATTCCATAGCAAATGTTCTTGGACATTGTCTCCACGAAGAATTTGGCCCACTAGTTGTATCTGTGTGAAATCAGGACTGCGTTTCAAAACCGCCTCCAACTTGTCCGCAATTTTTGTTCCAACTTCCCCAGGTACTTTTTTCTCTTTCACTTCTTGAAGAATTTGAAGAGCTTCTGTTAGTGGAAGAGACTTCTTCTCCAATTCAGTGATGGCTTGAGGCAGATGAGAAAAGTTGGCTTTAATGTAACTTAGTTGTTGTACAGCAAACTGTGACTTCAGTGCTTTTTTTTTTTTTTTTTTTTTTACTTGAGTGTATTAATTTAAGAAATAAAATTCTTAAAATAATAATTTATTAAACTCACCTGCTTGTCACATGCTTGGCAAAAGATGGCTTTGCCATCAATTGTGAAGTTGTTGTCCGATATTATCCATTCTCGAATTAGAGCACTTTTGGATGATTTTTGTTTCGGCATGATCTTTCCTTTTTAATTCCAATCTTCAATGTTAAGAGAACTCGTACAAATTTGATATGATCCAAATGCAATCCTAATAAACACACTTCCTTCTCCTTTCTTACAAAGTTAGAACACTGACACAATGTCCATTGCTGACAGGGAGAAGAGGTCAACGCCATCAGCTTAAACTTTCTATCGAATGCCCGCGCACCTGTTGTTGCTAAAAATAAACTTGCCTGCCCGCTTATTCACAATCGCAGCCGCAAATTACAAAGAAACATGGTGTGTGAAGGAAACCTTGTTATTGCATTGTTGAAAACTGGTTGACTACGTGTTTGAAAGTATTTTTCAAGTTAAAAATAACTCTAAAGAATCATTTAGGACGTTATAGGTTCTAAAAGCTAATTTAGTATTTTTTAGGTCCTAACCCCCAATTAGGACATTTTAGGTCCTATAAAACCAATATAGTTCTACTTATAGCAACTTGAAATCTAAAGAAAACACGAATTTTTTGCATTCACTGTACAGGAATAAAATAGGTTCGAACCTAAGAATCCGGAGCCTACTTATAAGTGTATATAGATTGGTAAAAATTCCAGATTGTGACAGCAAGAAAATAATGTTAAAAGCACATGCTATGCATCTAAAACATTTCTTCTTCACTAAGCAGTTAACATAGTTCTCTTCGCCTTCTTCTGACTGAATCGCCATTGTCTTCTTCGTCTTCATTTAAGTTATTTATATCTTCTATTTGATCATTTTGATGCCACTCAGTCTTGACAAAACTGTCGTACTGCTCAGCAAACACTTTCAGCTTTATTATAAGAACACTTCTATCAGTTTTGGTTGGGTGACAAATGATGCGGAATACTTCTGTTGGAAATTCGTCAATATCTGCGATTTCAGGGAACTTTTTTTTGGATGAAGCCATGAACAATTTTTCAAAATACCATTGTTTGGATTAAATCTCTTTACAATACTTGACATAGCACAATCGATAATATGCAAATAGATATGTTTAAATTTCTCAACTGGAGTAATTTCTGAAACTTCATACTTCATTTCTTTCTCAATACCCAATCTCTTGTAACAAGAGCTTAAGAAAACAGCCGATTCCTCTACTAAACCAAATACATTTTCTGCTTGGAGCAAATTTACTGTAGAATCAGCTACAACCAAATTTAGTAGGTACCCCATGCAGTGTGTGGAAATTAAATCTAGATTCTACCTTTTGAAATGCGCTTGAAGAGCGTTGTAACAGCCGCTTATGTTATTCGATCCATTAAAAGAAATTTTTAAATGTCCCCATCGTGAATCGAACCCGGGACCATGCGCGCTGCAGACACACGCGCTAACCACTTAGCTAAACACAATATTAATCAACGAAAATATTTTAAATTTCCAACGTTACTTGTATTTTTACAATTGAAAGGAGGGGGGGGATGGTACCAAAATTGCTAGCAATTTAAAATTTCACAATAACTCTTTCTCACACATAAGAAATGAATAACAATATAATTCAATACGGTGTAATAAACGGGTTCAGCGGAGCTCCGATGCATATTTTACGTCTAAATTCCAGCAGTCCACCAGAATTGCTTCTTTCAGAATGTCAACCAAATGTGTGTACCGCAAGGCAAGTTTATATTTATATTAATGCTTCTTGCAAACTTGTGTTAGTGCGAACGAGGTATAGCTTTCGGTTGAAATAATTTTTCCATATCCTATGCTTGAATGAAATGGAATAATATCTAAATGTATATAAACGTTTTTAATATCAACCAAAGATTTATGGTTTTGTTCCTGGGGGCCAAGAGCTCCGGGGCCCTTGGCGATTGCCGACCTGCCGACCTGACCAGACCGCCCCTGTGTGATATAGGCCTACAAGGTGCAGAGTAATGACTTAGTGCGTTTGCACACGACAACGATAATATCGGTGGTCCCACCGATAATGTCGGCGGTGAAATCGACTTCAATGTATTCAAATCGTAGACATTTTCGGCCGATCCTCTGACACGCAGATGCTGTCGGCCAAGCCCCCGATATTGTCGGCGATATCGCAGACACCGATTTTCTCGGGGGCAATGTTTTCTTATGATTGGATGCACACGCCACCGATAATGTCGGCCGGCCAGCGGGTTAGATGAAGAGAGTGACATGGCGCTGTGTATTTTTTTCTTTGGAATTTTGTTGTTTCCATTTTTTCTATTACAATTGTATAATATTATTATTATCTTGTCCTATAAACAACTTTGGAACAGCTTATTATTTTTTTATAGTCTCTGTTTTGGAGTAGCTAATTCCCTTTATTAAATAAATATAAAATGTGGGAAGTCTGAAGAGTACTTATTTCCCTCTAAATAGTTTTAAAATAGAATATAGGAAATTTACATAACCAATTTCCGTTGATTATTTTCTACTCCCTTTTTTTCTTTCTCTCTCTCTCTCTCTCTCTCTTTGATTGTATCTTTTTAAATCTACTAATGCATTTAAGTTTTATTATATTCTGGAAATTAATTCAAGCGTAATTTTCAAAGTTTGATACTCTGTGAACATAAGCATATGGAAAAATCCTGATTATTATTACTTTCTTTTATTTACATCAGAATTGTGTGCACACAATTTTCCCGGTCTCACTCGATAAGCAATGATTGAATAGAATATTTGTTGACAAGTAGAATTATTATTATTATTATTATTATTATTTTGAAACGAACCTAGGATAATCAAACGTTATTTTCAAGCTCCCGAGGACAAGTGACTCATTTGGCATTCTCTTGATTGTGATCTCAAAAACAGGGATGTGACTCCACGCTTCACTTGTCGCACATCTTTTCTCTAACTTCCAACGCTACCCCCATTTTTTAAAAGAATTTGTGGAATGGCAAATGGAAACAAAGACCAGAGCTATGTATGCGAGTTTTCCCTCTCCCCTTTGTACCGGGATCGACCATCTGATAGAGTTCTCCAGTTTAGCTATAGTGAGTGGGTGAAAAGGTTGTGTATTCTTGTGTTCTTACCTTTCTAGTTTTGCTTACAATTTTAGAGATGGCAAAAATTTTTCCGTATGATATTTTAACCCTTATCGAACTTGTGGAATGCAGACCTTGCATATGGGATAAGACAACAGACTCTTTTAAGGACAAAATTGAAAAGCAAAAAGCATGGCGAGAAGTTTATGCACGCCTTGCCGAGGATTTTGAAGTTAAAATTCTATTCATTGTTGAAGATGATCTTTCCACTGAAACGGTACCGATTGGAAGAAGCACAGGTTTTGTTGCCAGAGCTGACAAATTATTAAATATAATGCGTTTATATTCTTCACAGGAAAGCTTCGTTAGAAATCCCTTGAAGAAAGTTATTCTATCAATCGTTTGAGAGTTCTATATTCAAATAGGACTTCTTCGCACAAAACATGAAATAATTGTGAAAAATCGCCTATTCAGGCTCGGATCAAGGCAGAAGTTTGGAGGGTGTTACTCGAAGTTTAGGAGTGACACCCCCTATCGGAATCCCTGACGGAATCCCTGACTGGATAAAACGCTTGTTTGTATAATTGTTCGTCAGAGTTAAAGCCCGTCGACGGGAAAAAACGTTCTTTTCCATTGAAAGTGATATTCTAGAAATTATTACCATAACGTATACCCACTCTTGAATATTTTAAAATCTTTTCAATAATAATAATAATAATAATAATAATAATAATAATAATAATAATAATAATAATAATAATAATAGACACCTTATTGCAACTGCCAACATTTCTATGGGTGGAATACAGGGTCTCATTTCTGTATGCTGGCGCTGAATATGGTTTCCAATTCTTTCTATTAAAAACTCAAAAGTTTGTGTGGACATGCGATGGTAATTTAAAAATTTTGCATCGTCTTCGCGTAATTTCTCATATAGTGTATAAAAAGCACCTTCTACATAACACACAGTCAATAATGGATGAACCCAAAGCTTTCGCGATCTACATTTCCTGTTTCTACGTCTTAAGTACAACAAGGCAAGAAGATATCTCTTGTTGATAGCTGGACTCATTTTCTCTCTTTCACGTCCTGTCCAATACTAGTCTCAGCGCCGACATTATCGGCCACGTGTGCAAACTATCGCCGACACCGATATTGTCGGGGCTTCCACCGATATTGTCGGCGACGTGTGCAAAGTACGCCGACACCGACACCGATATTATCGGGGCTTCCACCGATATTATCGTTGCCGTGTGCAAACGTCCTTATAGTCTACGCAAGAAAGTTTTCAAAATCACAAACGGTCAAAATCGGAAAAACCTGTTCGGTGTTTTGATGGTAATGAGTTTGCTTAGTTAAGCACGCTTTTCTACCCAATCGGATTACTCACGACAGTGATAATGAAGGTATGAAAACAGCGACGCAATTAGGCTAGTTGTCACCCGGGGCAAGAACAAACCTTAGCGCCCCTCCCCCCACGAATCTCCCAAACCAAAACTCTCCCCGTCTACACTTGACATTAGCACCACACAGTAATTTTCTTATTCCATTTTTCTTCAAGTGGTAAAGCTTGATTTCAAAAATTGCAGTTCATAATTTATTTTTTAGTACAAGATAAAACACCAAATTAATTAGTTTGATTGCCAAATAATCTGAGAGTAGCATGCTTGACATATTATTATAGTTTTATCATAATAACTGCAAATCAAAATGTTTTTGGAATTATATTGTGATGTGCATATGTGTAGAATGAATCAACAGTCTGTTGCTTTAGAATAGAATATTTAATTATGACAAACAGACAAGCTGTTACCTCGAGTATTATACTCGGATATTTTGGAAATCGAGCTGCTTCATGGCAAAGCAGTTAGCGTACGCGCCTTTGGCGTGGGAGACGAGGGTTCGATTTCCGGCGGGAGCTCATGTGGTTCGGATTCCACGTTAATCAGTAGGTCCCGTCTCATAGCCTCGCTGCTGAAAGGGGTGTTAAAATCAACTCAACTCAACTTAAATCTCTTAAATCGATGTAAGTTAAATGAAAACACAAAAAGTTGGAACTAAAATTTAACTTTGCGGGCTCCTTTGGCTGCAAAGATTTTTACATTGTCCTCAAAAGATAGCTTTGAAGCTAACTTATGCTCTATGGACATGATCCTAAGGTTGGTGAGTCGTTGTTATCCTGTTAATTTTCTGAGATAACTTTTATATCTTTAGTTTGTTAAAACGTTTTTCCTTGCCTTATAGTGAAAATAAATATTTGCCCAGTTCTGCACCCCCTAATCCGGCGCCCCCACCTTAGTTACGTCACTGTATGAAAATAAGAGAAGTTAAGCGACACACGCGAGCTGATGTTTGTGCGGGAATTTTAAAAAGGAAGGTAAACAAGAGGAACAGAACATTTTCGAACTTGAAGCAGTTGTAGAATAGGGGATTAAGAGGTCAGAGCTTAACCCAACGAATTTCGTCTTTTTCACAGACTGATCACTACCAGTGATTTTTTATTCCATTGACATATGAAATGTTTCCAATTTGAAGGAATTTATTGGGATCATTTCCAGTGTTCGAAGTGGGAGAAAAGCAGAGCCGGTATGTTTTATTACAATTTTGACTGGACATACCAGCTATCTAAATGGTGAAATGCAGTGAGGGTATTGCCTACAATATTGCATTTCTATTTATAAAATGACTCAAAACCATAGGAGAACTTTTCCGTAGTCAGGGCCGGACTGGCTACTAGTTGGCCCCGGTGGCTGACATATTGTGTTGGTCCCGAATTATCAATGCCCCAACCACCACTACCTCAATTGCCCACAGTTTTCCTACAATAATAGCACACTATTATCTTAAATAAAGCACACATTTCTTTAGTAGGCACACCGTACATTATACCATAAAAATCATAATATAGAATCAGGGTATATGTTATGTAACAATATTTATGAGAAAAACACAGACAGTAGTCATTAGCATATTTTTCACCTCGCCTTGGGATGGCTGAGATGTATAATTTGTTGATAAAGAACTAGGAACAAATTAATTTAAAGTCAGCACTGGCGGTTTCAGTATTTGTGAACAAGGGATACAATTAGCAGCAAAACACCGCTCCTACACGTAGCTCGAAATATTTTTCGGGAGGGGATATACCCTCCGGAACAAACACGACAAAATCTTCTCGAAAGGACATGTATATAGGTAAACACTTGTGGTCCACGAACATGTCAAGTACTCAGATTGGGTGTATTTATGCAGATCGTGTGCACATATCGGTCATAATGGAATTACTTAATATGGTTGCGACGTGATAAAAGATCAGGAAAGAAATTGTGTGTATATCCAGTTCTTACTGTAATAGAAATTGTAGTATACGAATACACAACGACAAGTGTGAAGCCGGATCCACAGTAGCAACAGTTTCATTTAAAAGAAACACCTACGTATAAAGAATTTATTACAATGGCTCATTACATTACAATGCCACTAACCTCTGTTCCCACGGCAATTTTCGAAACAACACGATGGGACATACACTGCCTTATGCCTCTTTCACATTATCCGGCGATTTGCCGGATCCGGTTCCGGCTGTTTGCCGGATCCGGTTTCGGCCCCTTTCATATTATCCGGCGTTTTGCCGTGGATGAAAAATATGCGAGCAGGGTTGCTGTGTAACTGAAGAAACAAAACTCAGTGACTCTTGTCGTGTTGTTGTGGTTGTAATGGACAGACCCAAAATGTGTTTTCTACTCGCCTTGTTAAGACACAGGCAGAAAAAAAAACGTCAGAGACACATATGGGTTCACCCTTTTCTAGAGAAGCGGTATCTTGAAGGAGATTTTTCTATACTGTTTCCACAATTAACTGAAGACGAAGGAAAATTCTTTAATTACTTTTGTATGTCTATCGCATCTTTTGATGAGTTGTTGGATCGCGTACGGACCCAGCTGCAGAGGCAGAATTCAAAATTTAGGAACTGTATTCAACCTCCAGAAATGCTGGTTGTAATATTAAGGTAAGATAATATATATTTTTTATACACATAGATAACGTTAAATTTAATGTAATTGAATAGATGGTTGAAGAAAGGATCTGAGTCAATTTCGTGTAGTCATAAGATATTGAAGAAAAAACATGTTAAAACATTTCACTACAATATACGAGACGAAACACTCAACAAAGAAGTTAATTCCTTCATCAATAGTACCTTACATATATTCGCAGCTAAATTTCCAAGGTGATGGATCCAGGTCTCTTCTGTAATCAATAGAATAGTGTAGCCAGTGACGGAACTAGCCTGGGGCCAGGGGGCGTAGGCCCCCCAGTTTTTTGAGTGACAAAAATAATTTAACATATTATTTATATATTTTTGTAAGTTTATAGTAAACTCATGATATAGGCCTATCTATGATAGCCTGGGTTCTGGCAGCCCCCCATGTTTTCCCTTCTAGATCCGCCACTGAATTTAGACTAAATTAGTAATAAAAATAATAATGTATGGCTAGGCAGAGTATAAGATTTCTATAACATTTTCCCCGGGGCCCCTTTTTCCTTGTGATAATTTCGAATTCTAAGGGGGAGGGGAATAATTTCACGCCAAAAAGTCTTTTTTTTTTAAAGACCATTGAAAAGGGGACTTTTTTCTTAGGTCTACTAATTCAAAACTTTGGGACCAATTCATCCAATTTGTTTTAATTCTAAATTTTTGATTTTATTTTATTATTACTTTTTTTTTAGATTGGTCATTATAATTTTCTCCCCAAATTCGTATTTTTGAGTTAGAAATGTTAGGCTCGGCCATTTTGGATTACTCCTGAGGGCAAAATAAGTTTCCAATCGAAAAAAAAGTCCAAACTTGTTGGAAGTAAGCAAATACTACATGACCCTCAGATTCGACCGTAAATTGACCTGCAAAAGGCAGATTGGAAAGACGGGTAGCAATCTTTTTTTTTTTTTTTTTTTTAATTTTTGAATATTTTCTTAGAAAGACCTTTTAACATATTTTAGGTCATATTTGTCCCCCTACAATTCATATTTTTGAGTCAGGACCGATTATCACGACCAAGTTACGATGAAGGGGGTTATAAATTAAAGTTTTAAATCCAAATCAAATATTTTGTCTTAAATACTGTCTCTCTTTCAATTCAGTACGCGAATAACTTTCGACGAACATTTATTGTGTTAAAAGAATTGTGAAGAAATAAGTTAATGTTAAATTGTTTCACTTCAATAAAACGAGGGGGCCGTGGTGGGTAAGTGGCAGAGGATTCACCTCTGGTGCAGGGGTGCTTGGTTCGATCCCAGCTCGCGCAAAGTGAACTTTGTGTTGGACAAGTAACGTTTGTGTGGGTTTTCTCGGGGTTCTCCCGTTTTCTCCCACTTTCTTCATTCCATCATTTCATTCATTTCTCATCATCACCGTCTCTTTTAGCCTAGCCAACAGAACCATAGGACGTAATACAAAATTTAGAACCTTGTTACTAGAAAACTGAATCCAGTAGTTATGTTTTTTTTTTCTTTTATGTATTTGAAACTACATCTTGATTGTGTGTTGTCATTTCATTCAAAGCTAATGTAAAATTAGTTCTTCAGTTCTAGTATTTCCTTTGCCAGTATAATACTAGTGGAATTCTTCTTACGACAAATAATAGGTATGACCAAATTTAGTGTGTGGTTCTAAAGATTTTCCGAAACCTGGAGTTTTTCCGAAATCCGAATATTTTTGGTCATCCTTATTATTATTATTATTATTATTATTATTATTATTATTATTATTATTATTATTATTATTAATAATAATAATAATAATAATAATAATAATAATAATATGTTCTTCATTATTGGTATCGATACCGAAAATACCGATATATATCCATACCGATATACTTTGCCATATTGAGTATCTACAGGGTGTTTCAAAAAATCGCCTCTGGTCTTCAGCCGATACCGCAAAAGCTATGAATGTGACACTAACATCTGTCATTTTCTACTACTTTTACATAGAAAGTACACGCCTCTGTGATCCTCTGGTTCCAATTTTGAAAAAACAACGCCTCTGGCTCCCAGTCGACGGGGGCTGTATTTGGAAGTCAACGCCTTGGGAATATCACCATTCATCTCAGCGACAGCGAAAATTATTGATTTGACACTAATATTGGTCATTTTCGATTATTTTTACATGTCTCGCAATTTTCCAGCGCGGTGACTCCCGGCCCGCATATAATGATGGCTGAATTTGAAAATCATCCTAATGAAAGTATCACCATTTATCTCAGACCGCGAAAACTGTGAATTTCACACTAATATCGGTCATTGTGGATTATTTTTTACATGTCTCGGTGATCTCCTGGCCCAAGTTCCTTAGCTGATGGGGACTAGATGTGAAAGTAAACGCTATCTTGAGTTTCACCATTGAGCTCAGTGACCCCGAAAGCTATGGATTTGACATTAATATCAGTCATTTTGGATTATTTTTACATGTCTCGAAATTCCCCTCGCCCTCTGGTGATCCCCGGCCCGCATACAAATGGTGGCTGAAGTCATCGCTAATGGTAATGTTACCATTGATCTCAGCGACCGCGAAAACTATGGATTTGACACTAATATCGGTCATTTTCTACTACTTTTACATGTCCTGGTAAACGCCCCCCTGAGACCTCCTGGTTCGAATTTTGAAAAAAATGCATCGGTTTGATCTGGAGCCTGGACCAAGGTACCCGTGACCAAATTTTGGTAACTTTCGGTCCACTCGTATGGTCCCTAGGCCGCACAAAGACAGACAGACACATAAACTCTATTTTATTTATATTAGATTATTATTATTATTATTATTATTATTATTATTATTATTATTATTATTATTATTATTATTATTATTATTATTATTATTATTATTATTATTATTATACTATTTCGGGTTTATTCTTTTGTTTTAAGCGTTCCGACTATTGACTCAAGTATCTTTAAAGCACTGCTCTAGTTTCTGAATTCAGAGGACTATTCAAGAAATTACAGCCAGATAATTATAAAATATATAAAGTACGGTATATTTATCAAATATCACATCATGAATTCTCTCTTGCTTTGCGTAGCAAAATAGTACATAAATATATAGCAAACGACTGTATTGCTGAAATATTTGATAGTGTATATTTCAATTTTGGGTCACCACAAATTTATAGAAGGTCATTTGTCCAGTGATACACGGACATCTCCCAATCTTCTATTACATAGGAAAATAGTAATTTATATTGATTTCGACACTTCGGTAGTATTGGTCGTTTTCAATTAATTTTACATGTCATCTTTCCCTATATATTGTATATACAGGTTTGGTTAATTACTCCAGATGTACTGGGCTAGAACATAACCACATACACAAACACACTCCACATAACACACAAAACCACACGCTCCCATATTATAGCAGCCACTTTCTGCTCCTTCCTGGCAACACTTGCTTCCTCCCCCAACACCCATCCGGTAGTTTGCCGCGTATATGTGAAGAGCGTCATTGCTTGTAATGTTCCGCTTGGCTATACACGGCGATTTGCCGCGCCGGATTCTAGCAGGGAGATCCGGCTGTTTTTGTTCGCCGGATGAATGTCCGGTGACCGCCGCACATATGTGAAGAGCTTCATTGCTTGCAATGTCTTTCTACCTCGTCCAGCAATTCGCCGGAACCGGATCCGGCAAATCGCCGGATAATGTGAAAGGGACATTACAGTGTGGTTTTGAATAACTGACCGTGGCTCGACTTCTTGGATGATAAAAATTGGCTACTACTGAAAGATGAAAGCAAACACTCATGAGTGATTCAACAATGCCAAAACCACGGATCCTGTTACAGAGGCGACGGTGCGATGCCTTGATATCACAAATCATGAAATTGATCTCACAAGTAACACTTTCCAAATGTAACACTTCAATTTTGATCAAATTTGGCAGGTAGATACTACACATAAAATAAACGAATACGTGTTTTTTTTTCTGCGGAAAAACTGTTTGAGGGGGCAAAAGCCCCCACTTAAAATTTTGAAAGTTGGCGTACGAAAGGCGAGAAGTGAAACAAAGTGAATGAAATTGTGCTCAGATACTGTAGACCTAAAACGAGGGAATGCGTGTTTCATATTTTCCTAGAAAAAACGGGTGGGTGGGGCACGGAACCTTCCAAAACTTTGATCATTAAATATCACAAGTGCTAGTAAAAGTTTGTCAGAAGTGCTTAAACGACATGAAGAATTGGAACGAAAATTTGTGTAGTGACAATACGCAAAAAATAAACGAATACGGGTTTTATATTTTCTGCGGAAAAACGGAATTAGGGAGGCAAAAGACCAACCCCCACCCAAAATTTCGAAAGTTGACGCCCGAAAGGCAAGAAGTGCACAGAAGTGAATGAAGTTGTGCACATAAATTGTAGACGTAAAATGAGGGAATACAGGTTTCGTATTTTCCTAGAAAAAACGGTTGGGTGGGGCACGGACCCCTCCAAACGTTTGATCACGAAATATCGGAAGTGCTAATAACAATATGTCAGAAGTGCCTAAAGGACATGAAGAATTGCAACGAAACTGTGTAGGGACAATGCGAAAAAAAAATATATAAACGAATACGGGTTTTTGTATTTTCTGCGGAAAAAACGGTTTTAGGAGGGGACAAAAGCACCCAACCAAAATTTTGAAATTTGACAGCTGAAAGGTAAGAAGAAGTGGACCAAAGTGAATGGAACTGTGTACAGATATTGTAGACGTAAAATGAGGGAATACGTGTTTCGTATTTTTCTTTAAAAAAAAAAAAAAAAAGTTGGGTGGGCCCCACACCTTCTAAACTGTTGATTACGAAATATCAAAAGTACAAATAAATATACGTTAGAAGTTCCTAAAGCATATGGAGAATTGCAACGAAACTTCGTGTAGGGACAATTTGCGAAACAATAAACAAAAGGTGTTTTAATTTGTGTGGGAAAACAGTGTTGGGGCCAAGGCCACCTCCGAAAAAGAGTAAATATTACCGTAATAGCGCAAGAACGAATGGATCGAAGCAAATGAAATTGTGTAGAGATATTGTATATGTAAAATAAGGCCTTTCGTGTATATAGTAGTATAACAGTATATACTCTCCTATAACAGTAAAGAGGAAATAAATCGACACGCGTTTTTCTTTATGCGGAAAAACATTGTAAGGGTTAAAGGCGCCTCCTGAAATACTATAAAATACGCTATACTGTTTGTGCTTACTGTTGATCTGCCAAATTTGAAGAAATCGGATGGGAACACTTGTGAAAGACGAAAGGCCTTATTTTATATATACAATATCTACACACAATTTATTCGCTTCGGTCCACCCCTTCCGCCACCCAACGTCTCGGTCCACCCAACGGTTTTCTTTTTCTTTTCAGGAAAGTACGAAACAGGTATTCCCTCATCTCAGCTCTACAATATCTGTGCACAGTTTCATTCACTTCGGTCCACTTCTTGCCTTTCGGGCGTCCAATTCCAAAATTCTGGGTAGGGGCTTTTGCCTCCTAAAACCGTTTTTCCGCAGAAAATAAAAAAAACACGTATTCGTTTATTTTATGTGTAGTATCTACCTACCAAATTTTATCAAAATCGGAGTATTACACTTACGAAGTGTTACTTGTCAGATCTCTTTCCGTTAGGTTTCAAATCGTCATTTTTCTTAGGCCAAGAAACAAAACTTTCAAGAATTGTATTGTCAGGTCACTATACTTTTGGCTCCCTTTTATATTCCGCAATAGAGAGCGTACTAGATTTCAATATTGTTTTTGCTCGCACCGACTTGACTCTGAAGCTGGCATGGTCTATTTTTACTTCAACGGGACGTGAGTCGCAACAAAATTTTAATGAAACGCTCAAAGAGCTTCATGTATGCAGATTCCCATCGTGACTGTTCACAAGAATATTAGTTGTCGCACACGTTTCCCACATTTTTTCTCTTTCTTCTGACCTCTATCAAAATTTTCATTTGGCCCCCTTTCATTTAGCACCTGTCTGGGCGGCGATTGCTGCCTAGCCACCGGGGCCAGTCCGGGCCTGTCCGTAGCTATGGAGAAAGGGAGCATGGATTGGCTTTGTACCCCACCCCCAACTTTCTGAGAAAAATAAAAGAACATTCCCTTATACAGGGTTTTCATAAAGTCTGGACGAATTTAATTTGCTTATAATTTTCATAAAAATGCTCATAATGAAATCAAATAAAGTGCAAACGGTAGCGGAAGGATTAAATTTTTAGTTGGCAACACTGTTAGATAAGCGGCAACTCTGAACACGTTGAGAGAGGGAGAGGGAGAGCAAGGGTCAGTTTCTTACCAAATTCCATCCATTGTTGTTTTCATTGTTGTTTCAATGTTGACTGTTAAAAGTAAGTTGTAAGATGTATTGGTGTCTGTGTCTTTTAAAGAAATAAATAAATGAAAAACTCCTCTGAGAAGACTATTTTTTTTTTTTACCGTATCAAAGATGGCGTCGGTGAAAGAGAAAGCGCAATGTGTTCTGTGGTACGCAGAGCTAAAATCACCAATTCTGGTGTGTCGAAAGTTCACCAAAGAGTTCAAAAAGCCGGCACCGACTGAGAGTGCAATCCGAAAGTGGCATGCTAAGTTCTTGGAGACAGGAAGCGTCCTGGACCGTCCTCGAAGTGGGAGGCCGCCAACATCGCCTGCAACAGTGAGCAGGGTAAGGGAAAGCATCATCAACAGCCCACAGAAGTCGATTCCTAGACGGTAAATGGCGCCCAGTTGGAGGTGTGGCGGTGAATGAACTGAGCTGGTGCAGATTACAGGTAAAAATTTAATCCTTCCGCTACCGTTTGCACTTTTTTTGAATTCAATATGAGCATTTTTATGTAAATTATAAGCGAATTTAATCCGTCCAGACTTTATGAAAACCCTATATTATGTTACAGAGAATTATACACGAAAATGCTCAAAAACCGAGTTATTGTATGAACAATTTATAAATACTTTCTCGCGGGACAGCTCCCGAACCTCCACCCGACTGAAGGATATTCCAGAGCCCCGGAAGATCCCACCCCTTCCACAGTACACAACCCCCCCCCCCCTGCCTGGTCTATACTTTTTGTCTCATCTTGGTGTCAGGAATCACCTCCCAAACGTTGTCGGTGTTGTTTTGAATCACCCTATATATATATATATATATATATATATATATATATATATATATATAGTATGGCGCTAAATTCGTTGTACAAAAGCAGAGGAGTGATTCCTGAGAGTAAAACAAACAAAAAAGTTCCAATAAACATAAGGCGAAAACCCCATCGTTTACGTGTTATAGGCTGCCGAAAACATGAAAAAATGAATTCTAAAGGTTCACAGCTCCAAAACTATGGGACCTACTGTAGTCGTGTCAAGACTTCACGTAGGAACTAGTATGTGCTCTATCCAAAAATACATGTTTTAGAATCCTAAGGTACTCACGCAACGAATTTTATGGAGGTAGTTAGAAAGTACTTTATATCATAGGCCCGTAGCCAAACTCCCTCTATAAAAATTGTTGTGGAAGCACCTCCGGATTCTGAAACGCGCATTTTTGGATAGGTAACATACTAGTTCCTAAGTGAAGTCTTGACACGACCAAGGTAGATTCCATAGTGTTGGAGCTATGAACGTTTAATATTCATTATTTCATGATTTCGGCAGCCTATAACACGTAAACGATGAGGTTTTCGCCCTATGTTTATTGGAACTTTCTTGTTTGTTTTACCCCCAGGAATCACTTCTCTGCTTTTGTAGAACGAATTTAGCGCCATACTATATATATATATATATATATATATATATATATATATATATATATATATATATATATATATATATATATATATATATATATATATATATATATATGTGTGTGTGTATGTGTGTGTGTTAGTGTATTTTTAATATGTTAGTTAATAAATCAGTAACCTTAATTCAGAACTTTCATTCATTATGAGATTAAGTAATTCTATACTTTCAAACGTATGTTGTAGCCAAACTATATTTTGGATTTTAAATATAAACATTAAACTTATTCTTCACCTTCAGCGATCAATATTGAGAAATTTGAGAAAGCTCCTTCTAAATTTCCATTACATTTCACAAATATATATATTACCGTAAAAGAATCGAAATTAAAATGCTATTTGTGTGGTCACATGCAGAATAAATTTTATAAAGTTTACAATTATTACTAGATATTAATAATTTCGAACATTTTTAAAGCACATAGTTTCTAATGTGTTGAAATTTCATGTCTTATCCATAGTATGAAACGTTGTAAATAGTTGTAAATTTCCATAACTATTCTTAGTCCGGGAGCAAGTGCGTGCGATTTTAATGGTACAATTGTGAGACATACTTTTTCTGTTTAGGATGCATTACCATCAAAATCCCACGGATGACCAAGTGGGGCCAAAATCTCTAGCTACTGCTCTGTCTAGCATACAGGCAGCTGTATTCCGTTGTTTTACTAATATAAATGCAATGTGAGTCTAAATTTTCTTTCTTTTTTACAAAGTGTTAACACATTATATGTAGTCCTTCTAATATCGCAATGCATTGCTTTGTGTGTGTGTGTGTTTTTTTTTTTTTTTTTTTTCGTTTTCACTTTCCACTTCAAACCATAGCAATCACTTTAACAATATTATAAGAGCAAACCAAGAAATGAACCGTGTTATTGATTTTAATGTGTTTATGTTCTGGCCAGCCTGTAAAGTAATGCAGAAAACCACTCAATACCTTCTATCCCAACGATTTCTTGAAACACAGAACAGCGACTTCACAAAACAAAAGCAGTGACTCGTCTGATACGTAATAACAAAATATGACAACTTCTCAGTGTGTGAATTGATATGCTCATTGTGTGATATGCTTTTTCTTTTGTCAGATATCCTCGATCGCATACTATTTGCAGTTAATGTATTGCTTCAGAAAATCAATTCTGTGAAGTAGAAGAAAGCGACCAAGCGAGAGGGAAAAAAAGTAAGATAAAGGAATAAGTTACACAACTAATAAATTCTTTGTTAAATAGCAAAAGAAACGTTTGGTCATAACTTGTATCACAAAAGAAGTGATGTTTATTTATTTTATTTATATTACTGTTCTGTAACGTGTCACCGTACCTGACTCGCAACATAAAGTGATCTGAAAACTCAGTTGAGAAGCAAAGTGGTCTTGGTCTGCATTTAGAAATTCACCTGGTATTCAGCGTTTCTTTCAGAGAGTGAACGAGGCATTACCCCCCAAAATATTCGGAAATACCCTCACATACAGTATAATGTGCAAAACACCATACTGTATACACCGTAAAGTAGAAAATGGGTTAGGTTCCGATAAGCCCCGCTGCGCCAAACCTATGCACTAAGAAAGTGATCGAAACCAAACAAAATCTAATCTAATCTAACGTAGAGTAACCTAATACATTCATAAGTAATTATTGTCATTTTGAAAAGCTGGCGGGGCTTAACGGAATAAATATCAAAAAATAACTACTCCATTATTCTGGAGCACAATATCTACACATGCACCTTATGAGCACTAACGTAGCACTAACAACTAAAAAAAAAAAAAAATGAATTTGCGCCATCTCAAAATTTAAAAATATCCAGGCTAATTTGACGTCAACCTGATCCAGACCGAGGTACTAATAGTACTGAATAACCTTCTCACCAATGAGCACTAACATTCAATTTCTAGCACCAAAAGGACTAACGAATGGCGCTATAGAAACTATCCGCTCAGAATGTGTACAGGACAACTTGACATTCGTGTAGTAGTGGTATATTCATTCTCCGTCTTACAGAAACAATATTTTCACAATTACCATTACCACAATTACCATGCATTAACAATTAAGACCATTTTGACGCCAATTCGCAGATGTGTGGGTATAATGCCGAAAAAAAAAAAAAGACTCGCCAAAATCTCACACTTCCTTTTGTGTAAAAACGTGCACAAACGAATCATTAACGATTGGTGGAATTATTAACGATTGGGACCATTTTGGCAGCATCGGCGGTTGTGGGCTTCCGTTTAGACAGTCTCTAAATTCATTTTTGAATATCTTAAAAATTATGATGAAAATTTTGTGTACACAAGCGCTGCATAAACGATTGCTGGACTGGAATTCGTCAGTGGCGAGTGGAGTGGGGGGTATCTACACGAACATTATTTGGTGTACAGTTTGTCCATTTCCAAATCCTCTTTATATCACTGACAATTCTATGTGGGATATATATAGGGTGTTCGTAAATCACCGACAAACTCCGGATGGTGAGTCCTCACACCAAAATAAGAAAAAGTATATACCACATACCGCAGTATGATATTATGTAGGCTATGTGAAGAGATAGATTTTACACCAAATTATTGATATGTTTTAGAAAAGATCTCTTTTCACCAAATACTTGTTACGTGTGAGTAAAAAACAAGCTAGGCCTGCCTTTTCGCCAGTGTTCGCATTTTCATTTTCTTCTTTGCTGCCATTTTGAAATGCCTAAGATCACGTACTACAGTAATACGTAACGATTAGAAATCGGGACTTGAGATCGCCTTTCTATGGTCAAAATCTCCGTTTCGTCGCCATCTTGAAATGACTATGGCCACATACCGCAGTAATCAGATCCAATTGCCCGTCCGATGAGAATGTCGCAGAAGAACCCTTGTTTTTGTCGTTTTTGAACATTCCTTTTGGCACCCGCCGGAGCCCGCGTCCCATGAAATTATAAGCCTGTTACCTACTTGCAGGTTACTAATGTCAGTAATCGTGCAAAGAATCACTCGATTCGGTTCAGCAGTTTAGAATATTAGCACTTATTTTGACCACTATCTTGAAATGATGCGACTGATAACTTTTAACGTGCCGGTTGTTGTCTGTGGCACTAACTTACAATGTTAAAGTGTGTGGAAAAGCGCATCGGTCTATCTTGTGCTCTTTGCATGACACAGACACACACACATACATGGTCCGAGCAATTACATGAGGACAGAAATACATGAGTCAGAGTGAACGGCTCGACGGCTATAAAGTTTGGATTTGAACCACCCAATTATTTGGAAAGTCATGCTAACGTATAGACCCTAACATTCACTCCGTTTTCTATGAGGCGAAATTGATAAATTCTAATTCTTTCAAATTACAGGTAAAATATCAACCATTAATGAACACTTTGTCCTTCATGTCCTCATTGTTACCGGCACCTAAGAATTCATGCTGACCTTGCTAGCAAAGGCGGTTGGCTTGCTGCACTCCGAAGCTAGGAATCCTTGATTCGAATGTTAGTCAGGCATGTACATTTTTTTTGGGGGGGGGGGGCATTAGCCTCGTGCACAAGTGGCGGGCCTAAAATCTTTTTTTAAAAATCATGGTGACATACGAAAACTTTTGAATACTCGACGAATGAAGTTTCGTAATGGCTCAACAATAACCAGAATGTCAGTAATACTGAAAGTTCAGATAATGCACGACATTTCGAGAATACCAGAAATTTTGTTAATATTTGAAATTTTGAATATACCCAAAATTTCTGCAATAATAAAATTTTCAATATTATCTGATATTTTATAACACTAAAAGCAGTGGTGTACTTACAATTTTGTTTCCGTTTGAAGTTTAGCTAACTTTATTCCTGGAAATGTGAACATTCTGCAAGATATTTCATTTACTTTAAAATAGTAAACATAATTTCGGGGGACTTAAGACTGGAAGATCTTCCTTAAATACGCCACTGACTAGAACTTTCAAATACCCGAAACTTCTATAATATTCTAACTTTTGATAATACTCGAACTTTCGATAAAACCTGAAACTTTGATAATGCTCGAACTCGATAATGCCCGACAGTTTGATAATACCTGAAACTTCGATAATTTCAAATATTTGAACGGTTCCGAGTACCGGTAACCGATGACAACTCGATAAATCTTCACTCCCGAAATTCGACAGGTCCTCAACCTTATCGAACACCCCAACCTGGGTGCACAAACGCGGGACAGGACGTCTGGGCGCAAAGCCATTTAGGCGCCAGACGATTGGGCGCGAGGTACATAGTAAAAATCACAATTTACGACATATGAAGTAAGCTAGGCACTGAAAACTAAGCGCGAATCAAGATATATACATTTCCCACACTTCTATCTTTATCTCACCTCATTTATCTGTATATTTTCTAAATTAAATAGTTTAATGCGTTTGTGGCATTTGTTGCCTAACCTCGTCATGGACTGATTTTTCGCTTGTTCACGATTCTTGTACTTCTGATCTAATGATCTAATTTTTGTATTATACTGTATAAGAAAGCTAGGAAATGAAGGAATCAGACGAACTGTTAATAATTTTCTTAATGTTAATTAAAACATATTGATTTATTTTTTTAAATTTTTTTTTTTAAAGTTAATGATTACATACTTATGAATATTAGGGTCTAAAATTTGTTTTCTTTCGTATTACGTTTGCCAAACTGTTCTCTTCCTTAAGTCCAATAAAGAACTACAAATAAAAGATTTCCGCGCACTCGAGTTGAGGGAAGTGGCCCCGCGTAGCGTAGTCGCTAACGCTCTCGCCTTCGGTGCGAGCGGTCCCGGGTTCAATTCTCGGTCGAAAAAGTGTAACACGCTCTTTCAGGCCAGCCACCCTGAATGAGGTTTTCCTGGGTTTTCCTCATTCACACCAGGCAAATGCCGGGGTGGTACCTAATTTATAGGTCCAGGCCGCTTCCTTCCTTCCCTTTCCCCGGATAGTGTGATCCCTCAAACGTGACGGGCTAAATGGCCTTAGATGTCGAGAGCCCAGAAATCTAAAAATCCTAAATCCTAATCGAGTTGAGGGAAAGATGTCAATACAGGGTGTCTAAGACATTGAGTTTAGGAACTGCAGTATGCCGTATTTCTGGTATCACTTTTTTTTATAAAAATCAAAACTTAACACACTTTTTTTCGTCCCATTGTAAGCATTTGATCTGCATTAAATAAAGTGGCGAAAGGAAAAAAAAAAAAAACGATTTCAAAGTGAAAAATAATTGTTAAGTGTACATATATTGGTCATTTAGCTACTAGAAATATGTTTGACATTCACACTCAGTGGCGTATTTACGATTTTGTTTCGGGAGGGGCTTTAGTAACTTTCGGGGGGGGGCTTTGCCTGGAAATGTGAAAATTCTGCAAGATATTTCATTTACTTTACTATACTAAGTAAGATTTCGGGGGGGGGCTTAAGCCCGGAAGCCACCCCCCTAAATACGCCACTGTTCACACTTATTGCATAACTACAGTAGAATGCCTGCTTTAAGCTTTTAATGGAATAGGCTCACTATGTATATAATGCAAGTCAATCATATCTAGTCTGGTCTACTTACCTTTGGCTTGAAAAGTTATCAAAGAAAAAGCACACTTAACTTTGGCTGAAACTTAAATTTACAAAATTTAATTGTTGATTCAGTTCTTAGAATTTTGAAATTCCAGTATTTCTAGTATGTAAAACAAAATCCAGCATAATTCAAGGACTTCCACTACAGTAGACACTTTGTGATATCTTGATTCGAACTTAGTACTCTGCGCCTAACATAATGACTTAATTTAACTCGCGTAGCAAACGTCTGGCGCCCAAACGGCGGGGCACAAACGCTCTTAATCTTACACTTCATTTGCAGTCATTCTTTTCTTATAAAAATAAGTTTTTTTTTTTCTGAGAATATACGTGGCAGAGTTTAACAACTAGACCTACTCAGAGTCCTATCTGGTGTAGAATAACATCGGTTCAACACTACATGCATAGACCCTTGTAAATTAGACCCCCTAAACTTTGAACCTCTCACAAGAAAATTCTCAGTGCGCGCCTTGTGTGAGGAGTGACCACCCGATGTTTGTCGGTGTTGTTTCCGAATACCATGTATATAAATGATAATGGGATACATCTTACCTCTAAATCTTTAGAAGATCGGTTAACAGAACAACTACGTCGTCAGTACGTAATAATGTTTGTTTCTAGCCGATGAAACTTTTCGTCAATGTTTATCACTGCATGGCACCTGCACGTTTCGCCATTGTTAACTTTGTATTTTCTAAGCACTGATTAAAAAAAAAGATAAGAGCTGCTTCTCTCGTTTATTCACTATCAAAACACACGAGCACATAAAAAAATGTTGTTCAGCATAAGCTCTAAACTAGCGATGTATCGCTAGCGAGTAAGCCGACTCTTCTGACTAACTCTTTTGGATGAGTGAGTGAGTCGTTCACTAGAAATGAGCAACGATTCTTTGGGAGTCGTGGTCCGTCATTGTTCTTCGGGAGTCATGGTTCTTCAGGAGTCATGGTTCTTTTTGAACCACTGTTCTCTAGAAGGGACGATTCTTTAGGAGTGACAATGTTTGGAGAACGAATCTTGTACGTCGCTCACTCGCGAACCGCCTTCTTGCTGTTTAATCTTGTTGGTTGGTTCCAGGGGCTGCTAAATATGCGATTCGAACTGGCATTGGTTGCTGGAAGTGTGACGTCACGCGGAAGAGAGGAAATCGCGTCTTCTGCTTTTAGCATATACTTTTTGTATACTCCGAGCATATTCTACCTTCATTTGATTGTTGAAACTACATAGAGACAAAAATATTACTAATTTTAACACTACAAATACGCAGGGTAAATTGCTATATTATAATAAATTTATATTAATGTTATTATCCACTCATTGTTGTTGTTTTATGAATATTGATAGTAAGTTCGAAGTAGACATCATGTCCGTGGGTTTTCTCAAGCACTCTGTTTCCTCCCACTTTCTCATTCCACCAATTCTTCCATCATCATTCATTTGCTTTAATCACCGTCTTCCTTAGTCTACAGGGCTTAATTGTTTGCCATTAAACTAAAATATTTCATTATATTTCAGCAGCGAGGCTAGACGTGGACCTACTGATTAACATGGAACCCGAACCACATGAGCTCCCGGGAATCGAATGCCGGGTTTCCCAAGCCAAAGGCGCGTACGCTAACTGCTTAGCCAAAGGGGAACTCGTTACTTTGATTAAAACGTGTATTCTAAGGGGAATGTGGTGGCTAACATTTTTAGGAAAAATTTAGTTTCTCACGATGTTGTAATAAAATTGTAATATTTTTTGGCATTGAATTTAAAGTTGTTGTAACACTTTTGCAGTAATTCTAAAATTGTATTGCTATAGCATTGAGTCCAAAGTTGTAATAGTTTGCATTACGTATTTTGATTCGTTTAGGCTGTAATTTGCATATAGCTTTTTTGAATTTGTGATGTATTTTCACGCTTATTAATAGTAATTTTATTTAGTCTAATTTGTATGTGTATTTTGTATCTGAATTGCATTTTTGTGTGTTACATCTGTTAATTGTAATTTGCATTAGTCTAGAAGTGTAACTTCCTGTGATTTTTTAAAGTTAAATTTGTTAATAGCAGTATGCTTTTAATCTAAAATTAAAGTTATACCCTTTAAATTCAGTTTATGTTAGGCATTTAGTCTGATAGTACAATTTTAGTTTTTAACTTCTCTCTCTCCCCGTTGTAAAAATATAAGTGAGTCACTGAGTTGTTCAAATGAATCGATTCATTTTAGTGAGCGAACTATTGAACGGCGATCTCAGAGGTGAATCGGTTTTGCCCATCACTACTCTAAACTCCGATAAACAAAATTTTGTATCCTTCACCTTGTCACAAATACGATTGGCTAATGATGTATCACTCCCACTCCCCACGGGGAGGAGCAAATTATACACGTGCATTTTGACAATACTTGTCTTGTGCTGTCTAGATACTTACTTGTTAGAGCAGCAGCAGAAAATAAAGAAAAAAAGAAAACTCGAAAGATTAAAAAATGATTTGAATTTCGCTGGTAAGGAATTATTGCTTAGTGAGTGCCGAAAACACGCAAGATAAATGTATGAACTGCAGTGTTTGCAAATGGACTGGTTGAAAAATAATACCGTAATCTACTACTAATAACAGATGAAAGGGGGAAAGGCATTAACATTTTTGTTACTACATGAAAAATGCATTATTATTATTATTATTATTATTCGTGTTTCACCACAACAGCTGTAGAACACGCCTCCACAATTGAATTGGCGCCATAATTACTGCGCATGCTTAATGTTTATTTCTTTTGTTTCATTAATCACATTCGGTTGCAGTATTATTAGATAATCCGTATTATATTTTTGTCATTTGTAATAATGTAGCAGTTTTATATGGAGCTTCATAGTGAAAGTAGTGAAAGTAATAATTAAATCATATGAACTATTTTGCGAAGGAGTACAAGCGTCGATAGGCCAACAGCAAATCAGCGTGATTTAGTTTCACGTGCCTTTTTTTTTTTTATCACAGTTTAGAGCTTAGGCCGAACAATAGAGCCACAATCGTAGCATGCATATGAAAAAAAAAAAAAAAGGAACACCTCACTCTACTCTTCAACTTGCTGGAAAAACAGCAAGGAACGAAAATGCCACCTCACATTTGCACCAAGAAAGGTTGTCCTTTCTTTATTATTGTTTTGTTTTATTCCCACCAACCCTTACGCGGAATTATTGCATCCTACAAATGAAAATTTGTATTTATTATTATTTATTTTAATGAGGATAAAAGAAAACAGATTTTAATGTTCGAATTTCCATGTTTCCGCTCCAATCGAACGAGGGAAAAGTTCATGATAGTGACACCACTACTAATTTTTGTTTCATCCACCTAGATCAAACTGATCAGCCTAACACAGAGGAGGGAGAGAAACCCTCTGTTTGGGTGCCATGACAATGAGAACGGCTTCTAACTTTCATTGTTTTTGTCTCTTTCTACAAATAACCTTAGCTTTTGCCTTCTTAAAAAAAAAAAAAAAATCATATAGGCCCTATTAGTTAACAACTGCTTACACGGGGGAACTTGTGGCTGCTTTGTACACACGGGAAAGAAAGTATTTGACAGCTGACAAATTTTCATTTGCCAATAACTCGGGAACAAATGAATTAATGTGGATCTTTTTGTTGCTATCCTTAGAATAGTTATAACTTGATAACTTGCCAAAATCGGTACTCTAATAGGTTAATTTGTTGTCGAGTTATTAGGAAAAGAAATTATGTCAACTGAAGAAATTTTGTCTTTCGTGACTGTACGTCACGGCGGTCACTGGTGTCCCCTATCAAAGAAAATACCGCCGGACGAACACCGTTACAAATAAAGAACAATTAAGCCAAGCAAATTGTAAAAGACTCTCAACAATATTCTAAGTCGAGGACAAAGTAAAATTGATAGCAGTGGCGGCTCACAAGTGAAAAATGAAATGAAATCTTTGAGTTTTACGTCATACGGTTATGCCGGTTAGGCTAAACGAGACGGTGATGATGAGTAATGAATGAAATGGTGGAATGAAGAAAGTGGGAGGAAACGGGAGAACTCCGACAAAACCCACGCACACGGTGTTTGTCCACCACAAAGTTCACTTGGCGGGGGCTGGGATCGAACCCGGGGGGTGAACGCTCTACCACTGAGCCACCGCGGAGCTCACAAATGGAAGATATGGTGGTTTGCATTTGCCTAATTTAATATAGTGTATAAATCAACACATTATATACCAACCGAATTCATTAAAAATATAGGAGACAAGGGAAAGAAAGAATTGTTCCGACTATGCAATGAAATACATGAGACAGGGGAGTGGCCAAAAGACTTCCTGAAGACGATCATGATACCGATGGCTGAGAAATCGAACCCAAAGAGATGTGAGGATTATAGAACTATTAGTCTCATATCTTATGCAGTTAAAATTTTGCTTCGAATACTGAACAGAAGGTTATATGGAAGAACAAATGAAGAAGTCGAGGAGGAGCAGTTCGGGTTTTATTTATTTATTTATTTATTTAACAATCACCAGATACAGCTCAGAGGCCATTTTACACTGGATATCTAAGAACAACAATAACAATGGGAAGGACTAGGAAGATATTAGCCAGGGCCTGTTTAATAGGTACCATCCCGGCATTTGCCTGGTACGACTGAGGAAAACCCTGGAAAACCCCAGTCAGGATGGTCGGCAGCAGAAGTCGAACCCACGACCTCCCGAATGCGAAGCGAACGCTCTACCACTTGAGCTACTTCGCTCGCTTCGGGTTCAGAAGAGGTAAGGGGACAAGAGATGCTATTGGATTATTAAGGTCGATCGGTGAAAGATTTAAAGAAAAAGGAAAAGAGGTGTATGTTGTATTTATCGATGTAGAAAAGGCTTTTGGCCGCGTGAATTGGAAATTGTTGTTGGGAATTCTAAAGAAGATAGGGTTGGAATAGAAAGATCGAAGACTCTTAAGAAACTTATACATGAACCAACAAGTAAGTGTTAGGATAGGGGAAGAACTGACAGAAGACAGTGCAATTGGGAGGGGAGTTCGACAAGGATGCTCCCTCTCGCCAACACTATTTAATGTCTATCTAGAAGAGATAGTGAAAAAGAGTTTACATGATGATGACGGCATTTCGGTAGGAGGTTGAATGATTAGATGCATAAGATTTGCAGACAATATGGCGCTTGTTGCAGAATCTGAAAAGGAAATCAATAAAATGTTAGAAAACCTGAAGATGGGTTTTGAAGAATATGGGATGAAAATAAATGTTAGAAAGACAAAAACCATGGTGATTTGAACGATGAGGTCTGTGTCAAATATAAAAGTGGGAGGGGAGCAAATAGAACAAGTGAATAGTTTTCGATATCTGGGTAATATTCTTAGTAATGACATGAAGTGCGAGCGTGAAATAAAAGCAAGGATAGGAATGGCGAAAGAAGCCTTTAGGAGGAAGAAATTTCTGTTTTGTGGGACCTTGAATAGAGAATTGAGAAAAAGACTAATAAAATGCTTCGTGTGGAGTGTTGTACTGTATGGGGCGGAAATATGAACATTACGTAAAAGTGATGAAAAACGACTGGAAGCATTCGAAATGTGGGTGTGGAGAAGGATGGAAAGAATTAGTTGGGTCGAGCAGAAAACGAATAAGTGGGTGTTAGAAATGGTGGGGGAGAAAAGAACGCTTTTAGATATTGTTAAGAAAAGGAAGAGAAAATGGTTGGGACATTGCCTAAGAAGAAATTGTATCATGAGGGACGTCATAGAAAGTATGGTGGTGGGAAAGAGAGTCGGAGGGCGAAGGAGACTACAATTAATGGATGATTAAAAATTCCGGAATTGGTCATCCATAATATATATCATAGGTATTCTGCAATTAGTGGCAGGTCACTTGCAGCAGCTGGGAAGCTTCCATGCTCCAAGGTCCTCCGCTAACCTCTTCGTCTTCACTTATGATCTTTCTGTTTTTATCTTTCCGGAATCCGGAAAGTAAAATCGGAAAATTCCGAAATTCAGAAAAATTCCGGATTTCGGAAAAAAATTTCTTTTTGTAACCCTAAGAATTTTTTTCAAATGCAAACGAACAAATTTCCTTTTTGTAATCCTAAGAATGTATGATGCAAGTTAAGCTGAAACCTACATCCTAAAGTATACAGTACTCAATCTTCCCATGGTTAATGAGATGTAGTCCAAAAGTACGATGAACTCCTAATATTTAATTTTTGTTTTACTGTGATATTGTCCAGAGGTAAGACATATATCACACTGAGATAAACAACTTGACATAATGAAGATGTTATCTTACGTAGTTTTCCAGAAAACCGTGAGAAACGAATTTTTATGAAGTTAAAATATGCGTCGCTTGTTGCTAGTGTGATGCAATTGATAACTTTAATGCTGGAATAGTCTTATTATTATTATTATTATTATTATTATTATTATTATTATTATTATTATTATTATTATTATTATTATTATTATTAATCGTTTATGTACTGCAAAAGAAAAATATGAACCGTTAAGTAGTAGATTTTATTTGTTGTTTTTTGATATCTTGTAACAGTAATAACAAATTGCTTGTAAATACGCAACGATTATCAAGGACAATGGCATATTAATGTAAGGACTACTCTGCAGACTAGCAATAAACAATAAACAATAACAGATAAACAATAGTTGCAAAAAAAAAAAGTAACTAACTTGGGCACGTCAGGGGACATCCACATTGCGCATTATGTTCGCTAGAACATAGGGACGCATTGAGACTAGCAAAGAGCGTGGTGTTATTATTACTCAAAGGGCCGTACGATGGAGGCATTAACGTTAATGTTAATGGCACTAATGAGCACTTACTTGCTCTAACGGTTATCCTCATTTTTTAGATGATTCTTAGAAGTGGGCGTGTTGGCATGCAGTTAGAAGACTTATATTCATTATTTAAAAAGCACATGTTATCTGTGGAGTACTAACGATTTGCGTCACTATCGAACACTAACGTAGCACTAGCGACGTTTAAAGTCGAAATTGGGGTCTGACTTAAGTGGCTTGTCAACTTCACGGACATTATATTTTCCTTGAATGAGAGAATTTTGCGCCCAGGAAATTAGCGCCCTACCACAAAAATAGGGAAAAATGCGCTCACAATATATTTGCACTGGGATGTTTGCGCCCTACCCCAAAAAGAGGGGGAAATGTGCCGGCTATATATTTGCACTGGGATGTTAGCGCCCTACAATTCAACTTATTTTTATACTGTGTAAAGTAACTTCTACTCACACTTGAACTAGGCTTGCCTCTCATCGTCTCAGTGAGTTATTCCATCCGTTATAATATTCCGAACAAATGAAAAAAATACAATTTTAGTTCACTAAAGGGCAATCCATACAAATACAATTTTTCATTATACTACAGAATTTACAATAGAAGTATAAATGACTGATATATAATTTTTTATTAATATAATCAAAGAGTATAATTTAATCTACAAAAGGCTGTTTGGCTCTACCCAGATATCTCTGTTCACAATCCTTGCGAGATGTTTGGCTTTTCAGGACACAAAATATAGAAAAGAAAATGTAAAGTGAATGTAAAATCAGGTCAGTAATATTATCAAGAACACTATGTACAGTGTGTTTACTTGCTGGAATTACACTTCAAAAATTGCGTTCAGTCGTTCTTTCAGAAAAAATGTTCCGGGGAGCACACTTAGTTTTCCGGAGGAGGGTCACTGCTGGTACTATTCTATTTATTATTATATTATAGACGTATTATTTTGGTCTCATCCGAGGGGGCACTCTGAGAGCTCTGCGGAGGCCAGTGTTCCCCCAAAATCGTCTCTGGAAGAAGCAGTGATTGCGTTGATCCATTGTGTTCTTTTGGCTTATATTGGTTTATTCTCCCCTTATATAACCACAATGAAAATAAATCACAAATGTCATGGTTGTGGGGGGATTGTTTATGCTGTAATGTGAGCCCCTCCGAGCAAATGCGTAAGCTCGAATAGGTTCTTTTATTTCGCAGGGCTCAAACTTCCCGGTGAAGGTACACCGCAGGCGCAATTTTCCCTGTTCTTAAGGTAGGGCGCAAATTTTCCAGGCGCAAAATTCTCGACACCGTTCGAATGATCTCGGAAGACTATATCTTTTTCAATACTTTTTTATATTCTTTTACTCGAGATTTCTTCATAGCTTCTTATTAAAATACTTACTAACATATCCTCATTTTATTGTCCTAACCAATCAATATGGGTAAAATATTTAGATTGATCGAGCCCCTGGTGTGTAACCACAGTATTTCATATCCCCCCATTAGAAATCTTGGCTAAACGAACCAATATATGTTGCCAATAAAATAGTTTAGAATGGTTGAGCCCCTGGTAAATAACCACAGTATTTCGTGACAGACGATTCCCTTCCCCTCCCCCCCTTCCTATTACCATATTCTAGCTACGTGCCTGACTCAGCTAATTCTCTACAATCTTTACCAAGCACACATTTTCTAAAGCGGAAAATGCTCTCTAAATACCTAAGCTCATTATTTTCAGCAGATGCACAAATTGGGTAACATTCTATCTACATGAATGTTATATATGTCGATTACTGGAAACTGCTTCTCGCTATCTATTACCATAAATACTATATAATGATTAACGTTAAAACCGGAAATGGTTGATCTGTACCGCTTCCGGTTTGAATATTACATTCATCAAGGAACTCGATTCTTAACTATTGACTCTGTACATCATGGCAAAAATTGATGGTAATCCATCAGATAGTTCTTGAGACTGTTTGTTTCACTGACGGACAGAATGAATATATGGCTATAGAGTTTTGATAAACTAAATTCGTTAATGAATGATGATGGAACAAGTATAAGAAAGGGAACCAAGAGTACCACCGGGAAAATTTTCGAACACAAAATTAGCCATCGAAAACCCACATGTCCTGGGTTAGAATACCATAGATGAAAACTCTACCACTGAGTCATCAATAACCCGCTTATTAGTTTTATTAATTATTATATTAATATAAATTAATGAATGCCTGCTTATGTTAATTATTGAAGAATTACATTGTATACTTCGTAAAGTCAAAAATTATAAATTTGTATTTACTGTACATAGGTATGTTGACAATAAGCGAGTGTTATTAGAATATTTGTTGAGATTTCTTTTCCTTCACTGCCTTTCGTCTGGTTAAAAAGTAGTTTGCAGTACTTTGGAGCAGCTGCAGGTGGGAACGCGATAATGTTTGAGACATACCGGCGACTTTTTTGTATGTGAAAATAAGACCTTCCTCATAAAGCAGTAAATAAGTGCAGTAGCAATTGTCTACCTAAGGGATAAAGACATATCCAACTACAAGAAACTAATAAAGTATATATATTCATTATTGTGTTTTTCTTTTAACAGCTACTAGCTAGGGATGGCCAATTCCAGAATTTTTACTTTCCAGAATCCGGAAAGTAAAATCGAAAAAATTCCGGATTTCGGAAAAATTCCGATTTTTTCTAAATTCCGGAATTTTTCCGAATGTCGGAATTTTTCTGAATTCCCGAATTTTTCCGAAATCCGGAATTTTTCTGAATTTCCGAATTTTTCTGAAATCCGGATTTTTTCCGAATTCCGGAAAGTAAATTTTCCGATTCCGGAAAATTTTGGTCATCCCTAATATATATATATATATACAGTACAACCCCTCTCGTTCGTTCTTGCCTGGTCCGCCATTCGGGCTGATCCGACCATGCTCGAGCCGAACTTGTCCCGACTCGTCACTGACTCACGAGGCCCATTGTCGTTAAACTGCCGTCGCGGCATTGTTTTTTACTTGCTGTTACCTCATATCCGCTTTACTGCTACGTCATCTCTTGTATCGTTTCTTTCGTTGTGCGTATTTTCTGTACTGTACTGTGCAATTTTTAGTGTTTACTGGTCGTTTGATTTTACTGTAAAGAACAACACAGTCATTTTGAGTTCAGAGATTGTTTGTTTTACTGTAAATCCGTATTTTTCTGTATTTTCCAATAATCTGACCTTTTATGCGTTCCGACCATACCCCCAGTCCCAAAGGTGACGTATTAGAGGGATTCTACTGTTTTTGCTGAAGTACTCGGCTTAGCACGGGAAGAATAATGTTTATATAAAATTTCTAAAAGTAAAAAAGAAATGCATAAAATATATAACTCTGAATAATACCATCGACATTGATTTTACAACTATTATAGTAGTGGAATGGAATCTGTTATAAATTATATATAGCAATTACGAAAGTTAAGTTTTGAAATAAAATAGTGACGATAATAACACGTATTTTTGTATATAATTTCCAACGTTTGCAGCATAAACTTACAAACGTATTAACAAATATTTAGAAAGGAGTATGTTTCGTCTATGTGAAGGGTGCGAAAGTGGGCAGGGGACACCGAAATATTTGTCGCCTAGGGTCTCGAGATATCTCCGTCCTTGGGCACACGAGTACATGAACGTTTAAACCTTATTTACTTAGCTAGAAGTCCACACAAGGAAATTATACAGAAATAAATAAGTAAGTTCGAGTACATGTACAGTCAGATACAATATTAAGTATAGGTTGGAGCTATCATTTCTTATACCTCCATCTATACTGAATATAGTTTCTGACTGTACAAGAAAGATCACAATACGGTACTTACCGTAAATTGATGCATGAAGATATGTTCAAACCGAATGTTTCCCTTAGTACGTGGGAATCTACCATTCTTTCTTTCTAAACCTTCTCTAACCTTTATAGCTCTGTTAGTAAAGTTTGCTCAGACATTGAAAATTGTTGATCAAACTTGATGAAACTAAGATCAAACGAGTGGCATCGAAAAATTTCAAATCTGGAGTGAAGGGGGGCTAGCTTATTCTATATACTAAATATAGCTTATTCTATATTTATGTTAGTAAAGGCGATCAAACGTTAAAAATTGTTGATCATACCTGATCAAATGATGATCAAATGATTGACATAAAAATAATTTTAAATTTAGCATGTGAGGGAGGGCTAACTGCACGCAGGTAATTTAGGTTCTAAACGATTTTTTTTTTTTAACTTTTCTGCTTACCATAATCTATTTTATTAAAATTACAAGCTTAGTTTCTTAGATATCGACTTGATACTTGTAGGATATATTACTGGTGTATCGAAGTTTATTTCAAGATAGTTTGCGCCACTCTGGTAGCAGTGTTTCCAGCCACAGAAATTTTTAATTTCCTATTTTAGGGGAAATTTCGGAAAATATCCCATTTTCCCTCCATAATTTCCGTCTTATTGACTACATTCAAACAAACGTATCAGCAAACCTCGTCTTTGGTCTACACAACGCACCATAGAAAGTTTCATTTGGATAATTAGAGGAAGTACAGTTGAGGTTTACAGTACACTTTTCTTTAAGTGAAAAGGTAATTGTGATTTTTTTAAAGATTGAATGAGGTATTTTTTAATGAGATGCTCAGTTTATTAGATATGGTCATGATACTTCTAGGATACATTAGTGGGGTATCGAGGTGTATTTTAAGGTAATTTGCGTGTCTACTAGTAGTGTTTCCAGCCATAGAAGATTTCAATTCCCCAGTTCGTGAAAAATTCGGAAAATATCCCATTCTCCCCTCTATAATTTCCCTCTTATTGGCTACATTGGATCAAACCTTTTAGTGTCTGAAAGAATCACCTTTGTCCAACACAACGCACCATAGAAAGTTTTAATAGGATAATCAGGGACACTGCAACACCTGCATAATCGTTGATGTTTGCTTCTGAGGCGAAAAAAGTGCCAAAATTTCGTGTGTACGATGAGAGAATTTTCATTTCTGTCTTTGTACGGTACCCAACGATTTCACGTTTTCACTGTGCATTGTAGACACACAAAAGAATTTTCTGAGGTGACTTGGACCCATGCGGCAACGGTGGTGCCAGCTCCTAAAAATCTTAAAATTCAGTTAGGGTTTTTTTTTTTTTTTTTTTTTTTGTAAATTTTCATCCCCACATTTTACCTTCATAATTTCCCTCCCGTTGGCAAAACTGCAATCAAACTTCCTCCATAAAATTACAACCATATCAATCGAGTACATAGTCTTTGAGTTATATATTCGTTAACTGAAAGCCTACGAAAACGCCAAAAATGAATCTGTCTCGAAAGGCATATAAGAATAGTGCTTGCACTTGAGGCTGACAGCGCGGCGCATTATCGGTAGGGTTACCATAATTTTTTGATCCAAAATACGGACAAGCCTTAAAATGACGACCCATCGAAGAAACACGGAATAAATATTTTGAAATTCCTTACCTAAAATAATCTTTTTAGGCAGGGTTGGCTTGTTTAAACCTTAGTTTAAACCAGCTTTTTTTTTTTCTTTTCAAAAAAAGCAACGTGTAAACCAAACAAAAAAGAACGACAAATGCTTTAAATCGTGTGAACTTCATGGTGACGTCTCAACATATGAAACCATCTGCATTACATTTATCTACTTTTCACCTTTTAATCAAGGGGTCCCGTGTTTAATTCTCGGTCGAACCACAACCCATCTTTCAAGTGTAAACCAAGTAGCGATTCGAGGTGTCCCTTTAAGCGAAAGTCTTCTCCGTGATAACCTTGGTATTTCATAAGGATGTTAAGCCTAAACATACGAAACGAAACCAAATTATATATTTCTACTTGCCTGAATGCCTGTTGTTTTATAAAGAAGCCAAGGTTGCTTAAATATATTGATAGAAATTGGCAAAATTTATCAACTGCCTACGCAGCTTCCAACATCAGCTTGGATTTGACTTTGTTTTAATTTTATTGAATGACATCTACATACCAAATTTGTAATTTAATACCTCAGTTTTAGCGTAGTGATTATGATACGTTGACCTTAAAATTTTATATACAAATACATTTTAAACTAATAACAGGATTTTACCAATGGCTAGGGCGGGAGTTTCCCGATTTATATATAATTGTATAATCCTTTTACTTCTGCAACTGTTTATCTTTTTGTCCTTCTGAAATGACTCTTGACAATTATATTAACAACTAGGCCTATGTAAAGGTAAGTACAACGTATTTTTATCAGGAGTCCTTCGTGAGTGAGTCGGCAATCGCATTTGTAACCAATTAGTCCCGGTTTTGTGTCGAAATGGACAATTTTTCTTGGATGAAGCCGAGAAGCGGTTTGGATTCCGCTTTAAGCTTATATGATCCCTTCCAGCATAACCTTTTTGTTTTTGTTTTTGTTTTTTTTTTTCAATAAAAACCATGTTTTTGCCAACTCTGTTTTTAGGTTGTCACAGAGTTGTTTACTGTAGTACTTAAAACGCTATTGGAAACTAACATGTTTTATATTTTTTTCATTAACACAAATGTATTAAATCATGCCATTAAATTACGTATATTAAATCTAACCAAAAGAACCCTGGAATGGAAAAATGAGACATTTATAGCCTAGTTTATTAATGGCAGCTAAATAAATACCATAAGACGGGGTTACTTTGCACACGATTTAAGGAATTTTAAAGAAAATCGCATGTAACTTACAAACGTAATGGTTTAGAACACTGTATTTTAAACATATAATAGCTAGATATATGTGGAAAACATTCGTGCAAGTTCATTAGTAAACATTCAGTATGACCATAGTTACTGAAATATAAAATTTGGTGCAAAGTAACCCACTAGTTGGGGTTACTTTGCACAACATACAAAAAAGTATGTTCAACATGCGAATATAACGTTTGCGTGCAGTGTTTTCCCTTCAGTATTTATACATTTTACTTTCCACATGAAACTGCATACAGTTTACAAATATTGATATTAGAATGAGGATACTGCTATCGATACTTAGTATGAATTACCAATATTTGTAAAGAAAATTATGTATTTTCTGGTACCCGCCCAGGAACCACGAACCACATTCTAATAGTTTAGAATATGTCGCACAAAAATGCCAACTCAGAAATAGAAAAAAAAAAAAAATCGCCGTGAACTGATTTGTCTTGGTTATTCCTTATGTCCAAGAATATCATCCCAAACGTAATAAGTGGAAGATTCACGGGGTTTGGTACTTTCAGGCTGAAGTCCACCCAAATTACATGACTTCTTTTTTTAAAAAATCTAATGTTAATCATTCCTATAAGCTTTAAGCTCCCCCAAAGTCTAGTTATTTCAACAAAAAACAAAGTCTTTGTGAGTGAAGCCCCTCTCAAACTATTTTTCTGGATCCGCCACTGTTCATACTTTATTTTCCAAGAAATTCATTCCAGCATCTACGTACGTAAATAGGTAATTTACCTAAATTAGAATGCAGGAGGTTCCAGTAGTAATAATTTCCTATCTAAGAGGTATTTTGGACCTGTGCAAAGTAACCCCGATTAGAGGCTGAAACCGCCTTCTTCCAGTTTTACTTTTTTTATGACGTTAAAACGTTTCATATTTCAATTTCAACTATTGCATCAAAGTCCCATTATACACAGTAGTATTCTGCGAAAGTGACTTAACTTTGACGAAAATTCTTGTGGGTGATATCTTTCAAATTTTGGCGGTCTTTATAGTGACTGCTTTCCATACCTCTACAACAACAAATTCTCAGAGGAATTAGAACTGATGTTAACACCTAACATTCTAGCCAAAATACAGTTAGATGTTCTATCTTACGGTGGCAGTCAGTTCATGGTTTTACCGACAGAGAACTTTGAAACTCTTTTCATATTTTGTGCAAAGTAACCCCTTATGGTATGTTATATAATGAAAGCACAATTCTTTCCGCCCGAGATTGTAGTGATTCCCAAATCGGAAATTTTCGGGCAGCTCCAAAAGCTGTCAAATACGGACATTTTCCTATTTCATGGTTTGTACGATACGGACACGGGCCCAAAAATACAAACAATCCGTACAAAATACGGACATATGGCAACCCTAATTATCGGCCAGTGCTGCAGAAGTTAGTTGAGCGACGAATCTGGTTGAAATTAAAAATATAACATTAGAACTGTGTACAGTACATAAAATGGTTTCTTAATTATCTTAATATATTTTTCCATTCAATTACCAGTTTAATTTACACACTGTACAATGCCTGCATTAAATTACATTCGGAAATAATACATATACGTACCTCAATTGCATTCGAAACACCTGCCACGCAACATCTAAACCATCGACAAATGTATCCCATCTCACACTGACAGTGAATACTTCGATCAGGGGCCGCGAATCTGGGAATATATCCTTTATCGCATTCCCACGTGTCATGTGCAGGTGCAACTCTTGTCGATAATAAAGAGTTGCCTCTCTCGGCCAACAGCGAGAAGATCGTTCAGTTTTAATTATAAAGAATTTCAGTTACATTATAACAAAGAATATTCATGTATTGTATGCTAGTTCCAACGTGGAATATTAACTAAATATTTTATTAGATTAAGAAAAATCAATGTTAAACACTATTCACTTTGTTGTACTACCCATGTGGTTACGGACCCAAACTTGGCTAGCAGCATCCGGTGCTTGGGGTCCCTGGTTCGATCCCAGCTCGCGCCGTGTGGACTTTGTGGTGGACAAACACCGTGCTCGTGGGTTTTCTCGGGGTTCTCCCGTTTCCTCCCACTTTCTTCATTCCACCATTTCACTCATTTCTCATTATCACCGTCTCCTTTAGCCTAACCGGCATAACCGTGGGACGTTAAACTTAAAGATTTCATTTCATTTTCATTTGGCTAGCAGCAAATTGCCGTATCACTTGCTGATGGTACCAGGGTTGCTAACTTTTCTTCTTAAGAAAAAATTGGAACAGGACAACTGGTGTTGGAGCCCCTTCCCAACGCCCTGAGACGACTACAAACGCTGAAGTGAGCGCAAGTGTTACTCCTACTGCCACAGACAAAGGATCTTGTCTGTGCTTACTGCGGTAGCAATCACATTTATGAAGAGGTTGTAAAAACAATATTTTTAGCGCTGCATGGAATATACTATCATCATAATCGGCTGGATTATCAACTCAAAACCATTAGGGAATAACTATAAATTAAAGACGAGCAGGTAACTATTTTTTCATGAATCAGATTAAAACAAATTTGGTAAATTGTGTGTGTACATAAGTCATTCCTTTGTAAAATTGGCCCAGTAAAATATTAATTAACTTTAAAAATCGATAAATCGGAATGATATGCGTCCCGACGAGTGTCTGGGTGGGACGCGGGACAAATAGATCAGGATACGGTACAGTCCCGACAAAATCGGGACGGTTGACAACCCTGTACGGCACCCGCCGCACTCACAAGGAGACTTACGAAAGTGTCACTCACCGATTTGAATGAAACTTTGCACATTTGTAGAACATCAAAAATCGACATGTTTTTTTTTTTTTTATTTCGGCAATGGTGCGGGTTTAAGGGTAGAAACCACCCTTTGAACGTTAGGGGTGGTATCGAAGCATAGACAGAAAACAATCATTTAGTGTAAAAGAAAACATAATGCCAGGGAGTTTTAGAACAGCTGATTCAGAATCTGGCGTCAAAATTACAAAATTCAAAATCGCGGAACCAATATGGCGATTACAATTACAAAGAGTCTTCTGGTTTAAAATGCTGTACTTTTAATCAAGAACAATCATAATTGGCAGGGATTACCGCGAGGAGGTTGCAGACCGATTTGAAATCCCTTTCTGTACTTATTTTAACGAGATGCTTGATTAAAGTGTGTCTCTGCACCTTCACTATTGGGGGTGCGTATTTTAAGTGAGTCCCCCTTGCCTACCACTTTTCGGGATCCTTATTGAAAGTGAGTCCCCTCCCCTCTCACTAGTCGGGGTGCATATTTAAGGGAACATTTGCCATTTTGAGATTTACTAATATTAATGCATTATTCATGTTCTGTCTGCATGAAAACACGATTACATTGACTATATGTATGATTAAAAGTGATTTTATACAAAATTAGATAATTAATTGCTGCATAATTAATTATTAATTATGCATTTTTATTACCTGTCTTTCTCTGTAATCAATTGTCAGAAACTTTTTTTTAAAAAAAGTATATGATTCTTTACACATTTCTCATTGACATAAAATAATAATACACGTCAATATCGTGACAGATGTTAAATTATTATTAATTGAAAATTGAAAAGTGCATTGCTGATACTACTGAATTCCGTATGAGGAACAAACCTTCAGTTTTGAGCACTGTTTTTGTGAAAAATACTTTATTTATTCCTATATATTGCATATCAGACAAATCCCTATATATTTGTCTTTTGATTGGTACCACAGTTTTGGATATACACATATGCATTTCAAAATAAGACATGAAACAATTTCGTAATATGTAAAATACACCCTCTTGGTTTGTGAGGTGGCGCCTCCCATTTTAGGCGACTTTTTTTTTTTTTTTTGGAACTTCTGACTGAGCGTGTTCTTTACGCATATAGCTGCTTTTAACATCCAATTTACGGAGGAATGATCAATTTTTTTTTTTTTTTTTTTTAACTAATTTGAGTAGTCAAAAACATCGTGTGCAACGCATACTTTTATGGTTGGATGCAATCTCAAATTTGAAGAAAAAAAAATGTACTTACCATGTTCTTTCCCTGTACCCTTCACATGTTTCACTAATCTTTTAGTGGATTATTATAATATTGCTAGGTGTATTATTTTTAAAAAAAATACAATTACTGAAACATTTGCGTGTTTAATTTTATACAGCGATACATATAATAATAGTATTATGCGCAATGTTATATATGAGGGACTTGGAACAATATGCCACATTAAACAAAAAGTCACTATTTTTACGATCCTTGCATATCTTACGACCTGCAGTAGTCGATTTGGCTTTACAGAAGTGGGGGAACACTCTCTAGGTATTAATATAAAATACTCTAATAGATTGAATAACAAAATTATTATCTAAGATTTCGGGATAATTCGTCCGAGAACGAAATAAAGTAGGGGAACTGATATTCGATTTTTTGGTAAATGGAGAACGACGTTCTCCGTATTCCCTCCAAATCGACCACTGATAACCCGTTGATCTTGACAAGTTTGCAAAAATCGAAATTAGGGTAAGTAGATATCATAAGTATTCTTGTTCAAATTACTTTTTTATGAAGCAATGGCAAATTTCACTTTTCTCTCCGATCATAAATATATATTAGTTCAGCGTCCCTTGTCAGCAGCAGGCTATATGAAACATGGAAATACTGGTTAACATGGAATCCGAACCACAATCGTTCTATGCTCTCCCTTCGGGACTCGAACCCAGGACCCCTTGCAGAGAAGCGCACGTGCTAGCCACTAGACCAGAGACGTTGTTCACTAATTATACTTAAAAGTCTTTTTTTTTTCGTGCGATTTTTTTCTCTTATTTAATTTCAACAATAAATATTTTCTTTATGTATCGAAATGTTACTTTAAAAAAAAAGTCTGAAATTCAAACTTTAAATCTATACGTAATTTATTACTGGAAAGCATTTAAAATATCATACTTAATTTACAGATTATTCCTACTAAGTAATTTTTAGAAATACTTGGTCAACTCACACACCTGAAGGGTACTCAGCCTCCTACAACAACATTCAGTTGTTTGTTTACATCAAAGCTTCCGGCAGCATGATTTTCGCTCGCAACGTGGAGTTTTTTTTTTTTTTTTTTTTTTTTTTGTCGTGGCTTTTGATCCACATGATTTTCTACTCTTGGTTATTCCCCGAAAAGTCATGAAACCGAGTCTAAAATTGAACTGTTTTAATCTATCTGAATTGCAAACGAAAGAACAAAACCAGTTTCACATTTGAACTTCACATAAAAGTTACTTTTTTGGTTTAATTTTCGAGCGACAATAGGAGATAATATAATAGTCATAGAGAAGAAAATCTAATTCGAATTTTTAAAAAGATAAACACATTTCGTAGCACTACATACAGGAAAAAAATTTTTTTCACCATCTGTCCTTCAATTATTCACCCTATTCACACTCTCGTGGATGTCATACCGTTCAACATATAAGCACCAAATTTCTATAAATTTCATTTTCATTTCTATAAATTCTTTATATTATTATTATTATTATTATTATTATTATTATTATTATTATTATTATTATTATTATTATTATTATTATTATTATTATTTTATGTCATTTCAGCTCTGACACTGAGTCTCTACCATCTCTTATAGTGGAGCCCGAAACAGAGATTGTTAGTCGCAATGACTTTCCAAATGGCTATCGAATTGTAAATTTGGGACACATTCTCAAGTGGTCCATAAAGCTCCAAGAAAACCACAGAAAGACATGTGTCGTAGGAAAAATGGATTTTCATAGAGAGAAACGTTCAGGGCTAGTGTATTACCTCTATTTCAAGTGCCGCGTGTGCAAACGCGAAGTATGTCACTCTACGGAGGAGGAACAACAGTCTAAAAGATCTGTAATCAATACTGCAGCTGTTTGGGGCACTGTTTCTATTGGAAGTGGGTATTCTCATCTAGAAGAATTCCTCAGTATTATGGATATCCCATGTATGAACTTCAAACTATTCAACAAGATTGAATAAGATCTGGAACCTGTAAGTAATAATTGACAAATCCGTTTGATCTTAACAGAAAAAAAAAATGAAAAATAGACTTTCTTACTTATCAACAATATCACAAGTGGCTAATATAATAGTTGCATTGATATAATTCTGTATAGAAGATTTTATCACAATAGAACTTGCGCGATGAAAGTAATCTTAGTTACAAGCAGGCCCGCAACCAGCCATAGAAGTCTGGAGGTGCCATAAACATGTTAGGGGGATCCAAGTCATAAAATAATTGTTACAAATATATAAATTCATGATTTTTTGTGTTAATATAGTATATGATGCATTGAGATCTGCGAGCCATGAAAAATTTAGGGAGGTCTGGCCCCTTGCCCCCTTCTAGTTGCTGACCTGGTTACAAGGGCAACGTAATAGTTTCAATTGCCAAAAATGTGGAAAATTCGAAAAACTTAAGCACATAAATCGGTGATTTAGGCTTTGATAGCGATCAAATGTGACGGATTTATAATAAATTACTTTTGCTTTTGAGAAAATCTTTTTTTCTTTCTTTCTTTCTTCTTATGCACTGCGACTAAGGAAGGCTGTAATGAAATAAGCGATAATGGTGGAATGAAGGAAGTGGAAGGAAATTAGAGAAATCTAAGGGAAACACCTACGCGGTGTCTGTCCACCATAAAGTCCACATTGGTGGGACCGAGATCGAAGCAGGGACACCATCCGCTATAGGCAGTGTTACCAGACCAGTCAGTTGGAAAAGCAAGAGATTCGAAGATAAAAAACAGGAGAAACCAGTAGACACATACAGTGGTGACGTTTGAATGTAAATCCGGGGAGGAGGCAATAAAATTTGCCATTATTAAGGGGGCAGTAGTCAAAACAAGCAGTCCAGAATTCATTTCCGATTAAGTACTTTGAGCAAATGGAAGGAAAAAGTCCGGATTTATATTAATATTATTTGATACACACATGTGTGAAGTAAAACGTAGTGAAAGAGCAAAGTGGAGTGGGAAAATGTTTTCATTTCACGTAGCGATAACGTAGTTATATGGTACAGTCACACGTGATCGTAGCGTAAGACGATTTCTTGCTGACGATCGTGGAGAAATGATCTAAGCCACTCTTCCAACCCAAGTCCCAATCTAAACAACACTTACTTGTAATACGATAACCATAATGCATATAGAAGATGAAGTACAGTTGTATTCTTTGGATTCATATTATATACAGTAAAGCTCTATAGCTATATGCTCTACAGAGCTTTGCGTATTATAACAGAGAAATTTCATCTTTTTATGTGAAGAAACATTGAAAATTCAATATTAATAATAATATTAAATATATTTCTTCAACTTCTCGAAGTAAGGAAAAAGCAGGAGATTGTTCACTTTTCATTTTCTTTCGCAGTAGATCAGTAGAACGTAGAAAAAGCAGGAGATCTCCAGCAAAATCAGTAGATCTGGCAACACTGGCTATAGGTGAGCGCTCCACCACTGAACTACCGCGATCTCATAAGAAGAAATATATTGATAGGTATCCGAAGCGGCTAATTTTGAATTGTAAATAAATTAATGACAAGTAAATTCATTACTACTTCATATTGAACGGGGGAGTCTGAAAGAAAGCATGAATTCGCCGCCTAACTGCGAATATTTGAGTCGTGGTGGATGGTAGAGCTTTCACCTGGTACGTGGGTTTCCTGATTTGATCCCATCTCGCGCCAAACGGACAGATATCATTGTGTGCGTTTACTTGGGGGGTTCTTTTCTTTCCTCCACTTTCTTCATTCAACCATTTCATTCATTATCATCATCAATGTCTCCTTCAGGATCGGTGCATAAATTTCATATCTAAATGCGAATGCGGGATAAATTTGGGTTAAACAAAATGGGGTCAACATGAACAGCTGTTGAAGGGTTGGGTGTAGTGAAATTTTTGAACTCAGCATACTTTTAATTTTGCAATTTCAACTGAAAATAATGGAAAAAAGATGTTATAAATCAGAGCTGTCCAAATGGCGGCCCGCCAAACCATTTTCTGCGACCCACAAAGCTCTCACGATTTACAATTGTTATTACTGATAATATTTTCATTTATATTTATTCATTCTTTTAATGTTTCCATACTTCTTTCTGAATAAGGCATCCATTTAGCGCTTCTGTACAACAAAAAGGCGCAGGCATCCACAGCAACACTGCAGTTGGTAATGTAACTACAGGGAAAATATCGTTGATGAAGGGGACGATTATTTCAATAACCAATACATCTGGTCTAGCTTAGGAAAGAAGACCCTTTCTTCCTCGAACTCTGCCTAGAAGCCATTCGGAGCCAGAAATACACCACTTCCTTTCACAAACACATAATAATAATAATAATAATAATAATAATAATAATAATAATAATAATAATAATAATAATAATAATAATAATAATAATAATAATAATAATAATAGTTGCGGCCCTCCACCTTACTAGTAAAGACGGCTATGGCCCTCAGGCTCATTATAATTGGACACCACTGTTATAAATGGTTCAATAATATATTAACAACCAAATTTTATTACAATTAACGTACATAGTTAAAATCTACTTATTTTCAGTCGCTTACTCCATTGGAGAAAATGATAAAATAACTTTAATCACAAGGAAATTGAGCGAGCGAGACCTTGATGTGAGGAGTTCGGCGCTTAGATAATATAGACCTATATATATATATATATATCCAGTATATGCATCTGACCCACAAAACCGGGTTCCTAATGGTTAAAATACTAATCTAACCTATCTATTTGGAGACGTATCAAAGTTGAAACTTCGATTTAGGGGTTTTTGATTACGTTTTCGGAGTTTGCACCACTCTGCGACTCAAGCATAGTCTCGTTATGATCCTCAACCTACATAAACCGCTATATAACGAATTGTGGATCACACTCGTTTTGCTGCTCTAGTGGAATTTTCATATTGATGTTGTCAAGAATACTTTATGGTGTGTGTGATGAGATGGTTGCGCACCGGAGCCATACGAGACTTTAATCTAAATTAACGTGAAATCTAAACCATTGATCTTTCACGAAATATTACCCGAATCTCCCACACAACAAGCGAGAACGCTATTTGGCCACAAGGAAATAGTTTTAGAAACCGTTCTGCAACAAATCCTCCGGTATTTCGACTGTCATTCAGCACTCTTGCAGGGACATAAGGTGCGGGGCCGTAGGCTAATCAAACATTGATGATTTTATGTTTATTAGATGCGAGATCGTAGAGTGAGCATATGTGGGAGTCAAGAGGTGAAGCCTCAGTCGCTATCTACATTTTATACAAAGTAAAATTCAAACTGATATTTTCTGAACGTTGCTAGTCTTTACAATACATACCAGACAAAGCATACAGAGACAAAAAATAACTATTTATCCGTATAGTTTCTGCACAATCATAGAGAAACTGAGTCACATTCTCGATGACTAGGGAAATTTATCTTGTTCGTTATTGACATCACTCAAAGTAGAAAGTAAATGGGTAATGAGATTTGTAATGAATCAAAATTAGAACAAAATAACGATATGTCATGTTTTCTAAAACAATGTATATCTTTTGTAGGTGTGGACAGATTCTCTTTGGAGTCAGACGAAAGAAGCTGGAGAGGAAGAAAGAAGATTAGCGATTGAAAAGGGCCATGTAGATCCAGATGGTATACCATGGATAACTGTATACGTGGACGGAGGGTGGAGCAAAACAAGTTATGGGCAGTGGTATGGGAAGGGGATCTGAGCAGTGGCGTAACTAAAGGCTTGGGGGCCCTCCCGCAGACAGGGTGGAGTGGGCCCCTTCCCTACTTCCCACTTCGTGATTTGGGGGCCCCTAATGGCTTGAGACCGCCCGCAATGCAGGGTCTACGGGGCCCTTATTTACGCCCCTGGATCTGAGGGCGAAGCCCCCACGTACTCAACCTGACTCAACCTGCAAAACCTGGGTTGGAGCTAATCCTTTGGCAACTACAACTGAAATTCAATATGCTTGCAGGATTATGAGGTCGAGTAAACGCCTAATGAGATGCGAGGCCGTACACGGAGCGAATTTCCGGATCTGAAATGAAATTCGGTGTGCTTGCAAGTTTATTAGATGCAAGGCCGTTGGCCGATCAAAAGGGATAAGGGAGGCTGAGGGCGAAGCCCCACAGGAAAGCCCCAAATGAAATTAAATATGGTTCTAGGTTCATGAACTGAGAGGCCGTAAACCGAGCAAACTGGAAGATCTAGGGGTGAAGCCGACGAATATTTTATCTATATATTCAACTAACCACATTCTTTTTAAAATAATGTTTGTAAGTTGTTATTTCACCCTACTAATCATTGTGAAGATGGGAAATGAATCGTTTTGTTTGCTATCCACGTTCTATTTGGGGTGACCCTCCCTGCTGGTGTAATGGCTATTATGCGCGACGTGAACGGGATCCCGTGTTCGATTCCCGGTGGGAGTGCATTGAACGATAATCTTCGGATTTCAGGAGTTGTATATCTACGTCTCATGTAGCCTCGCTGCTCAAAGGGACGCTAATGTCCCTTTCACATTATCCGGCGATTTTCCGGATCCGGTTCCGGCGAATTGCCGGACGAGGTAGAAAGACATTGCAAGCAATGAAGCTTTTCACATATGTGCGGCGGCCACCGGACATTCATCCGGCGAGCAAAAACAGCCGGATCTCCCTGCTAGAATCCGGCGCGGCAAATCGCCGTGTATAGCCAAGCGGAACATTACAAGCAATGGCGCTCTTCACATATACGCGGCAAACTACCGGATGGGTGTTGGGGAGGAAGCAAGTGTTGCCAGGAAAGAGCAGAAAGTGGCTGCTATAATATGGGAGCGTGTGGTTTTGTGTGTTATGTGAAGTGTGTTTGTGTATGTGGTTATGTTCTAGCCCAGTACATCTGGAGTAATTAACCAAACCTGTATATACAATATATGGGGAAAGATGACATGTAAAATTAATTGAAAACTACCAATACTACCGAAGTGTCGAAATCAATATAAATTATTATTTTTCTATGTAATAGAAGATTGGGAGATGTCCGTGTAGCACTAGACAAATGACCTTCTATAAATTTGTGGTGACCCAAAATTGAAATATCAAATATTTCAGCAATACAGTCTTTTGCTATATATTTATGTACTATTTTGCTACGCAAAGCAAGAGAGAATTCATGATGTGATATTTGATAAATATACCGTATTTTATATATTTTATAATTATCTGGCTGTAATTTCTTGAATAGTCCTCTGAATTCAGAGACTAGAGCAGTGCTTTAAAGAGACTTGAGTCAATAGTCGGAACGCTTAAAACAAAAGAATAAACACGAAATAGTATAATAATAATAATAATAATAATAATAATAATAATAATAATAATAATAATAATAATAATAATAATAATAATAAGAAGAAGAAGAAGAAGAAGAAGGATGACCAAAAATATTCGGATTTCGGAAAAACTCCAGGTTTCGGAAAATCTTTAGAACCACACACTAAATTTGGTCATACCTATTATTTGTCGTAAGAAGAATTCCACTAGTATTATACTGGCAAAGGAAGTACTAGAACTGAAGAACTAATTTTACATTAGCTTTGAATGAAATGACAACACACAATCAAGATGTAGTTTCAAATACATAAAAAAAAAACATATAACTACTGGATTAAGTTTTCTATTAATAAGGTTCTAAATTTTGTATTACGTCCTACGGTTCTGTTGGCTAGGCTAAAAGAGACGGTGATGATGAGAAATGAATGAAATGATGGAATGAAGAAAGTGGGAGAAAATGGGAGAACCCCGAGAAAACCCACACAAACGTTACTTGTCCAACACAAAGTTCACTTGGCGCGAGCTGGGATCGAACCAAGCACCCCTGCACCAGAGGTGAATACTCTGCCACTTACCCACCACGGTCCCCTCGTTTTATTGAAGTGAAACAATTTAACATTAACTTATTTCTTCACAATTCTTTTAACACAACAAATGTTCGTCGAAAGTTATTCGCGTACTGAATTGAAAGAGAGACAGTATTTAAGACAAAATATTTGATTTGGATTTAAAACTTTAATTTATAACCCCCTTCATCGTGACTTGGTCGTGATAATCGGTCCTGACTCAAAAATATGAATTGTAGGGGGGAAAATATGACCTAAAATGTGTTAAAAGGTCTTTCTAAGAAAATATTCAAAAAATTAAAAAAAAAATAAAAAAAGGTTGCTACCCGTCTTTCCAATCTGCCTTTTGCAGGTCAATTTACGGTCGAATCTGAGGATCCTGAGTATTTGCTTACTTTCAACAAGTTTGGACTTTTTTTTCGATTGGAAACTTATTTTGCCCTCAGGAGTAATCCAAAATGGCCGAGCCTAACATTTCTAACTCAAAAATACGAATTTTGGGAGAAAATTATAATGATCAATCTATAAAAAAAAAGTAATAATAAAATAACAAAATCAAAAATTTAGAATTAAAACAAATTGGATGAATTGGTCCCAAAGTTTTGAATTAGTAGACCTAAGAAAAAAGTCCCCTTTTCAATGGTCTTTGAAAAAAAAGACTTTTTGGCGTGAAATTATTCCCCTCCTCCTTAGAATTCGAAATTATCACAAGGAAAAAGGGGCCCCGGGAAAAATGTTATAGAAATCTTATACTCTGCCTAGCCATACATTATTATTTTTATTACTACCCAGACAGCATGTTTGCTTACCGCAAGCTTGCCTGTTGCTTTTATTTGATTTTATTTCGCTTTGGCTTATACACAAAAGCTTATTTCTGCTTAACGCAAGCTGTAGTGCGGGCAACCCACGCTTCACTTGCGAGACGCTTTTCTTTAGATTGAAGTAAAAAGCCAGCGCGCGTTCGATTTTCAGTTGTTCTCAAAAACCACGTGACGCTGACCTCAACTTTCGGCGACAAGGTAGTGTTCGCGTTGTTAGCGTCTTGTTAGCATTCAGCTTGAATAAAGGACAAACTTAATTATTTTTTTTAATTGTGCCGTCTAGTACTCTAGTACTCTAGTCTCACGTACCTATAATGTCGCTCTTTATTTCCTCATACTTCGGTAACCATGAGGCATAACGAATTATAGTATTTATGTATAAAGCATAAATTTGAACATAGATGGCAGCAGATTTGAGCCTACTTATTTCGCGAAAGAATACAGAACTGTTGCAGATATTTTAATATAAACTTCAAGTTTAACTCACAGTATAAACTTCTCTGAATGCTGTGTTTAAAGTATAAACATTTTTCTGCGTTTTTATATAAAAAAGGGTAGAAATTTCAAGTACTCGCGGCTAATATAACAACGTATTAGATATTTGTACGAAGCAACGGCGCGTTGCTTGTCACAACTAAAGCGTAACAATTTTGCTTATTTTGATGCTCGCAAAAGCGGATGGGAGACTTGACTGTTTTCACCGTTGTTGCATTTGCTTCAATAATTGGGAAGGCGAGGGGAAAATATATTGTAGCAAGATTTAGTCAGACGGTTAAATTATAGTGATTTCATACTGTTTTATCTAAATTCGCTTACTGCAAGCTTCCATATAACTTGTTTGGCGTGTTTTTGCTTGCAATAATCTTAATAAAGCTTGCCATTGATGAGAATACGCTTATACTTGGCTTGTGTTTGAGTTAATTTGACTTGTGTTTAACTTGTGAAGACAAGCTTGTGCAAGCCTTGCCCAGATGTAACTAACTAGCTTGCTACAAGCTTGCAGCAAGCTAATTGGCTTGCATAGTATAGCTTGCGGCAAGCTAATTTACCTTGCGACAGCAAGTTTGTGGCAACTTGCAGCAAGCTTAAATTGCTGTCTGGGTAATTTAGTCTAAATTCAGTGGCGGATCTAGAAGGGAAAACATGGGGGGCTGCCAGAACCCAGGCTATCATAGATATATCATGAGTTTACTATAAACTTACAAAAATATATAATATGTTAAATTATTTTTGTCACTCAAAAAACTGGGGGGCCTAGGCCCCCCTGGCCCCAGGCTAGATCCGTCACTGGCTACACTATTCTATTGATTACAGAAGGGACCTGGATCCATCACCTTGGAAATTCAGCTGCGAATAATGTAAGGTACTATTGATAAAGGAATTAACTTCTTGTGTTGAGTGTTTCGTCTCGTATATTGTAGTGAAATGCTTTAACATGTTTTTTCTTCAATATCTTATGACTATACGAAATTGACTCAGATCCTTTCTTCAACCATCTATTCAATTACATTAAATTTAACGTTATCTATGTGTATAAAAAATACAAATTATCTTATCTTAATGTTACAGCCAACATTTCTGGAGGTTGAATACAGTTCCTAAATTTTGAATTCTGCCTCTGCAGCTGGGTCCGTACGCGATCCAACAACTCATCAAAAGATGTGATAGACATACGAAAGTAATTAAAGAATTTTACTTCGTCTTCCCTTAATTGTGGAAACAGTATAGAAAAAGCTCCTTCAAGTACCGCTTCTCTAAAAAAGGGTGAACCCATATGTGTCTCTGACTTTTTTTTTCTGCCTGTGTCTTAACAAGGCGAGTAGAAAACACATTTTGCGTCTGTCCATTACAACCACCACAACACGACAAGAGTCACTGAGTTTTGTTTCTTCAGTTGCACAGCAACCCTGCTCGCATATTTTTCATCCACGGCAAAACGCCGGATAATATGAAAGGGGCCGAAACCGGATCCGGCAAACAGCCGGAACCGGATCCGGCAAATCGCTGGATAATGTGAAAGAGGCATAAACATAAAATCAAAAGTTCAACTTAGCATTCTTTTATGAGCACAAGTAATATAATTTTTGTTAGTATACATTCTGTGGAGATTGGGAACACTTCCCGCCAACAACAGGGCTTTCAATAGTTTCCGCTTCCACTCCTGGCTGTGTGAATTTTTCGCGAAATATGTTCATATGAAACACTCAAATGAGCTCCGAAACATTCCTGAAAGCTTTCACAGATGAATGGACAAAGCAACCAATATTATTTTTCTTCTGAAGCAGAAATAGTCTTTTGTGAAGGTCACTGCAAATGGGGGTGGGGGTTTATTGACCACGGAAGAGAAGATTGAAGAGCTGTTCCCATTTGCAGACTTCCTTCTGCGAACTCGATATTATCTCATTGCCAAAAGCAACAGCTGAAGTGAAGGGATGAAATTTTATAACCACAATACCTTTTCCTTTTCCAGTACATTTTTTGTACTAGCTGATTCACAATTTAGACTAGCGGCAATTATCTTAGCCAAGATTCCAAACACCTCGGTCTCCAACCCAACTGGGATAGATGGAGGGGGGGGGAATGACATTCTCTTGTTTCTGATCCTGCCGGCACGAACTATTTTTATATTCTTACATCTCGACCGTGACAATAGCTGTCATGTTCCATCGACTAGTTTATTCCAGGAATTACAATCTTACTCCTAGCAGGTCACTTACAGTAATACATACAACATACAGTACTACACATTATACGCCGCGTTCCCAGTTTCCATTGTGATAAACAGCAGGAAAGCCTGCTCTCTGTTTCTTGTGCAAAGGTACAGGAAAGTAGTGTTGTAAAAAAACTGTTTTTTTTTTTCTGTGAAGTTTTTTTTTCAATAAAAAACATCGTTCTTTTTCATGTTTTTTTTTTCAAATCTCTGTTTTTTTCTGTCAACTATTATTTATTGATTTACGTTGCAGATTATTGAAATAATCAACAGAACTTGAGTCGAAGCGCTCGTAACTTACAATTTTTTTGTTTCTTTGTACATATATACTAGCAAAATTGTGTGATTATTCCTTTCGGCCCCAGGTCATTTTTGGCGTTTTCCTACATTTCCAGTTGGTGACTTATTGCTCAAAACCCATTCATTCGATTGATATGGTTAAGTCCTTGTTTTTTAGAAAATGGATGTGGTTATTTTTTGGTATAAGTTGCATTGCAGTGTTGCCAATGGGTGGGAAATTATTGAGGGAAATGTAGGGGTGAAAATTTACAAAAAATTCTCTAACCGAATTTCAAATTTTTTTGTATTTAGTACCACTGCTGCTATATGGGTTCAAGTCACCTAAAAAAATCTTTGGTGTGTTGACAAGGCACAGTAAAATCCTGAAGTCGCTTGCTTTCATCCAAAGAGGGAAAGAAAAAATTCTGTCATCACATGAAATTTTGACACTTTTTACGCCTCAAAAGCAAAAATCAAATATGCCGGGGTTACAGCTTCTCTAATTATCCTATTGAAACTTTTTATGGTGCGTTCTGTGGGGCAAAGAGGAAGCTTTCAGGTAGTGGTACGTTTGTTTCAATGTAGCCAGTAAGAAGGTAATATTAGAGGGGAAAAGGGAAATTTTCCAAATTTTTCACCTAAAAGCGGGAATTAATTGTTTTGCCTGGAAACATTGCCATCAGACAGATGAAAACTATCTAAAAAATAAACCTCAGTACTCCAAGAATATATCCTACAAGTATCATGGCGATATCTAACAAAGTAAGCAAGAAAATTAAAAAAAATATATCATTCTACCTCAGAAATTCACCAGTTTCTTACCATTTACAGAACATGGTTTATTATAAACCTCAACTGTACTTTCTCTAATTATTCTAGTGAAACTTTTTATGGTGCGCTATGTAGGCTAAGGATGGGGCTGTTAGATACTGATACGTTTGTTCTAATGTAGCCAACAAGAAGGAAATAATAGAAATAAAAAAGGGAATTTTTTTCCAAAATTTGCCCCTAAAATCTGGAATTAAAATTTTTTGTAGCTCGCAATACTACTTACTATCAGACACACACAAACTATCTTAAAATAAGCTTTGGTATCCCTCTAATATATCCCTCCTACAAGTATTGTGACGATATCTAATAAACTAAGCATGCCAATAAAAAAATATCTCATTCTACCTTTAAAAAATCTCTCCCAATTAGAGAACAAGGTGTACTGTAAACCTCAACTGTACTTCCTCTAATTATCCTATTGAAACTTTCGATAGTGCGTTGTGTAGAGCAAAGACGAAACTTCCAGACACTGGTACGTTTGGTCCGATATAGCCAACAAGAGGGAAATAATAGAGACAAAACAGATAATTTTTCCAAAATTTCCCCCTAAAATCTGGAATTAAATTTTTCTGTAGCTGGTAACACTGCGACCAGACAGATGCAAACTATCTTAAATTAAACATTGGTGCACCACTAATATATCCTACAAGTATTATGACGATATTTAAGGAACAAAACTTCTAATTACCAAAAATATATTACGGTAAACAGAAAAGTAAGGAAAAACTAGAAAAATTAAGTGTTAAAACCTAAATACGAATTGTTCGTGCGTTCCCTAATTAACCCATTGTAACAATCTGTATTTGCATTTGTTAAGTAAGGACAAATGTTCGATTGGCGTAAGTTGACTTGCACTCGGACATATAGGTACGGATTTATAAACAAAAATTTCTAATTTTTTGCCCAAACTTAGGAAAATTTTAATTTCCCTAATTGGCAACACTGCGCGCAGGCCCGTCCAATTAATGTCAACAGTTAGGTATCCATCCGAGGTATCTACCTGGCAAGTCTTAAGGAGGTCTTTCTACAAGGAAGGAAGCCTGGCCCGTATCCACGGGGGGGCAAGAGTGGGCCGGGCCCCCCTAAATTTTGGCTGGCCCCCATAAAATTTCACGGTAGGCTTGCAAATGAACTATAATATGGTGATGAAGTATAATATTATTGTGTCGGCCCCCCCTAACTTTACCGGGCCCCCTCTAAATTATTGGGCTGGCTACGGGCCTGAAGGAAGCTACAGGGAAAAAAGAAGTAAAGGAAATTCGAAATTAGAAAATTCTTGAATTTTTGACTGGGGTGAAATTTGAGAAGGAAATTCGACACCAGAAGAAAAAAATTAATATGATAAACTATAGTGCAACCATATTTTGCAAGAATAATATCCCGATATCTTAATTAATGTCCACACAGGAGCGGATTAAACATATGACGCACCCGTGTGTGCCACTTTGGCCACCTGGGCCATCGAGTATACATTAGATTACATTTTTTTTTTGACTACTAACTCGTGTTGTTGTTGTAGTTATAGTCTCGACTAATAATAATATCGTTGTTAGTCTCGACTAATAATAATATCGTTGTTGTAAACAATAACTTTATAAGGAAAATTTTCACTCCTTTTTACATCTGAGTTCCAACACTGTTGGTGAGAAATGCAGGGTGTTTCAAAATGAATTTTGGGGTTTTAAGTCTTCGTAGTACTTATTACATTTTACGTACAATTATAAGCAATGCATCAAGTAAAAGAGCACCTCAAAGCAATGCATCAAGTAAAAGAGCACCTCTTTGCTACAAGTGTTCAATGTGATATTCATACGTCACACGGCACACATCTAGTCGATAGGCGAGAAAGGCCCATAAACTTTCCGCCATATGGTACAAAACACATTCAATTTAGGGGAGTCTCGTTTCAAGTGTACCATCTCCTGAGGATTTGCTGACGGCCAGATACAAACATTATGAGTGCACATTAGCTCTTAGGTGAAATGCCGATTTATCACTGAAGACGACACGATCCAGAAAATCTTCATTGTTATGCAGCAATATTTCACTTGCGAAATTGGCACGTAAACCGTAGTCTGTAGGCTTTAGACCTGTAGCAACTGCAAACGATAAGGACGTAGTTGCAAGTGTCTCCTTAATATTCTTCACACAGACCGTTGCACTGTACAGATTCAGTTTTTATTAAAACACAAAAAACATTCTGCTCTCTAGTCTACATCTTTGCTGCTTGCTCTTTCTAACGACAGACAGAAGAAACAATGCATGTACATGCGTGCGTACAAAACTGTTTGAGTTGCTCTTTCATTTGATATAATATTTATAATTGTAAGTTAATTGTAATAGATACTACAAAGTTTCAAAACCCTAATATTAATTTTGAAACACCCTGCATTACTTCAAATTGTGTAATCCTATATTCATGTCTTTTATATACATATCATCAGGGCCGGTCCTAGTCAATTTGTCGCCTCGTGCAATAGCATAATTTGCCGCCTCCCTCTTTCTCCAGAAAGAACAAATCTTAAAAGTCATGATTTTAATTATGCTACTCCTGCATGAACAACAAAGGTGAGGGTAAGTGAAGTTGCACTCAGAAAGGCTTAAATACTTACTAAAAATGCAATCCCGTTGTGTCTGTTTTTTTAAATATTAATCTACCGGTATTATGTTAGTGAAAGATAAAGCAAACACACCTGCAGAGGAAAGATGGTAATCCTTTTTATAGAATTCACTATCGAGCTTCAATCTCAATGTATCAGTTTGCAATTCCAGTGCAACTAGCTCTTTTATCTTGATTTCTTGATTTCTCTTCTATATTTGTTAACATTTTTTAAAAAAAAGTTGTTTCTATCTTCAATGATAAGGAACTTGTTTCTGACAAAAACAAGACTAGTTGTCATATCAAAACTATGATAACTTACTAAATGGAACAGATAGTCACTACTGTTCGAGAATTGAATTCTTGCATTTGGCAACAATCAAGCAATTTATGCTCGGATTTATTCGACCATTTGCTTTAGCATTGTCCATGTGGCCTTAAACTAATGCAACCTAAACATAATTTATGAATGTAGTATTCAAATAGAAGGTCAGCTTAGTAAATGTAACTACCATCATCATGAAGTCTGTTTCCAACAAGAAATATTTAATTTAAATAATATATTTATGACAGATTTTTGCCGGACCATCCAAACTTGCCGCTCCACGCAAATGCACGTGTTGCAAGTATGGTAGAGCCGGCTCTGCATATCATATATATCTAGTCGACAAATTATTTATATATGACATTTAGAAAAATACTATGGCAAATTAGTATTAGTTTTTACCATTAGACAAGTTATTTGAATTTTATACTGTTCGTGACATTATTTTCGTAGTTATTAAAGGCCTGCTTTCACGAAAACACAAAATTTCATTTCTACTTTTATTTCTTAGTTGATATTGATGAAAACTGCTGAAACCCGAATTGTTAATAGGTATGATATTCATGTAAATTGTAAAATATTTGTAGCGTATCAGTATCTAGCGTTTAATTTATGTTGCATTTTATGGTGATTATACCTACATAAAAATATTTAGTACTGAAATAGACGTAAGATGCATTACAAATGACTATTTGAAAAAAAAAAACGAAATTTAGAAAAAAAACGAGAGGCAATGTTTTTTTTTTCTAAAAAAACGTACATTTCTGAAAAAATACGAACGGTTTTTTTTCTATTTACAACACTACAGGAAAGAACAACGCTACACATGTTCCCTTCGCACACACACACACACACACAAAAAGGAGAGAATCGAGTTTTCTGCACTGTGTTTCTAAAAATCTTCTCCATATATGAAAAGAAATAAAAGTAATAATAATCGGGAAATTTACTTTTTAAAACAAAGGACTACAAAAATTGTTCTGAAGAGGTGTGGAGGACGGTACAAAATTTAGAAAAAATAGACCTATGCCTAAACATGTTTAGATCAGTGCCGTTTTAAATAGATGTCGTAAACATATTATTTTCGTTTCGATGAGAATTGATGCTGCGGTACATTGCAAACTATATTAGTTTTAATTTTTGTTGAAAACCGTTACATATTGTATGTATGTATATTATTTTGTTTTCCATGCAATTAACACTAATGTCATAGTAGATTAAATGATAAGATTCGAATTAGTAATTTTGGTTTACATTGCTCCATACATACACTGGCGCAAATCCCGGGGGGGGGGAAAGAAGGGGACATGTCCCCTCCAATCTTGGAACTGGGGGGATTGTCCCCAATAATCCGATTTGAAATGTGTTTTTGGGGGAGAAATTTGATTATTTGTGTCCGGTCGCCAGAAAGGAAAGTGAGATGAAATTAATGTCCACTCAGAATAAGCCTCAAATTTGCCCGCCTCCCAATGTTGGCGGGCAAATTTAAGGCTTATTCTGAGTGAGCTTATTGCGGCTGCCCTGAAGACAAATCTGCTCGCCTGATCCTCCACAGCATTGTTTCTCAACTACAGAACTATGCTGAACATTGCTATATATATATTGCAGATTTGCGCTGTTGCATGCATACCTGTCGTTTCTCGTTTCTTTTTGTCCATGAACTCAAAATCCTGGGTAAGGCTTACACAAACTTCTCGCCATGCTTTTTGCTTTTCAGTTCTGTTCTTGAAAGAGTCTGTTATCTTATCCCATATGCAAGGTCTACATTCCACAAGTCCAATAAGGGTTAAAATATCGAATGGAAATTTTTTTTTGCCATCTCTAAAATTCTAAGCAAAACTAGAAAGGTAAGAATGCAACAATGCACAACCTTTTCATCCAGTCACTGTAGCTAAACTGCAGAACTCTATCAGGGAGTCGAGCCCGGTACAAAGGGAAGAGGGAAAACTTGGATACATAGCTTTGGTCTTTATTTTCAATTGCCAGTCCACTAATTCTTTTAAAAAATGAGGGATTTGGAATAGGTTTGGAAGTGAGAGAAAAAATCTGCAGCAAGTGAAGCATGAAGTCACATCCCTGTTGTTGAGATCACAATCAAGAAAATGCCAAATGAGTCATTTGTCATTGGAGCTTTGCAAAGAGTGTTTGTCTGGTTTCGTTTCAAAATAATAATAATTCTACTTTGACTTGTGAACAAATATTCTATTCAATCATTGCTTATTGAGTGGGACCGGGAAAATTGATCTACACACAATTTTGATGAAAATAAAAGAAAGTAATAATAATAGTTTTTTTCATATGCTTATGTTCACAGTGTATCGATCGAACTTTGAAAATTACGCTTAAGTTAATTTCCAGAATGTATTAAAATTTAAACGCATTAATAGATTAATATATATATATATATATATATATATATATATATATATATATATATATATATATATATATATATATATATATATATATATATATATATATATATATACCATCAAAGAGTGTGTGTGTGTGTGAGAGAGAGAGAGAAAGAACAAAAATAAAAAAAGAAGTGGAAAATAATCAAGAAATTGGTTATCTAAATTTCCTATATTCTATTTGGTAATAGCTATTTAGAGGGAAACCAGTACTCTTCAAACTTCCCACATTTTATATTTATTTAATAAAAGGGAATTAGCTACTCCAAAACAGAGACTGTAAAAAAAAATAATAAGCTGTTCCGAAGTTGTTTATAGGACAAGATAATAATAATAATATTATACAATTGTAATAGAAAAAATGGAAACAACAAAATTCCAAAAACAAGAAACTAAACTAAAATACACAACGCCTTGTCACTCACTCTCTTCATCTAACCCGCTGGCCGGCCGACATTATCGGCCGCATGTGCATCCAATCATAAGAAAACATTGCCCCCGAGAAAAACGGTGTCTGCGATATCGCCGACAATATCGGGGGCTTGGCCGACAGCATCTGCGTGTCAGAGGATCGGCCGATAATGTCGGTGGCGTGTGCAAACGCACCAAGTGTGTATCTATTTTTACCTTAGAAAATTATATATAATCCAACACACACACACACACATACACACTATATATATATATATATATATATATATATATATATATATATATATATATATATATATATATATATATATATAGGGTGTTCCATAAGTCCCCCTAACATAGCGTAAATATTATCGGTTTTACAACAAAATGTAAGAGGGGAAACCAAATATGATGTTTTCAATCCAAAAGTGAAGGAATTTTTAAATCGGACTACTATTTGGGCTGTACACTCTTTATGCGTCCAATAATGAAAATTTAACGTTGCCATTTATCTGGATCAACAACATAAGTGAATGAAGTTACTGTCTTTTACGGTAACGTATCTATGGTCAGCCTCCATTGAAAACACAGCTCTCATTCACCATACTGTTACAAAATTTATTCACCTTCTGACCCGCCCTTCCCTCCCTCTATTAATGGAAACGTTGCATTTTCATTTAACATTATGCACATAAGGACTACAGCTCAAACGGCTAGTCCGATTTAAAATATTCCTTCACTTTAGATTGAAAACATATTTGGAGACCGGTTCCCCTCTTACATTTTGTTGATAATAACAGAATTACAATATGTCAAGGAAGTTTTGAGACGCACTGTATTTAAATATCTAGGGTAAACTACCCAGTTATGGGCCCGGAGGAAGTTTTAAAAAAAATCATGTATTTCACACATTGTATCACTAAATTTTGTGAGTTTCTTTATTTCATGAACAAATAAATTTTTCCTGAAAGGAAGTCTATTTAGACATAGTAAAATCAGAATGTATTTATTTATTTATCTTTTAATGAGAACCCGAAAATGACTAGTTGTTGGTACTTACCAAATAGTCATTTTGCACTTTTAAGTCTAATTATTTGCACTTTATATTTAACTTATGTTAGTCCTACCAATGTACAAATTTGTGTGCGGAATGAAATGGATATTTCTCCCACTCTAAAATTTTTGCGAAAGATCATGAAGAAATAAACCAATTTTCAGATTTTACCAAATGTTTTGGTAAGGAGTAACTTTGTTATACAGGGTGTTTTAGAACAAGATCAGCAACGTTTGAGAGGTGATTCCTAACACCAAAATAAGTCAAAAAGTATTGACCAGCCTCTGGTCAAAAGTGCACAGTTTGGGAGTTACAGGCTGCTGGAAACGTGATAAAATTAACTTAAAAGGTCCATTGCTACACTGCTATGAGACTGATCGGAGCTGGGTCAATACATCATTTAGGAATTAATATGCGTTCTATCTAAATATCTATGTTTCAGAATTCCTGCAACAATTTGCGGTACTTGCGCAACAATTTTTACAGAGGCAGTTGGAAATAACTTCAAACCTTTTGAGTACTGTTCAGCTGCTTCTCCAAAAATTATTGTGCAAATTCCGGGAGATTCTGAAACATGGATATTTGGATAGACCACGTGCTAGTTTCTAAGTGATGTTTTGACCCGACTCCAATCGGTCCCATCAAACTTCCCTATGATAGAATTAGATTATTATTATTATTATTATTATTATTTTAAATTAGGATTTATAGCACAGATGAAATGTAAAATCAAATTATGAGAATACACCAACAATTTATCTGCTAAGGAAGTGTGGTTTTATTACGGAAGTGTACGGAATCTTTTGAGTTATTGTTTTTGAGGGTCTGGTGTAAGCGGAGTAACCCGTGGGTGCGCTCGTACTCAGAAATAAGCTTAGTGGCTAAGGCATAAGATTCTACAAGGCAGTTAGTGACCAGTTGGGATAATCTTTTTAAAATTAAAAATCAAGAAAATCAGTATTTTTTTTATTTTAACGCTTTACTCTTATTCCATGGTGGCTGCAGGAGATCTACTGCCTTTAGTGGTATCTGAACATTTTTTTGTTCTACTGTACCCTATCCCTTACCGGAATTGAACCCTGGATAGCGAGCTCCGAAGGCAAGTGTGCTAGATACTAGACCTAGTAGAAGACCTTAAAATCAAATTAATCTCTAGTAGACTGTTACCTTGAATAGTATCAAATTAACATCTCTAGAACTGCTTTATATCCTTGTGCCAAGCAAAGGGGGTCTATGTACACTCTTGTCCAAAATTATTGTCGCATATCTATAATTGTCTTCTTGTAAGAATATAATTTGATAATGATTTTGCAGGTTGTTTTAAATACTGATACTATGTGTATAATCGGGAAATGTATGTTTGTGGTAAATTTCATAGGAAAAGAATTATAAATATGAGAATTATAATGAGTAAAATAAAATGTTGCTAAATGGACAAGGCAATTTTATTTTCGTTTTACTGTTCCTATTTACTGCTCTTTTGACATGAAATTTGCCACGTCATTTGAAATTTGCCACATATACACATACTAACATTGTAAGAAATACTGGGCGGATTTGTTATCAAATTTTATTCCTAGAACAACATATTTATAGACATGCGACAATAATTTTGCACATGAGTGTACATTAGAAATTCTAATTTTTGATACCGTTCAGGAACGTAGTTTGAGTTCTGATTTTGGGAAGCCATATTAGCAAATGGGCTCCATATAAATAACTTTAAATAAATATTTGGAGGGCTAAGCCAACTTTTAGGGGGTCCATGGGCCCCCATGTCCTCTCCTAGCTATGTTCCTGGCACCGTTGTAAGCAGGGGCGGATCCAGGGGGGGCGATCGCCCCGATCGCCCCCCCCCCAGAAGAGAAAACTTTCTTATTTTATATATATAAACAGAACCCATCCCAAAGTTTGGAGCATTTAAAAGTAGCAGTATGACAACCCACCGCCCCCTCCCCAGAAATCGGTCCTGGATCCGCCCCTGGTTGTAAGCATGCGACGAATGTACAATTTTTAACAGTATGACATAAATGCACATTCTTTAGGGCTTAACGAAGCGATCAACATAAAATGTGTGCAACATTTCCATTAGAACAATAAATAACGCGAAAACACTGAAAAATATTCCATAACCTATTGCCTAGAATCGAGCAGAAAACTTCAATATCATGAAAGCCTTTCACTTAAAGGCGAATTCTTTACAATAAATTAAAAAAAAAAAAATAAACAGACGCCACTTGGAAATGTCATCGACGAAAGACAGGGGAAAAAGTAGATAACGCAGATGTTAATAAATCTGAAAAAATCTACAAAGTAAAAAAAAAAAAAGAAAAAAGAAAAAAACTGGCCTGTGCCAATTTTAGGGTGATTTACCCTGTACTTTAATGAAACGAAACGAAACCATTTGGTATGTCGAGATGGAAACACTTTGAGAAGCTAGATCCAACTGAGTTTACTACAGGCGCTAGAAGCGACCTACGGAGGTGACCTCTCTTGACACTGATACAAACTACGTAGTGGATCCGCCCGCTTTAAAGTGAGTCTCCTCTTCTCTCACTATTCGGGGTGCTTATTTAAAGTTAGTCCTCTCTCCTCTTTTTATTACGGTGCTTATTCCAGCGTCTAATGTAAAGTCGATTTTGTTATTAGATTCGTGGAGTGGTCACAATTCATCAACTTTTGAACCTATTTTAAGAACAAAAGAGGACCTCGAAGTAGAAACCATTTCTTCAGGGATAATTAGTAGGATTCAGCCTCTTGATGTGTTGTTCTTTAGGCGATAGAAAAAACTTGAGACACTTCTTTGACATTGTCCTTCTCTACAGCTATAACATGATTTTACACCTCCACAATAATATAATTAAGATCCAATCACTGATAATCAGTACTCTTTTCCCAGATTTGCAAATCTTATTAGGTATTCGTGGTACAAAAGCTTTTTTTTTTTTAAAAAAAAAAAGAAAAAAAAACACCTGCATTTGAAAATCACATAACATTTTGTTTCAAAGATTGTGCAGCATTTTGCGATTTGGGCACAGTTGTTGCCGTGTAAACAATAAGATGTGTGTGGTGTAAAACAATGTTTATGCATCACACGCTTGTTTTTACGGAATATCATTACTGCAAAACGTTTTCTCAATAAATTCATAATTATAACAAGTGAGGATAGACTATGGAGTTCTGACATTGTGAGAGGCAAGGGGACTCACTATACATAAATGAAATGAAATGAAATCTTTGCGGTTTACGTCCCACGGATATGCCGGGTAGGGTAAAGGAGACAGTGATGATGAGAAATGAATGAAATGGTGGAATAAAGAAAGTGGGAGGAAACGAGAGAACCCCAAGGGAACCCACGCACACGGTGTTTGTGCACCACAAAGTTCACTTGGCGCGAGCTGGGACTGAACCAAGGACCCCATGTACTAAAAATCATTCAACGAACCTTCTTATCCAGATGTAAACATAACAGACTGGTATTACTCCGCCAGTCATTGGATGATTGGCTATCGGTCAGCGCTTCTTTCGAGAAGCACGTACTTGTACCCTGTAGGTGTTTTACATATTCCTCGCAATCAGCCATACTGTAAACCGTGATTCGCGCGTAAGGTGGGTCAAAAGCCACTTTCTGCGCATGCGTATTGTCTTTTATTACATTAATTCAATTTAGTTCTTACACACCGTGTTGTTTCTGTTATATAACTGTAAGGAAATTGCATTTCTGGTAATGAGTCTTACAAGCAACAAAAACATTGAAAAAACTGCTTATTTAACCATGGACTATTTTCTTCTGCCGCATGGATGTTCCATGGCTCTTTAACCAATAAAGTGAAACAATTACCACGTGTATCTGTTTACATGAGGTACTGAACGTTCCTTGAATAAACTATAGTACCAGAGACAACTTGCAATTCGCTTGCTGTAAGCTTGAATTGCAAGTCGGCCAAGCTTGCATCCAGCTTGAGTGGAAACCGTGCAAGCAAGCCGCAAGCTGGATTCCAGTAACGAAGTTACATAGGAGCAACCTTGCATTTAGTGTTCCATTCAAGCTTGATGCAAGCACGGCCAGTGATGCTATGACGCTCTGCGAAGGGTCTAAATCTTCGCTTGCAAGTATAACAAAAGGCAAGATTGTATGAAAGCATGCATTTCAAGTGCAAACGTAGAAAGCCAAAAGCCAAGCACGTGCCAACTGGCCGAAAGCTTTCTTGCAACTTGGGAATGAACTGTAGCTTTGGTTATGAACAACAGTGTAAGTCCCTCAGCTGCAGCTACTTTTTTCTCTTTGCTTCCTTCACTAACGTCCCGGGTTAGATTCCCGGTAGGGTCATTCGGTCGGAAAAGTGTAACACGCTTTTCAGGCCAGCCACCCTCAATGAAGTTTTCCTGGGTTTTCCTTATTCACACCAGGCAAATACCGGGGTGGTGCCTAACTTATAGGTCTCAGGCCGCTTCCTTCTTTTCCCAATCCTTTCTTCCTTTTCTTTCCCCGGATTGTGTGCTCGCCAAGGGACGTAATCCCTCAAATCGTGAAGGGCTAAATGGCCTTAGATGCCGAAAGCACAGAAATCTAAATCCTAAAATCCTCTCTTCGTTTCCTGCAATTAATTGTACAGAGTAAAAGTATTTACAATACAGCTAGAAAAGAATCGTCTTAAAAACTCAAGATGGTGTCTTATGAAAATGCTATACGGGAAAACAATATGCAAATAATCTCGTTTCATTTAAATCAGTAGGGGCCGCGGTGGCTCAGTGGTAGAGCGTTCGCCTCTGGTGCATGGGGTCCCGGGTTCAAACCCTGCAAGCTTTGTGGTGGACAAACACCGTGTGCGTGGGTTTCCTCGCGGTTCTCCCGTTTCCGCCCACTTTCTTCATTCCACCATTTCATTCATTTCTCATAATCACCGTCTCCTTTAGCCTAACCGGCATAAGCGTGGGACGTAAAACTCAAAGATTTCATTTCATTTTTTAAATCAGTGATACAATCTATTTTCAATATTCTTCGTGCGTTTATTAATATTTATTTACGTGGCTGTTCTTGCCAAAATTAAGTTTGTCGGTTTAATCTGATGAAAACTTAGCTGATTTTTCTTTCTCCTTGCGTCGTGTGTGATTATCAGGTCCGCATTTGCACATTTCTGAGCCCTAAACCAAAGCACAATTCTGTATTTATAATTTCTGTTAACTTCCACAGTGTGCAATGGAAAAGGTAGCATGGCAAGTTTTGTCAGTCAAATTGATAGTTCAACTTCGTTGCTTTCAGAAAAAGGTATTTCTTCTTCAAATTGGAAGAAAACGTGTACTTCGGCTGAGGCATTCTCGTTGATACAAAATTGGAACACTTATGTTACCTATACTTATATTATAATAATTATCATATGAAATAATATATTATCATAATTATAATAATTATCATCATATCAAGTAATGTAAGCTATTCTTAACAATGACTCAGCAGGTGCACTTTATCAAAGATTCCAGATCCCCTTGACTGCCGACGGACAACTGCAACTCTGCGCTGTGAGCCTATTGGATTGTTCGCTATGAAATTAGAGAGGGTAGTGTGATAATTTGATCCACGTTGTTAAATGTGTCAGCTTATTGTTCATTCACTACTAACAGGGTTCCCACCCAACGTTAAAATTTTGTATTTTACATTCTTTGATAATCTAATATTGTGAGGAGAAATGGGACGGGATTAAAATACGGATATTTGCCTGTCCCGATTATATTTACGGGGACGCGGGACACCAGTAAGTACGCTAGAAATTTTTACTTGGGGGGTGTTCAAAATAAAAGGGGGGTGCTCTCAGAAGAGTGATATACATTTTTAAACAAACTCAAAGAAAACAGTATATTTTGTTAACGCAACTATTAGCAAGAGTAACTGGTTTCATGTTCCCCCCTCCCTCGCAGCTTTCATTTCTGCAGCTCAATTTGCTTTAAAAAAACTTACATTTTGTAATAGATTAATTTCTGTACATTGTATCATTAAAATAAAGTTTCATATTAACACGAATAGGAAACTAAGTTCAAAGATTTCATATTAATACAAAGATAAAACCAAGTTCAAATCCGTTATTTTCTCCTGCTAAATAACAAACCAAAAAAGAAAAAAAAATGACACCTGATCTTGAGTTATGATATTCCCCATCCCCATACTTGAGCAAGTTGTACTCCACACTCAACAGAAATGTCAATTCGTCTTAATTTAAACACTGTTTCTTGAAGGCAATTCAGAAATATTTGGGCACTTTTGGCTGTCTTTGTTTTGTCATTTGCTTTGATCGAAACACCGCCCGAAACAATGAGGTCATGTGGTTCTCGAAGCCGTACACATGAGAACGAGGTCATCGCTTGGTATTTTGAAGTATAATAAATAAATAAGAATATTGCTTTCTTGCCTAAACGCAAAATCTTTTTTAACTTCATGTAATAAATAACCTATATGATACTGATTGATCCAATTGGATTTGGGGGAGTATTCCTTTTCCATCCAGCGATGTGTGTAAAGAAATTTGGGGGGATATTAGGGGGTGTAGATTACTCCCTGCTGGACACTCGGCTCCAAAATCGCGACTGTTCGTTTTTTTTTTTTTTTTTTTTTTTTTCCGGGACGAATGGCAGGCTTAAATATTGATACCAGGTACACTTGCTTTTCTTACTACTTTTACATAATTATTTATTTGTGGCTTCTATTTTTTAACAACAAATTCAGTAACTTGTTTTAAATATTTCTAAGACACAAATTTATTGTATGAGTTTTCCTCGTTTCAAGAAAAAAACAAGACTGAAAATAATGTGAAATCATTGAAATATGTATTATTATTATTATTATTATTATTATTATTATTATTATTATTATTATTATTATGGCAACAAGAGTCACAATGTTTCAAACTGATACACTGCAAAACACTGCCTTTTTAACCAATAGTTTTAAAATACTGCCTCAAAATATACGAGAAAGGATCAAATAAAAACCTTAAAAGTTTATTATAAATTTCAAATGTTGTGCTATTGCTTTGAAAGTTAACAATATTGTTTCTAACAGCATTCTCTTTCTTCAGTAGGTGGCAGAAGAGTCTAGTCAAACAAGCGCCAGCACAGGAGCAGTTTCAAGATGATCTACCCACTGTCCACATGCACAGCATTAGAACAGCGTTTGGTGATCCGGTTTTTGAGTAGTAAAGGTGTGAAACCAATTCAAATTTATCGCAGCATGGCAGCAAAGTATGGTGATTCGTGTTTGTCCCTGCAGCAAGTATACGAGTGGTGCAAGAAGTTTAAAAGTGGCCTAACATCTGTGGAGGATGCTCCTCGACCGGGACAGGCTCACCGCGTAGTGACCGACAACAACATTGCGCTAGTGGAACAGCTTGTAAAGGACAACAGGCGTATTATCCTGAAAGAAATCGCAACAATAATGAAGATTAGCTTTGGTTCAGCTCAACACATTGTGCATAATGATCTACATTTCAATAAGGTATCAGCAAGATGGGTCCCACATCAGTTGACTGCTGAATTGAAAGATCGTCGCGTCGATGCATGGCTTCGTTTACGCTGATAAGGACCACCATCCAAAGTTTCTGGAATTCGAAATAAGGCCTGTTGAAATTAGTTGTTTTCGCGATTTTGGACAGTCCTAGCTCTGAAACTATGCACTTTTCGCCATAGGTCTATGAACTTTTTCTCTTAATTTGATGTGAGGAATCACCTCTTACAATTTGTTGGTATAGTTCATTAATACCCTGTATATATATATATATATATATATATATATATATATATATATATATATATATATATATAGAGAGAGAGAGAGAGAGAGAGAGAGAGAGAGATGGTTATTTATAAAATTAAGCTAAAGAGCATTTAATAATTAAAAACCTCTGACAGTTTTAAATTTATGGAATGTCAAGAATCGAAACTTGATGAATACTTTATTTATTTATTTATTTATTTTTGACACTTTCAGTTGATCATAAATGTCACAGGGGTCTTCAGTTTATAATATCCTTTTTTTTTCTTGATTACAATTGCCACTACACCATGATTACATGTGAAATAAGCTTATAGTAGTAGAAATTATTAAGTTGAAATATGTTTAATCACGCCTCATACTGTTTTGTACGAATGGCTGGGAGTTGGTATGGAATTATTAATTGTGCAAGTTAACAGCATAATCGAGTATCAAGAGTTTATATTATAGAGCTCAAGCATGCACATGGTATGCACATGGTATCTGATCAATCAAACTTGGTCAATATGATTTGGTGCAAATTGAAAATTGAACAACTATGAGCAAACGATTTATAACGGATATTATCAAACAGGTCTGATCGCAGCAGTATAGAAACAAGAGGACTGGACTTTCAGTACAACACATTCTATACAATACGAGAATCCGCACAAATAATGTATTATTTATACAATGAAACCATGAGATTTATTCATAAAATCACACAATTATTAGAATACTGTACTTATGTTTCGTTAGTTTGTTACCGTCATTGGAATTTGTTATTCAGGGGACGCGGCAGAAGTCCTAAATGGCAGAAGTCCTAAAATGCAGAGGTCCTAAACGGCATTAGACCTAAAATGCACAAGTCCTAAAAATTATTTCGCGGCACAAGTCCTAAATGGCAGAAGTCCTAAAGTGCAGAAGTCCTAAAGTGCAGAAGTCCTAAAATGCAGAAGTCCTAAAGTGCAGAAGTCCTAAAATGCAGAAGTCCTAAAAGGCAGAAGTCCTAAAAATCATACCGAGGCAGAAGTCCTAAAGTGCAGAAGTCCTAAAAATCTCTTGTGGCGCTACCATCGCGTCCGTAAGAAGAATACTGTCAATCTGTTAGTCAAGTTTTAGATATACTGTTTCATATTACAGAGCCTTAGTTCTTACAAGTTATTTGTATAAATACATATTCTATCGTTCTGAAATAATAAATAAATAAATAAATAAATGAAGCCTATTGTCCTTTCTTACTCTTTCCATGATATATTTCTATGTTGACAAAATTTTAACTTTCTACCAAATGTGATTCCCAGATCTTTCATAATGTCTGTTTTTCTCTATTTCCACACCATTGACTTCATATTAGTAACATAATATTGTGTTTTAGTTATGTACGTCATAAATTTTGCTTTCCTTGTGTTGTTTTGAAGTAAATTATTTTTACACATATATTTCTTGTACAGAAGTCTTTCTGTAGCAAATAATTGTCATATTCGTAATTAACTACTCCTGGGATATGGCTGTTTCGATGTAGGACGTTTTGGTGCGGGGCGTTTCGGTGTACGGATTGCTCGGTGTAAGGACGTTTAGGTGTGAGGCTGGTTCGGTGTAAAAGTTCTAATGTTTACACCGAAACGTCCACTCTTCAAAATGAAAATTATTCGTTAGGGAGAAATAAATTCACGAAGTAGAATATATAAATTAATAAATAAAATAAAAATTAAATGTTTCTGTAATTGGTAAGGGTTACTTATTTATAGTGAGTCCCCTCGCTTCACTCTATGTCAGAACTTCTTATATCCTCAAATGTTATAATTATTAATTGATTGGGAAAACGTTTTACGGTAATGATATATAGTAAAAAAGTGTGTGATGCATAAACATTGTGTACACCACACACACCTTATTACGGCAATAACTGTGCACAAATCGCAAAATGCTGCACAATCTTTGAAAGGAAATTTTCAAACACAGATGGTTTTTCTTCCAATAACCGCTTTTATATCATGCATACCCAATAAGATTAGCAAATCTAGGAAAAGAAAACTGATTATGAATCAGTGATGAGATCGTAATTATATTATTACGGAGATGTAAATTCATGTTATAGTTGTAGAGAAGGACAGTGTCAGAAAAATGTCTCAAGAAAATTTTTAACGGCCTAAAGAACACAACAAGAGGCTGAATCCTACCAGTTGTTCCTGCAGAAATTGTTTCTATTATGAGTTACTCTTTTGTTCTTAAAATAGGTCAAAGTTGAATTGTGACCACTCCACGAAACTAATAACAAAATGGACTTTGCATTAGACGCTTGAAGAAAAATCTCTTGGAACCATGATCTCACAAGACTTGATGTTAATTTTTCCGGATTTGATGCTTTTACAAGGATATCTTCAAATTTAAAGAGGTTGTGTTGGACTATAAGACCAAATGTTCCATTGTTTTCCTACGAAACAATTAAAAGTGGTGATAACAAAACACTATTTGCAGAAATTGAAGGCTGTATGATGTAGCTACGAGTCATAGAATTTACTGACTGTACCACCCTTTCTACTGTTTGTGTCCCTGTAAACACTAGAGTACGTCCCGTCTGCATTTAAAAATTAAACCTATTGATCAGAGTTATAAATATTTAATTTTCCAATATGTGTTGCTTCACATTCGCGACAAGTGCATTGGCATTGGCTTCTAGCTTTTTGGCTATAGATTTAATCAAACGTCCTGTTAAAATAAGTACAAAAAGGGGTTTCAAATCAGTCTGCACCTTCTCTCAGTAGCCCCTGCCAATTATAATTGTTCTTGGCTAAATGCAGAACATTTCAAACCAGAAGACTTTGTAATTGTAATCATCATATTGGATCCGCCAATTTGAATTTTGTAATTTCAACGTCAGGTTCTGAATCACCTGTCCTAAAACCTCCTTGACAGTAAGCTGGTCGTATCATTTAATCTTCTATTTTAATGATTGCTTTCTGTTTATGCTTGGAGGCCACCTCTAACGTTCAAAGAGTGGTTTCTACCCTTAAACCCGCACCATTGCCAAAAATAAAATTTAAAAAAAGTGACGATTATTTTTTGATATTCTACAAGTATGCAAAGTTTCATTCAAATCAGTAAATTACACTTCCATAAGTCTCCTTGTTAGTGCTGTTCAAATGGAAAAAATAAGTTAATTGGCGGATATGAAGTCAGAACAAAGAAAAAATACGCCGGTGTTACGAAGAGACTGAACAACGTTTGTGAAAATTACAAATCTGACGATGTGATTACAGTCTTAAAAGGAATTGTGTACAATTTTAGATTCTTAGTTGAGTGATTCTATGTAATTATATTTTTTTCAACAAAATTCCTTTGAGTTGAGATGAGTTGATTCTGAGTTTAACGTCCCGTTCAGGAGTGAGGCTATATGAGACGTCCACATACTGATTAACGTGGAATCTTTATGTATACAGTTGGTATTTAATGTTCACTCGTGAAATGTCTAGTGAGCTTTTGTCCTAATTAAGTAAACTTTGGTGGATTTTTGTCCTACTCTTAATAAAATACGCTCCGCACAGTATATATTGCAATTCTGAATGTTTGCTTGGTTTCAGAAGTCTGGTAAAATATGCTTTTTAAACATTTTTTTATTATTTATTTATTTATTTATTTTTGTTTTAGGAATTTGTCTTGGGATTCTCGTATCTCCATTCGAAAGAAACGAATTTCTTAACAAATTATGTAATTAATTCTTAGAATGAAATAGGTTGTATTATGTAATTCGTGTATAAGTGCAGAACAGATAGTGATAATAACGATCTTAGTAGTACAAATTTAGCTGTTACTGTTGGAATTAGATACGTTCGTAACATTATTGCCAACTAGTTGCTGCATCGTCCCAATTTCGTGTGGTGGTGGCGAATTTCAGAACTAAAGCAAGTGAATGATAAAGGCACAAGTCCTAAATGGCAGAAGTCCTAAAAGGCACAAGTCCTAAAAATCATATCGCGGCAGAAGTCCTAAACGGCAGAAGTCCTAAAAGGCACAAGTCCTAAAGTGCAGAAGTCCTAAAATGCAGAAGTCCTAAAGTGCAGAAGTCCTAAAATGCAGAAGTCCTAAAGTGCAGAAGTCCTAAAGTGCAGAAGTCCTAAAATTTAGGTCTCGTGCCCATATTTTTAGGACTTCTGCATTTTAGGACTTCTGCACTTTAGGACTTCTGGATGTCACCCGTTATTCATACTTGGTTGCCAACAACATACAGTATCTCCGAAATATTATACAGAATATTTAAAATTTTTAAGGAGGTAATGTGGTCTTGCCCTTAAGGATTATAAGATATTAAAACAATCTGTGATACTCATGTTTGGAAGTCTGATGGAGAGTCCTAATCCCCATCACTTCTCCTGACAAGGCTGATGTATATATTAATATTAGGGCCTACCAATATACACATATGTATACATATACACACAACATTACTATACATATATAATAATATATATTAATGTATATTGTCTGCTTGTGTATTTTGAGTCCATGTTAATATCAATATACTTTTTAAAAATGCCATTGATTAAAATTCCAATAATTTTATATTGGCATTAATGGAAAAATAATTACATATTAACTATCATTTCATTAGTATAATAATTAAAGGTTTCTAGCACAACAGCTATCTCTTTTCACTGTCGTAGAGGATACAAAGGTAAATAGTGTCAAAATAGTGTCATATGTCATAAAATATCAATCATAGGAGCGAAAGAGGATATAGATACTGCCTAGGATTTTCACTCATTACGCCTACCCAACAGTGATAAACACATATTTTTGTAACAGAATATCCCTCTTGTTGCTGATGGTTAGTGGCGGGTAGTTCCGGTGTGGCGCGCACGAAATACCGGGGTCCCAAGCTTTACCCCCTCATAAATCATAGTTGTAAAATGTCAAAACATACTGTGTTAAAACAGCAGATGGCTTTTTCAAACGAAGGCTTTTGAGGTACAAGTTTTGTAGTCATACACGGTTGCCAGTGCACGGACTGCAGAGAGGAGTTTGTCCAACTATAGAATATTTCTGTACCCCCAATAAAATAAGGAAAAGGCACGGAGCAATAAAACTACCACACGTCTTGACCACAAATTTAGGAGAGGAAAAATTGGCACGCGACACATTGAGTGACAGGTAATAAACCAAGCGCTCAATGCGGAGAATCGGTCTCTTGAAAAATCTTCTATATCAATCAATACATTTTACTTTTTGTAAAATATCAATGCTTTCACAAGATAAATAAAACTGTCACTGTTCATTGGATCAGTCATAAACATATATATATATATATATATATATATATATATATATATATATATATTAAATCAATTGATCAGTGTTGACAAATTATGTTCCAGACTGCAAATATTATCTTTGTATATATTAAAAGTAAGTTACTTGAAATGAAATTTATTAGTTTAATCACGAGTGTCATTTATTTATTTATGCCCCCTAAGCCTGAGATGTATAATGAAATACTAATGGAAAACGTTCATCAGTAGATAACATTACTCCAGAGTTCCAATTGAAACCAGAAATGTTACTCCAGAATATGTTTTAATTAAATTCAATTTCTTTAGTCATTACGCAACACCAAGGTTATGAAGGACGGAACGTGGGCCTTGAACCGCCACCGGTGGGTGTACAGACTATCATATAAGATCAACTTTCTCAGAATAAGCTGTTTTCCACCACACTGTCTCACTTTCCAGAGAGTTGGATTAGAGGATCACGCAACTGTCCTAACATGACCAACTCAAATAATCCAAATTAAAAATATATCGAGTACTTAAGTCTTCCAAACATAAATAAATGAATAACCTACCCATTCTTTCTCAGTTTTATAAGTTTCTGTCGAAGGGGCATATATATCTGATATCTCGCTTATTGTTTAAGAACAGCGAGACAAAACTTTTTCCTATATAAATTTTATTTTTGTCATTATCTTTTCAATGATATATCAAATTACATACTTTATCATGTAAGATTTTCGGATAGCCACAGCAATAGGTTACACGGTGACACAAGCAGAGCATTCCATGAAAATATTGTTTTCAAAAAGATTGGAGACATCATCAAAAGGTTCTGTTGTTTTTCCTGCTCGCAATAATTTTTTCTTGAAAATGGTTTGTCCTGGAACAGAGTTGTAGAAATATGTGCTGATGCAGCTCCAGCGATGTTAGCTTCGAAGTCTGGATTTATAAAGCTGGCAAAGAACAAAAATTATACAATTATGGGTTTGCACTACTTGATTCACACACAAGCCTTAGTTAAAAAAAAAAAAAAAAAAACTTTTTCAGAAAACTTGAAGCAGGCATTATCATTGGCTAATAAGGTTGTTAATTTTGTCAAGTCAAGTGTTCTGAATGCTCGCCTCTTTGAGATTTTGTGCTGTATCCATATTGAAGTTCGTTGATTAAGGAGTTTAAATACCACTTTTCATATCCCTCATATGTCTCAAATTTTTCTGTATTTCGAGATAGGGCCATCTTATTATAACAGTTGCAAACCAATCCCTTTTTCCTCCCACCTTTCTCTTCTCCTTCTAAGGAAATCCAGAAAATGCAGAAACAATTCTTTAACTGTTTTAAATGAAAAGTCTAAATAAAATAAATTATGTCTCTGAGCTTTAGGAATTTCGAGATATTGCTATCTTATTTTAACAATTGCAGCATCCACCAATTTTCTTACCGTCTTTTTCACTTTCTGCTTTTCTCTTCCCTTCTAAGGGAAATATCTAAAAGCGCTGAAACACATCTTTAATAACTTTAAATACCAAATTAAAATAACTTTAAAAGTCTAAATACCAAATTTCATGTCTCTAACCTTAAAGGATTTTGAGATATTTTCATTTTGTTATAACAATTGTAACCCCATTCCTTCCCCTTCTTCCATTCTAGGGAAAATACCAAAAACCGACGAAACACGTGTATAATTATTTTAAATGGCAAGTCTATATACCAAATTTCATGTCTCTCTCTGCCTTCAGAGATTCGGAGATACGGAAATTTTAGTATAATTATTGCCAGCACCCTTTTCTTCCTTCCATATCGATTTTCTAAAAATCTCTCCTTAATGGTATCCCACATTACAAATCCCATGCACTGTTAAAATTTAAAGTTTCCAGGTTAAGAAATTTGACCTTTGAGTTGTTCAGTCATGTAGGCCTTACTGTGTCCAGTGGTGTGATGTGTCCGAGGTTCGATCTCAGCTCTTGGCAAGTGAGTTTAGTGACTGACAAGTTGTGTGCGCGAGTTTTCTCGGTATTCTGTTTCCTTCGGCTTTCTTTATTCAATCATTATCATCAATAGAGCCCGGATTTCCATACATAAACAAACCCCAAAATATTCGTGCAAACATGTACGAAAAATATAATATAAAAATATGCACTAAAATATGCATTTAAAAATTTAACATATGCACTGAAATATACACTAAGAAAATAAAATATCAGGTTCTTACAAAAATATCTTATCTTAACGATCTCTGCTGCAGTGAACTACTAATATCTTCCTTAAGTTTTTTTTTTCTGTCAACTCTGTGTTTATCAGTAAAAAACGTTTTGTAGATCGAAAAGTTTCTTTCTACATCAACAGAAGTCACTCGTACATGTGAAATACATGAAAGTCTTCCTGTGTTACTTTCTCTTCCCATTCCATGTTTTCACCATTAAGTACATTTGTAATGGCACAGATTGTTTTGTACCCGGATTTTTTTTTGCCAAATACTTTTCAAAGTTTATCTGACGCTATTTTGGCAAGACCATGAATTGTTTCACTGGACAAAGTCTGCGATAATTCGCCCAACAAGGAGAGTGAATGCTGCAAAGCCTTCTTACAGGATTCCAACTGTCTGACGACTTCAGGTATTGCCGAGAAGTGGTTATGTATGTACTTAATTTTGTTCTCAATGCCCCTTGTAGAGAAACATTTTTGAGATACATAAATAGCGGCTGCATCATCGGGACTTAGTGAGTCTACGGCTTCTTCTTTGATTTTTAAGATATCTGTATAATACTGCACAGCTTGCAGCCACGAGCTCTTCACTGGATGAGAAGGAACTGGAACATTTGTCGCAACTTCGCGAAAAATACGTAAGCGCGATGGAGCTTTCACAATAATTTATTTCCATTTAATACTAGCGCATCGACTGCTAGATATTAGCATTTGATTGTTTCAGTTACGCAACACTTTCTTCTATTATTCTGTACAACATTTTGTTCTACACCGCGTTTACAAACGGAGTCAGTTCACTTTAAATATAGCCTACTTTCATGTGATATACTCTCAAATATGCTAGTATGCAGCAATAAAATTCAGGAATATGCAGTATCTTGCAAAGTTTACAAAATATGCATACACATCGAAATTCACTCAAAATATGCACTTACATGCACCATTACATGCATCTCAAACGAATTCTTGCAAGTCCGTCGGAAGGAAGAAAACATTTTCCATACGTTCTTGCATGTCACTATAAACATGCATTTCACATATAAATCCGGGCTGTAATCATCAACGTCTTCCTTAACCTCAGTGCATAATCATGGGACGCTAAACTAATAATAATAATAATAATAATAATAATAATAATAATAATAATAATAATAATAATAATAATAATAATAATAATAATAATAATAATAAGGATGACATTATAGTTTTATAACCAACATTACACACCTGATTCATAACAATAAATTTACTCTTCTGGTCAACTCTAGGACTTGGTACCGTACTTCAGTGATTATGCATGTATCATTCAATTTTAAAAGTTTTGAGTGTACCGTTTGTTCCGCTAGTCCGTGGAATATTTAATAACAATATTTAAATACTGATTCTCACATAGGGTACTTTATTATTATTATTATTTGCTTTTTTACTACCTACATGAATTACTTTTCTCTGTCTATCTGTACTAATACCATAAAATATCGTTTATGTGTGTCTGTTTGTCTCTCATCGGCTTTCCGCAGAGAAAGACGTGACCTAGAGCTATCAAATTTGGTAGGTTACTAGATCTAATTCTATATGAAGCACTTTCTTTTTTATTTCGCCACTGAAGACATTATAGAGAACTCGAAATTTATGCATAAAGGGAGATTAATAATTCCCGGGAAGCCGGATATTAGTGTCTAATTCATAGTTTTCGGTGTCACTTAGACGAATAATAACACTCCCGAAGCCGTTCAAGTTATATTCTCTACCCATTATCATCGAGGGGGACGGAGAGAAAAACAGTACATCCAGAATCACCGATATTAGTATCGAATTTGCAAGCTGATTGGTGTTAGTCATGATGACATTTCAGCCCAAGTTTAGGCAGAAAGGGGCATGTCAGTTGGCCCGGGAATAGACAGGTACAACCAGGCGCGGACCAAGGCAAAATTTTCACCCGGGCAAAGTGACTTTCTGTCACTTTTTCCAAGTTCTAGCATATATTTTACATTTTATTCGAGTGATTTTAATATTTTAAACCCATTGTTCAAAGAGAAAAATTAATATTCAAATACATGACATATGTAGATATATTTAGTACTTAAAAAATGAATATGGTATCAGATATATTGGGTTTATATTATTATTATTATTATTATTATTATTATTATTATTATTATTATTATTATTATTATTATTATTATTATTATTATTATTATTATTATTATTATTTGTGTATCGATATCTAACAACAAAAACAATATCGAACACCATTTATTGAATACTACTAATGCTGACATGATTAGTGCTATATAATCAATTGTTTTGTTATCAATAACATCAGTAGTAGTATTCAATACCACCCACCGCCATAAATCTCACTATGTAACAATCTATTCTAATAACGTGAAATACCAATAAAGACACTTCACATATGTTGAATGTCTTTTACGCACACCAATATAAACCACCCTTTTTAAGTAGGTCCTACTAGTTGAAGTCCATAGCATTCATAAAACATATCTCATGAATTTGTACAAAAGCTGAACACTCTTACAAGACTAAAGCTTAATAACAGGTTTTATTAAGTATTAGAAATCCTCTGACTTTGATAAGTAAGTAGATCGTATCAATGTCAATTTATGGAACTTTATGAGAAAGAGCGTCCATGCCTTTTTCTTTCATAAAAACAGTACCTTAAAATCTAAAATAATTTACTCAAATTAGTTTCCTAATTTTGCAACATTTAGCCTCAGGCGTGATAATTAATAGTGTAACAAAATTTAGAAACTAAATAAAAAGTTAAACTTTACTATTACTGAAAATTAACAACAAATTCAACAATTTTAAATATATTTGTTTTCAGCACTCACAACAATTAAAATATAATTTTCCAAGTCTTTTTTGTCTGAAAAATACCTAACAATGACATCTGTGTCAATGTCTTGAAGAATGTCGAACTCAATCGGCATCATGGCGAACCCCACAAGGCGCTCCTGGCATATGGTAGATCTCAAATAATTTTTAATTAATTTTAATTTTGTGAATCTCCTTTCGCCTGAAGCCACGCTGACAAGAAGAGTGAGGGCAATTCTGAGTGTAATTGATACATTAGAGAAATTTTCAGTTAGCTGGTTACCAGGCCTGTAGCCCAAGGTGACCAGAACTTTTACTTTCAAAAACGGGACGCATGCGAATCGGCGACGGGAGGTGGGGTGACTTCCACATTGCAGTTTGGGACTCAGCAGTGTTTTCAATTTACAAAATACACAAGTAAGAATGATAACACAGCGTTTCTAACTTAAGTACTACCCAACAATACTTTTAACTACTTCAACACTCAGAATTCCCACTCAATTCCCACTTGAACCACAGAACACTTAATTCTCATTTGAATATTCAGAAGTTCTAGGCACGGCTGAACCTTCGCAATGCGTGTTGGTACGGAAGACTGTAAAATTAGCATTGACCGTTTATATTTTGAATAATAGGCTTAATTACGGGACACCTGGGTCATGTTTGCTTAAAAACGGGACATTTAGGCGTCCCGTTTGAGAATCAGAAAAAACGGGACAACGGTTGAAAATAAGGGACTGTCCCGGCTAAAACGGGATGTCTGGTCACCTTGCTGTAGCCAGCCGAAAAATGTAGGAAGGGCCCGGTTGAAGTTAGGGGGGGCCGATCTAACCATATTATAGGCTAGTTCATCACCATATCTATATATATAAAAGAGAACGCACAAAATCCTTTGTCCGCTCATCACGCTAATACGGCTGAACCGATTTCTTTCATTTTTGGGGGGTTGTTAGGATTTGGACCCTAGATGGTTTTTATCATATCACTTTAATTTTCAATTACCAGTGTCTTGAGATAATTGACCAATCAGGTGTCAATACGTACAAAAAATCCTTTGTCCGCTCATCACGCTAATACGGCTGAACCGATTTCTTTCATTTTTGGGGGGTTGTTAGGATGTGGACCCTAGATGATTTTTATCATATCACTTTAATTTTTAATTACCAGTGTCTTGAGATAATTGACCATTCAAGTGTCCATACGTACAAATCCTTTGTTATTAGTTCATCATAGGTAAAAATAAACGTATTTATATGCAACCCGCATGACCATGTGACTCGGCGGGTTAACATAAATGACAGGCGCTATAATTTTAACATTTACTGCAATTTGAAAGCGAAAAAGTAAAAATTATCTAAGTAACAAAGTTTATTGCGTTCCGGGGTGACCGCAGCGAAGCGGGGTGAACGCTGCTAGTTATCTATAGTTATTTTGCCAGCCTACCGTGAAAATTTTAGAGGGGCCAGCCAAAATGTAGGAGGGGCGGCCCCCCAGACCCCCTGCATATGGGCCTGCTGGTTACTCCTCAAGTATTTTAATACTTCAAAGCAAGGCTGACATTTTCTTTGTAACTTTGGGAGGGTGTGGGGCATTAAGATCTGTTTGGTTGCAAATAAGGGTCTAAGAAGGCATATATAAGGATTTTAAGACAAATTAAATTCAAATTATGCAAAATATTGTATATTCATAAAAAAATATAACAATAAAAAATATTCAAAAAATACATGGGGGGCCACATAAGCATTGGAAGGCCCTGGCCCCCACGTTCTCCAGGATCGGCGACCTTGCTTCAAGTTTTTTTTTTTTTTTTTTTTTTTTTTTTTTTTTTTTTTTTTAAGCATTTTCATCTGGTAGTAGGAGGAGTAAAACCAATAGTTCCTGTTGAAGTTGGAAACCCTCAATATCACAATGCTCTAAGTCAGCAAATTTCTTCATCAGGGAATCCTAGTCTTCCTTTTTGATCCTGTATAAAAACCCAAATAGGTCATGTTGTTGGGTCGAAATGAATGATTTGGTAAGAACTGTGCATAGCGATAAAATAACATCTCCTAGACACTACTTTCAACAAAGGCCGACAGTTTGGTGCGGCGGCATCGTATCTAAGAAAACAAAAATAAGTGGTGCCTGTTAACCCTCCACTACCACTTTAAATGAGTAGCACATATAAACTCCAATAACATTCATTGCCTGGGAAAAGTTTCCAAAGAAAATGGGCCGCTATAAACAAAATTAAATCCCCCTCCACTCTCTCTTGTACATGCCATGTCTCCATTTGTCGATAGAGTCCCCTACTAATATGAAACTCTCTTCTTCCATGGTGGAATGGAAAAAGATGATCTAATTGACGCTAGTTTACCAAAAAAAAAATCAGTAGAAAACACGTTATAAAATTTGCTTTTTGAGACTCGTTTTGGCACCCCCTGACTGTGGCGCCTCGGGTAGTTGCCCGGGTTGCCTGGCCCTTGGTACGCTCCTGGGTACAACCAGTGTTGAATTCAGACATTTTTGCCCGGGGGGAATGTGAACTCCTCGGTGGGAGGGTTGTTTTTCTGTATTTTTGCAAGAAAGCAGCACATTTAACAAATCCATTCACATGCACGTCTTACCTAATATTGAGACTAATTGCTAATAAATATTCAATGTGAGATTATCATTTAAAAAAAGCAATCGTTTAATTTTATCTAAAACATTAAATAAAGACTGGCAAAAAATATTTTAGACTAAACTTTAGCTGCTATTTACAGTAGCTACTTTTGTTATTATTTCCTATATTCAGTAGTTACTGTTTGTTACTAATGTAGAAGTTTTAAAAAAGATTTAAATTAACTCAAATATTTTTTGAGTTAATTTAAATGTTTTAATAAACTTCTGATTCTAAATCAAAAAATTCTTTCTCACACTTCTGATTCTAAATCAAGCATATTAGCCTTGGTTTCTTCACTGCATACACATCAATAGTTTAGTTTACGAAATCTTCAGTAGAATTAGTGCCGTGTCGTGGAAAATGAGCGCTTGGGGCGAGCGTATACGACGGAACCCCCGTACATATGAGTGAGGTCGACAGACCATCTGCGAAAGGTGAGAAAATTTTAAAAAGTGAACCCTGCTTTTCCTTGATTTTGAGCACTTTTTATTATTTTTTCCTTTCATTTTATATATGTGCACATACCCACATGTGTTTCATTCCTCTCTTTTTCTTCCCTTTTTTCTTTTCTTTTTCTTCCCGAATTTTGCGCCCCTTACTTCGGCCTCCGGGGCTGTTGCTCCGCTTGCCCCTCCCTCATGGCAGGGGACTGAGCAGATCTACATCACCTACAATAGCAATCTTTCACTTATATACTACTATTATATTGATAAATTCTATATAAATCTCTGACCCAGGAGGGATAACTGTTCCTCCCTGATCCGTCTAAATGACGCCCTCTGAATCTCACCCTTTAACTCAATTATTTTTAATTAAAGAAAGGTGTATTCACTTTAATAATCGTAAAACACATTTACGTCTGTTACTTCCGACGCGAGAAATGGGATTTAGGCGCTCAATTTCAAATAATGCAAGAACTGTACATTTTCAAGAACTGAAGTCTGCTGACATCAGAGATCATATGGAAAGATCTTCCCTATCTTTCCTTTCCTATCTCAATCTGTGCTAGTGCTACCTACTAATATATAATATAGGGCAAGAGTATAGTACCTACTAAAATACAAACCTTTCTTCAACAGTTGACAATTTCATGTTCTGCCAAACTCGCTCATAGCGTTGAGAAACACAGGTTTTATTGACTATTTGGTATTCTATCTTAGATGTTGCATGTTTAATGTTTATATAGACTGGGTCTGCGTCATTTATATGTATATTGAGAGGTAGGATTTCGTCTGCACGTGCACGGAAAGAAAAGCAAATAATTGGGTGAAGTAATTTCTACATTTTGTGACTGAAATTCTGGGAGTTTCCCCGGGGGGACAGAATTTTCTTCGGGGGGAGATTCCCCCCGGGCTACCCCCTGAATTCATCCCTGGGTACAACGCCAAGGGAACTACTCTTCCTTATTTATTCACTTAACATATTTCTTTACTTTCAAATCTATCTATCTATATTGTATAAATGAGAATGACAATGTTGTGACTTATTAACTCTTCAACAATAAGACTGATCTCGATCAAATTTTCAACATAAATGAGGTCTGGGATGATTTTCATAATTTCATTTTGATGGTGCAATTTGGGGAGGGGAAAATGTGTAAAAATGAGCGAAAATGAGCGATATTAGTGCCGAATCCATAGTTTTCGGGGTCGGTGAGATCAACAGTGACACTTCGATGCCGTTTCAGTCCCCATTAGTACTTCTAGGAGAAGATGGTACAATATAAAAATAATTGAAAATGACCGATATAGTGTTAAATTCATATTTTTTGCGGTCCCTGAGTTGATTGGGGACAGTTTTGACGCTTTTTATGTCTAACATGAAACGCATTCTCCCCGTGCGAAGAACGGATATTTAAGGTAATATGTATAAGTCCAATGGCTCATTCACTGAGTCATTCATAAACAAATCTCTCTGTTATTAGGCGAACTTTGAAATTATTTATGAATGTTCTCCTTCTAGTCTATATTGTAGATAAGACTTTTTTTTTAAATGTAACTCCTAAAGCTAAGAACGAGGGGAAAGCTTCAATGATTTTTGCCCTCGACAAATCTCCGAAACTACTCACCGTACAACCTAAATCCTTTGTTTTCATCGCACCCTGGGCTGTAGACTATACGGGTATTTTCGAAATGCAACTTCCTATGTAAGGGAGGGAAGATTGTTTTCTTGTCGTTCAGTACAATTTTGAAAGTAGAACTATTACATTTTGAGTAAACATTTTTCTTTCCCTACTGTAGATTTTTTTTTTTTAATTGTGACTTGCTAAAAAGATGGGAAAAAGGGCTTTCTTCTTTCCGTTCTCCAGATCTTTAACTCTATTAAGTATAAAATCTTGAACAATTTGCTTAAGCATTTTCAATTCACACCAAGTGATTTTGCGAAATTTGAGCTTCAAGGGGAGACTGAGGCTTAAACTTATTGCCTTTCTGTTGGTCTTTGAACTTTTTCATAAATATTCTTGATTCACTCAGGCTCTAGATGACACGGGATTTTTGAAATGGTACCACTAAGAAAAACAAATAAGAAAAAAAAAAACATGATGTAATTTTTTTCATTCTGGATTTCCTAAAACATTAGGTGCCGGATCTTGAAAACTTTTCATTTCTACCTTCTGAATTAGACACGGTTTTACGAAATGAGATCCCTCGGTCTGAGGAAACGGTCTGTATCTCTTCCTTCTCGTTCCCCAGATCTCCGAAATAGGTGTACATAATCATAATTTTGTATAGATATTAGGGTATAAATTTATGGGTGAAACTTTTTAAAAAAATGAATCATGTAAGAAGGTGGAAATGGGGTTAGAGGTTTTCTCGCACTAGAAAGTTGAAATTTTGTGAATATATAATAAACTGTATACTTTAAGACAGAATTTGAGTAATAACTCCAAGGACACGAGTTAGAATCAAAAGATTTCGCATTATTAGTAATTTGCTAATTTCTTTTGAATGAAATAAAGGGAAACTTTTCAGTTTAACGTCCCACGATCCCTCTCTTTAGGCTAAGGGAGACGACGATTAAGGCAAGTGAATGATGATGGAAGAATTGGTGGAATGAGAATTGAGAGGAAATGGGAGTATCCTGATAAAAATCACGGACATAATGTTGTCCACCATAAATTTATGTGGCCGGGGATCGAACCAGGGACTCCACATACCAGAGGTAAGCGTATCTATACCACTGAGCCACCTTCCTCTCCCTAACTTCTTTTGAAACTAGCTATATTTTGACATGCAGAATATTAGTATATTGTGCGAGAGATCGACTTGGTCAAGTTTGGGAACTGAGAAAAGACATTTAAAGGTGCTTTACGGAAAATTAATTTCGATGAATATGAGATTTAGTAACAATTTCCGTTGACACTGTGAAAATCTTGTGATTTCCGGTGCAAGAAATTGATTCACCTTAGTCTCAACTCTGATAAAATACATTTTAAAAAAAATAGATTTTGGGATTATGCGTATCGCCTAAAAATTTTGCCTAATGATTTACGTAGATTTTGGTGAATCCGCCATTTTTTGCTGCTAAAAACGGTCTGATCTAGCCTTAACGTTGCGAAAAGTTATTTAGGAGCTGTTGTGTGAAGTTTTACGTAATTCCAGTGAAATCAAAATTATATTAACAAGTGTTTTAAATGAAGAAAATTTGCACATATATCAAATATTTTTTTCATAAACCTAACTTTTTCCGTGCGAAGAACGGACATTCTCCTAGTAATTTATTAAATTACTTGCTTGATTTGTCGAAAGAAGATGTTTACTTTAAGAGTAAAATTGAGCAAGACATCATGGAAAAATAAATATTTCCTGTGTTGAGATATGTGCCTGAAATTATATGAACTTGAAAGCATAAGTCACCATTGCCATTATTTTTCTCTGACAATGAACTTTCTGCCCTCTTAAGACACAAGGTTATATACTTTGATTCATGTTGTGTGTTATTTGAAGCTTATATCTTGTACTATACTTGATTTTGATTGGAAATGCTGTGTGTTATTTGATAGGAAGTCTGATAACATTTTATATTAAAACAGAGAACTTGTTTTAGTATGTCCAGACGTGATTGACATTATAGTTTGTTGTCTTGAAAATAAAGAAAAGCGTCTTTATTTCTCCGAGACGAACATACTGCTTATTTCACAGATGTTCATACAACAGATGAGTACCTGGTTGATCATTTTTACACTACACAGCATGTGACTTGGTCCCATGAGGATCTTCGGCCTTCTTGTTCCTAATCCGCTAGAACAAGACCTCGTGAGAAACGCAAGTAGACAACTCACCTAGTACTATACATCCTTTGTATCTAACAAGCATAAGCTACGTATATTCCTAAAGTAATATATCTTGACCACCGCCTCCTACATCCGATCCGCTCCTACTAGGTGGATCGAGCAGGCAGTGATTTTGATATTACCACTTTGCCTTGCGCCTTACGCCGCGTGGGACACTTTTTCATTGAGGAACAATGTTTCAAAGAACAAGTGCTTCGTGAAATAAAGCTGACTCATATTGATAAGAGAGGAACTGGAAGAAAAGAAAGGTTGCCTTTCCTACAAGACGCAGCTTGAAGAATACGAATCTATAAATACCGCATCCACAAAATATCGTGTTCATCTGAAAGAAACCATAATACTCTTTCCCACGGTACCAGATCCATCGCCGGCTACTATTTGAAGTAGTGTGGAGAGAGCGTGAGAGAAATATAGGAAAATTGGCCATTAGGCTATTTTAAATACGGTGCATACCAATCTACAACTATGTGCGGTCAATATACCATGAAACAATATAAGCATTCGTTCTTAGAATGTTAGGCGAAAATACAAAATAAGCATAACATATGATGAAAATCTATTAAGCAGAAAAGTGGTGAAACGAAGTATTCAGACTCTTATACAGTATTTTACACTACAATAATGATATACAGTACAGTACAATGATACTAGCCACGATCGGAAGAGAAATTATTATGATCGATCATATAATTGAGGAATAATCCTCGAAACAATACTGTAAGTAATCAGAAGAAAATATTTCCCAAAATGAATATACCGTAAATACGCGCGTAATTTTCGCCCTCGCATAATTTTCGCATCCCAATTTTGAAGGGCATTTTCTGTATATTTTATTTTCCTCGCGTAATTTGCGCACGCGGAAACTTTTTGTGAAACAGCATTTTTGCAGGAATCAATTACGGTAGCTAATGAACAATTGGCAACGCAGCAAAGCCATTGTTGTAAGGTAAGAAACCACACGACTTCTTAATAAATTTTTTAATGTTATTTTTGTACAAATTTAGAATTAGTTGTTTGTTGTCAATTCTTGCTACAAAGAAAATGTGTACCGGTATTTTCGTGTTATTTTGACTGAGGAAAAAAATTAGATGATGTTCACTGATGTGGCTAATTTTTTTCCCTGCATAATTTACGCTCCCTTGTTTCAAAACAACTTTTTTCGTCTACAAAAGTGCGAAAATTACGCGAGTAAATACGGTATTTTTATTCTTTTCTGACTAGAGAAATAATGATAAACGTTCATATTTGCAATGGTACCTAAGGCACGCCCACTCGGCCAAATTTTACATGTTGACTAAGTTTATCCCTGGGTTATTTATAATATTCCTTAAATTCATAATTTGAAATTGAAATGCTAAATCGTATTCCTTTGTGTATCTTTTTCAAACAATTCCTCGTCTTCATCCCATACAAAGTTCATATGCATTCCTTGCACCGCATTGATTCCCTCATAAAACACCTGCTCATTCTTGAGAATATTCGACTGTTGCCTTTTATTTCCATTAAGCAATATTGTACTGGAATGTAAGATTTTAATGTATTGCTCTTATGCCAATTTGTTTCATTTTCGTGCATTTACACATTATGTTTCTTATTCTTTTCCTTGCTTTGCTCTGCTCTGAATTTCTGGATTTCCTGTACTCTACTTCAATAATGTGTATTCTGTCTCTCCTATTCCTCTGTTGTCGAAGTCCTTTCGGCATATTCTCTTCTATACCTACACACTCGTTAATGAAGACACTCAAATATAGGGTAAAGGCACAGAATATGGAATACTTTTTGTTTCGTCTTTATTTCTCAGAAATGTTTATTCCAGAATAAAAATATTATACATCATAACACTTGCGGTACCTTTGCAAAACAAAATACAAGTATGAAAGTTTGTTCCAAATTATTGATTTCTTACAATATTACAAAATTGAAAGGAACTCAATTTCCCATATTAGGCACACCCCGCTCCTAATATGGAACACTACCTGTTCCTAAAATGGAATACTAAAACAAATATTTGTGTCTGGATACAAAGCAACGTTTGGACAATTCGAGCATAGGCAATACATTCGAGCAACTGATTTGTTTATTTAAGGAATAAATTTATTTATTGGTGCAAGGAAAGGAGCAAAGCAAGTGTTCGAGCCTCAAACTCCGAGATCACATCGGCCGTTCAGGCTAGTCTACGAATTGGAAAGGACTCAGCCCTGGCGTCAGGAGAAGTACCATCCCGGCATATGCCTTATGGGACTGAGGAAAACCAGGAAAAACTTCACTCAGGATGAGCGGTCTGAGCTGGAATCGTGCCCATGCTCGAATTATCCAAATGTTGCGTTGTAGGCATTGTGGCATATATATCATATAAGACAAGTAAACAAAAATTACATAACATTCTTAAGATAATTAAAACATAAAACAGCAGAAATACCAGAATTCTACATAGTACAAAGATACTTATCGAACTCGACTGAACTTACTAGGCCTATGTTTGTTAATTGCTGCAATAGGCTATAATAGCTACTTATTTTAACTTTTGGAATAGTTATATTTTTTTAATAGCATGTTTGCTAGATACAACCAATAATAAAAATAATAAAACGAAATATTCGGGGAAGCAAAGTACGTGCGACAAACATATTTTTCTCCACTGTTCATGTGACACATTTCGTGGGCCCATCTTTTATATACAAACTGGGCATTTTAGCCAATCTACATCCCCTGCACCGAACGACTACAATTTACTACAATGTCCACATTCCTCATCATCGTCATCATCAGTAGGATCACTTAAACTGTCACGATCTTCGTTCAAGTCACTCACTGACTCTTCGGATTAACTTTCTAACTTATAGTCACGTGATGTCCTTTTTCTTTTTTGGCTGTTTCGATTGGGTTTTCTTGGGCAGGGCGTGGAAACTTAAACGTTTTTGACTACTTGCAATGATGAGATAAAGGTCCGTTGTGATGAGGTAGAGGAGGCTTCTAAATCGTTTATGTGGGGAGTACTCGTAACTACTTTCACCTCATCTGGCTTTCGACCATGTGTGTTGCGATGTTGTGGCTTTAGTTGTGGTAGCGGACTCACTACTTCAATCGGTACTATCGTGCTGCTCTCTTCACTTTGTACTGTAAACGAGAAGGCAGTTGAGACATTTGAACCAATAAATAATCTGTGAAAATTTCATCCGAATCGATTCACGCGTTTAGGAGATATCGTGAGACACACAGACATACAATACAAATGCCAAACGTCTCGACTAAGAGATGTTCTCTGACGTTCGGTCTAAAATAATATGTCAGGTCTAATATAACTGACAATTCAGTTATTCTTCTTCACTTCTAGTTCACATACGTATGAACCTATTTAGGAATATTCCATATTAGGATCCTGCTAGTATTCCATATTAGGAAAATCGCCATTTTGGATAGTTCTCTTCCTACAGACGCTTACATGATTCTCTGTGTACTGAATCTTTATGCCCTTATAGTACATTATATATGTAATCAAAAATCACAAACTCAACAATAATGTATATTTCTTTGCGTACATTCAGCAGCCTGGAAATATACGCCCGAGAAACTCAAGTTTCTCAAAAAATTATTCTGCAGCAAAAGAAAATATGTTATCGTTCGGCCTCCAACCACTCATGCGCAGACTGAGGGCGTCACTGTGTACAAGTTTAAGTGAAGCCTTCTCGGTGGCATCAAATAATAGACAAAATAGTGTGGTATTTCAAATTAGGAACGTATTCCATATATGGCGCACCCACCCTACTTTACAGTACAAGAACTGAATAACAGAAGTGATGCTGGATTTGGTTCCCACTCAAGGGCGCCGATCCTGGGAGGGTGGGGGGAACCCAAAGCTCATGTGCCCCCTGTATTTTTGAATATGTATTTTATATGTATTTTCTCTTGTTATATGTACTTTTTTATGAATGGGCCCCCCAAAGTTAGAGAAATCGGCGCCCTTCTTCCCAGTAGGGCTTGCCTGAGATACAGACTTCAAAAGCAATTTGGATTCCATTTTAAATAGTATGTTGCGTAACGTATAGCCTGTCGTATGCGTCTGTGTTGAAAAGAATATTAAGCTCCAATCAATACATCCAATACATCTTTTTTTTTAATTGTATATATTAATTATTTTAGATTTTTATGTAATGATTATTTATGGTGTTTGCTTGTCTCTCTTATTATCGCTCTCTTATTATCGATTTTGTAATATAATCGTACGCATAAATATCATTCTCTGGCAGAAGAGTTGCACTAAGTTGCAATCTCGCTATCTTTGATTCTGGACAGTGAACACAATGGCGAGAAAACATCTACCATTTCCCACTTTAATTTCGCTTTATTTCATCACCATACGGCCAATGAGTGTGATTACAGAGGTAATGGAGGAGTACACACGTGGGGAATTGGCAGACATTGATCTGGCATACGGGAAAGCGAACGGTAATGGCCGTGTGGCATAACGGCTGTACAGACAAGTTTCCTAATCGTAGAATTTCACACCGTGCAACGTTTTCCGGTGTAGATCGAGGATTACAAGAAACAGGATTGCTGGAAGCACACAGGCCCAATGCTGGACGAAACAGAACCGTATGGACTGTAGCTTTTGAGGAGGAAATTCTTGCTTGAGATCAGAGAAAAAAGTCCTCCAGCACACGGGAAATTAACACCCATCATCGGCAGGTTTGGAACATGCTTCACGAAAATCAGATGTACTCTTTCCGTGTCCAAAGGGTGCATGCATTACACGCCATCCACGTAGGCGGGAGTTTGTCCAGTGGCTACGCGAACCATGCTAATATATCCCGCTTCATGTCTCGTATTCTCTTCAAAGATAAAGCTATGTTTTCCCATGATGGAGTGATGAATACTCACATTCAACATTTGTGGTCTGAGGCAAACCCATATGGAATGTCAACTCGTGCCCATCAGGAACGGTGTTCTGTGAATGAGTGGGCATGAATCGTTGATAATTCTCATCAGACCGTACTTACTACCACAATGCCTAACCGGGTGGGGGTATTGGATATTTTTGAAAGACATTCTGCCTGAACTACTAGAGACTGTGCCACTGGCTGTTCATCGAAACATGTGGTTTATGCACAACGGTGCTCCAGCGCATTTGCTGTGGAGGTGCGAAATTGTCGCAACGCATCCTTTCCGAACAAATGGATGGCAGAGAAGGACCGGTATCTTGGCCACCTCGCTCATCCGACCTTAACCACTTAGATTTCTTTTTCTGAGGCCATATAATACAACTAATCTGCGCGACGCCTGTGCAATCAGAGGAGGATTTGGTTGCTCGAATTGTTACTGCAGCGTGGAGCATTCAGGAAACAGCAGGAGTGTTTCAACGCGTTCGCAGCATCTTTCCCTTCGACGCCGCTGAAACCTTTGCATTGAAGTGGTGGGTTGAAACTTTGAACACCTTTTGCAGTGTCCGTTCTGACAACCATCCTCTTTCCATGTAAACAAAGACTCCCCTCTGTACCTTGCTCTCTACAACTACCTTCTGTATGCAGTCCCGTGATACGATTTGGATCCAGAAATATCGGCCCCTGTTACAGTACCTACAAATATCATGAATGGAAAGAATATTTTGTTTCACATTCGTCAGTTTAGAACATTGATTGAAAAAAACGTACTGTAATCGGATTTGTGTGATGTACTGATCGAAATGAATGTGCTAAAACAGTTATGTGTATTATTATTATTATTATTATTATTATTATTATTATTATTATTATTATTATTATTATTATTATTATTATTATTATTATTATTATTACGCGTTCTTTATTTGTCTGTAGTTCTTGTTCAATTACTGTAGTTGTAAAGGTAAATGCGTTCTCAAAAGCGTTGCGATATCATTAATATGAGCAGATCAGCAATCGGAATTTTATTTTCTGTTACTTATCGGCTTGTGCCGTACGTATTTTTACATTCTAGAAACGTAAAGTTTCCAGCGAGTTCTAGTACAACGACTTTACTAGTACTTTTTGAGGAGGTATGCAAGCACATACAGTAATTTTTACTTCATCCTCCACCTTTTATCTTCGTATATGAGTACTGACCTGCCACGTAGTATTATTTTCAGACAGTGAAATGTCCTTTACATGTTGTTGCCCACTCAATTTACGTCATAAAATATCAGGGAATTCCCTGTGTCGCCATTGCACAAATCTGAAAACTGCAAATTTGGATAGAGCAGGTTAGGATCGTTTGTCGATATCATGCCGCATCACGTCTGCAATCAGTAGTTTGTGCAATAATTAACTCTAAAGTTTGTTTTCCCACGCTTTCGGCAGCTTATAACACCTAAACGACACACTTTTTGTCCTATGTGTACTGGAACTTTTTTTTTTGTTTGTTTGTTTGTTTTGCTCTCAGAAATCACCCTTCTGTTTCTGTACAACGAATTTAGCACCATTCTGTGTAACGTCATCAGAATCAATTTGACCACACTAACGCGACAAAAGTAACTGTTCTCAAAAACAGCACACATTTTCTTGGTTACCTGATAATATTACACAACGATATATTCCACATACATTGTGTAAGTCATGCCCTCCCCCCTAGTCATTTCAAGACGAGTTTAATGTTTCATTCTAAGCGTAGCTTCTCCTGGAATAGCACCCAACCCTCAAGTAACTGCCTCCCCTACCACGATATTTCCTAAATCCGCCCATGCCATAAAGTTGTCTTCTAACTGATATTAAGAGTTTTATTCGAAAATCCAAAGCATCAGTAAAAGTACCCACACAAGTACGACCCCGTCAATTGTTTCAGTAATATTGAAATAATTTTAATCTGAATAAAGTTATACCGAAAAACGTAACATTCAGCATTATTATAATGTCTGGGTGGACGGTTGCTAATAATGCAAACTGCGTTTCTGTCGATTTCAAATATTGAACTGAAACTGAACAAAACAGTCCTCAAAAAGGGCCCAACAGTTCTAAACGGAACCGAACCATTCTAAAAACCGAACCGACCACTTTACAAACCGAACCGTTTCCAAACCGAACCGAACCGAACCGGACCGGTTTGAAGTCCAAACCGATTGATTCGGTTTAGACTACAAACCGAACCGAAGCCGGTTAACTGGTTCTTGGAACACCTCTAGTTCAAGGGCAAGCATTTGAAGGGCTGTTCTGTGAGGGAGGCGAACGCTTGACAGATACAAGCCAGAATACTTGACAAGCACCGTGACTTCCCTACGGTGCTAAATCTCTCTTGAACATTAATGAAGGTAGTAGACTCCATATTAAAATAACTAACATTTTTTGTTCCGTCTTCCTACAAAGGAAGAATGTCAATAATATTTTTCCTTAAATGATTTTTTTTTTTTCGTATTAATTCACTTGTTGACTATATTATAGAGTCCAAAAAACAAATGGAAATTAGCACAAAAATATTAAAAAGACATTTTCAGCAACAAAACTTCCGAAGATGAAGTTATTATATTGCATGATATCCCGATGAGGCCTTCCCTATTTATGGTCCTTTAACAAAACTAGTAGGTATTTTATTGTTCGTATTTGAAAATTTGGCAAAAATTTACAGATACAGTATTATGGATAAAACTGTACATACTAATCAATAGTTAATTAAAGAAACAAGAACAATGACCTACAAATTGTACGATACAAGCGTTAGGCGATTCCAACATTTTAAAACAAGATCTACACAAAGAATCAGATAAGACTCTGTATGATTTGTATGATTTGGATTCTACATGCTTGCTATACATGGACTTGCACAATACCCTTTTTACTTATGATGTTCAATAAGAAGTAAAAAAAAAAAAAAAAAAAAAAAAAATAGTGTTCATACAAGTGGCCTTTAGTTCGAGATCCAAATCATGTTAATTTGTGATGAAAGAGAGCATATTTCCTTCCCTCGGAATTCTCTCCTACTGTTTTCATTCTGTTAATTATTTAATTATCATTTACTTTCACTTCAAGTCAAGCTCCTTAGTATACAAGGACAACTGCAAGACATGCAAGTTTTTATTTTATCTTAGACCAGACGCAGTTGTTACTTTTCGAACTTTCTTAACTTTCCAACTTCCGTATCGTTGAAGCATTAAAGACACAAGTGAAAATACGTGTATCAATACATGAGTGGTCCAGTTGCAAAACTCATTAACTGCACCAGAAACAAAACAAGGAGAAATAATGAAAACATTATGTCAAACCCATAATTTTAAACTTCTTCTGGGATGACAAGCATTAATATTTGGGGTCCTAGAAAAAAATATGAAGTAATAACCCCTATTAAAATTTGAAATATGAAATTTGGGTCCCTCCTAGAATTTAAAACCGTAATTTACATTTTTATTACTTCTAGGGCCTCAGTTGGCGTTTTACTGAAGCAGGGCCTAGATTACAGTTATGCTTCATCTTAGGACATTTGCATCTGATATTTATTTAATTCACTGCCAAAGTTGTGTATTAATAGAAATGTACTTTATTTGTCTAATGCAGTGCTTCCCAAGTTTGTTACTTGGCGTCCCATTCATAAATCTCACATACTTCAATCACCCCCATTCCTCACCCTTTTTGCTCGTTGACCATAAGTAGTTTTTGGTTCACCCCTTCTGCGACTTCTCAAATCTTCAATAATAATAATAATAATAATAATAATAATAATAATAATAATAATAATAATAATAATAATAATAATAATAATAATAATAATAATAATAATAATATAACTTTTACATTTTTTGAAAAAAAAAAAGCCCATAAGTATCTATACAGTTTTTGCATTCTTGAAAACCACGAGTCAAATATTTTTAAACATTAGTTTTGTGAAATATCAGAAATTTCATTACTATACCTATACTCTGCGATAGCCTCTTCACTTGTTTAAAAACTGCTTTCTAGAAGCTTTTTCTTGTGTTTTGGGCACTGCCAAATCACACGGAGCTAAATCTGGAGATAGCCATGTACGGTAAAATATGGACACTCATTTGCTGTAGAAATTCCAAACTTTTCGCTGCTATGTATGGCTGCCCATTGTTGTGTTAATAAAGAAAGCGAGACAGTGAAGACTTTCAGTGAGTAGATCTCCAAGCTTCAAAAACACTCGGAAGGTAATAAGTAACGTACCACTCTGTTGTCACTGTAGGTCGATCATGTAACTGTATAGTTTCTACATGGACAGTCTTAGATAAAAGAAATGCCCATAACTTTACCCACGGTGCGTCATTGTTTCAATGTCGAAGGTGGAGTTACATTTCTTTTTGCAATAAAAGATTGGAAATTCGACTTTTCCTTGGTTCTGCATTATCAAGAGTTAATTTTCAATTGGAAAATTATGTATGTCGTTATGAAAGTTATTTTACGTATGTCGTTTTCTGAGTTCTATTACAATTGTTGAGATAATTTTCTTTAATCTTCACTCCGAAATACGGCTAATAGTTTTATACACTCAACAGATTTTACTAACGCGCGCACGTTATATAATATATGTAGGTTTACGAGAAGTATTCGAATATCCTTCCCTTTAGAATATTTATTTCAATGAAACTTTAATAAAAATATGCAGAAAATACTCTACTTTTGACATAAATATTGAAAAACCCTAACCTCACAAAATACTCCTTTAATCAAATTGGTATGAATAAAACACCCTGCTTGTGAATACTACCTATCTTTCAAAACGCATTAAAAACGGATGAGACGTTTTCCTGACCTCGAAAATTACGAATTAGACAAAAATTAAGTATTTTCTAATATTTTATTTTTCACCCCCTCCCCCCTCTGTAATTCTCTGCTGATGGGATGAACTTGGGCTTAAACGCCCTTGGAAGCGTCACTATTCATTTCAGCGACCCAGAAAACTATGGATAGCATACTAATATCAGTCTTTGTGCATTATTTTTACATGTCATTCCACCAAACTCCCATCCATTGAAGTATCTTACTTACTTCCATAGTTTTATCTTTTAATTATTTCTTTTAATATTGAAGTTCATACGAAAAGCTGCTCGCTCCGACTCGATTGTGATTAGCCATCGGCTCGGTAGGGACAAGCCATCGACTGAGCCGATGGTTCGAGCCAGCTAGGTTGGGATGAGCCACCGAGTCCATCGGCTTGGTTCGACTCAGGTATGTGTCTATGGCTTGAACTGGTTCGGTTGGGTGAGCAATCAGCTCGGTTCGGTTCGGCTTGGATGAGCCATCGGTTCGAGCCAGCTCGATTAGGTGAGCTGTTGGCTCGGGTCACTTCTAGGTTCGGCTCGATATGAATGAGCTGTGAGCCGAGCCGTTCGAGCTGTTGACAACCATAAACCCAGACCGAACAGTATTGAACATCTTTGGCCGGCGCCGTATAACTTTTAACAACTTTTCGCTCGAGTCCGAATACTTATTCCTCCAGAACTCAAACCCAGAACCTCGTGACCGATGTTCTTGTCACCTGAAGACTTTTCAAAGACCGAGATCTACAGTCAACTAGTTTTCAGTATTCAGATACAAACTGCCTACCTTTCATGGTTATACACGGTATTGTTATAATAATAATAATAATAATAATAATAATAATAATAATAATAATAATAATAATAATAATAATAATAATAATAATAATAATAAGAAGAAGAAGAAGAAGAAGAAGAAGAAGAAGTAGGAGTAACATAATTGATAATCATTTTGCCCCTGTAGGATACTTGAAAAGAGTATTTGGAACTACACACAGGGTTTAGCTCGAATTGGCTCATTTTGGCTCGACTCGACTCGAAACGGCCCAAGTTCGAATCGAGTTGCAGGAAATTTTTCGAATCGAGCTGAAAAATGTCTGTTTCGAGTCGAGTCGAGTTTCAAAGAAAACTCTCCCGTGCCCATCCGTAGCAGATACTTTTTTTCTTTTTCTTTTTTTTTTCAGAAAAAATCGGATCCCCACTATCCCCTTAGGATATGATTTATAATAAAAGCGATGTGATACCATCCCAGTTTGGATTAAGACCCAAGCCAAAAGTCATTTCATTTGACTTTTCAATTTGGCCGTGATGGTTATGCAAACAAAATTACATTCAAATTTTTTCATAATAATTTATATATTACAGTAACTCAAAAATTATTATTTCCAGTATTTAGCTCCTCTAAAAGCTCACAGGCTGTTTCTCAAAAGACAAGTAGTAGTATAAGTCCTATTGCTTTTATTATGATTACATATATCAGTATCCAAAAATGCCTGAGGTTCTTTTTTCACTTAGATATACTCATATCAAGTAAGTAAACAGAAACAAATGAAAAAGGAAAGGAAATGAAGGCCATGCAAGTAAAACGTAGACATATTCACCAGTATTTAGAATATGCTGTCTATAATGCAGTGAGTGGGTGGATCAGAGTGAACCATGGTGGGTGGTGGGTCGCAGTGGGTCACATGCTGTTGACCCACGACCCAATGACTCACTCAAAAAACTTTACACACTGACCCACTTCATCCCTAGTATGAAACACTGTGACCTTGAACAATTACTATTACCAATACTAGGATTAATTGCATTTTATTTTCACTCACAAAGTTTTTATTTAAATCCCTATCTTCCGCACCAATTTGTAAATTCCGTCCGTATGTCCCTACGGTTACCAGAAATGTCTAAATATTTCTAAGTTAAAGAAAGATACATATCCCTACAGTAGACAATACTTATATTCACTGTAGTTAGTTACCATACAGTCAGCCAGCTAAACTAACTTTTGGCAACCAATTAGTGATCAGCGCGCTGTTGTCAAACCTGGGATGAGTGTTTCAGAGGATGAGTGTTTTGTAATAATGAGGCACTCACTAAGATTATTTAATACGTTATAACAATACATAAATACGTGACATTAATTATAAAATTATAGTAGCATGCGTGTTATTGATAATCGTATTAATTGTTATTACGGGTAAAAGCGGATCTGAAAAGGTAGGGGTATGGTAGGTAGCGGCATGAGGTCGCGCCGTCCCCTTGCCTATCTTTGCCCATTGTAATTTTTAGAAACTGGGGGACGCCGTACATATTTTTTCAAGGTCGGAGGACGGGATCCCCCCGCGTTCCCCTCACTTTAACCCTTAATAATCTTTAGTTCATAATCTTTCAAAGTTTAATAGCATTGATTTACTATTACAAGAAGTTCCTCATATACCTAAAATTTTCTCCTTGGACTCACCTTACAAAAAATTGCTCCCCACTGTGCTAGGATATATATTTTCACTGAAATTTGTTAGTAATTATGAAAACACGAAATAAATTCTTCAATATCCTGCTATTTTGAAAACTCAAATATATATATAGCAGTTCGTACATTGTCAGAGCCGTAGCTAAAGGGGGGCAAGAAGAGCGGTCACCACGGGCGCTGATAGTAAGGGGCGACGAACAAGCAAGAAAGAAAAAGCGCTGGAAATGAGTAAATGACGAGTCATTCCGAAAACTTATTGGTACCCTATTAAATCAATATGTTTGTCAGTTTGCAAAAAAATAGAAAAAAATCTTGCTCGCTCCGCTTGCAATTCGAACGTTTCAATAAGAGTGATTGCAAGTTTTAACTTATTACTTAAAAAAGGTATTGTATATGATTTTTTAATAACGATGTGATATACAAGGTACGGTGTAATAATATCTTATAGTGTACGGAGAAAAGTTTTCAAAATCGGAAACGGTCCAAGTTTGAAATACTTGTACGTGTTCGGCATTGCGATGGTGATGAATTTGCTTAGTTAATCATAATTTTTTACTCAATCAGATTAACCACGATGGTGAGAATGAAGATATGAAAATGAGAGTAGCGAAGAGACATGCAAGTCGCTGTTTGCGCAGGAACATAAACCAGTTGAGAATGCTCGAAGAGTATTGCCAGAGCTAACTTAGAACGAATTATTTTTTTCCGAAATTTATATGAAATTTAATAATTAATTTATTTGTTTAAATTCGATAGATAATACACTTACATATTTGGAACCTGCGTACTAGGGGATCTATTGAATTAGCTATATTGAGCTGTCACATTTTTATCACCGTATATATACTGAAAATGTAGATATAACCAGTGGCCATCGGTTACTATTTGGTACCAAAATGTTCACCATCCTCTTAGGTATTGATCAACACCAATATCATCTCACTATCACTTAAGGTTCCCGAGATATGACTCCTTAAATCTACCGAAATCGGAACTTCTTCCAATATCTTGTAAACGGTAAGAGTGACGCAAAAAATGTCATCACTTCTTTCAGGTAGTTTTTGATGCTCTATGGACTGGACGACTCAAAATTGAAAAAAAAAAAAAAAAAAGCAGATATCAGACACACAGACATAGAGAATTCAGTAACAAACCATTTAAATTCGTTGAAAATGAAGGTAAACAAGGCGAATAATAACATTTTCGAACTTGAAGCAGTTGTAGAATAGGAGCTTAAGGGTCATAACTTAACCCAGAGAATTTCGTCTTTTTCACAGACTGATCACTATCAGTGATTTTTTTCCCCATTCCATTGACATATGAAATGCTTCCAATTTGAAGGAATTTGTTGATTTCTTCATCAACTACTTGTATCGCCAGGATATTTCTTTTCTGCATACCTATCTAGTTGTGTATTGTTTTAATTATGTGGATACATAACACACCCATATATATATGCGTTAGTGTATACCAAACCAGAGATAATTCCCTCGTGTGTGTGTGTGTAGCATACGCGCCTTCGGGGTGGGAGGCCCAGGTTCGATTCTCAGCGGGAATTCATGTGGTTTGGATCCCACTTTAAGCTGTAGATCCACGTCTCATACAGCCTTGCTGCTGAACGGGACACTAAACTCAGATATCTAATCCAATCCAATAAAACGAGAATCAGATAGCCTATTACACTTATTTTAAAGTGAAATAGTGTTATGATTTCCATTGGTTATTCCATGCAATTTGCAGTCACTTCGAATAAGCATACAGGTAATTTTATGAACTACAAATTGGGAAAATATGTGTATTTATTTTAACTAATTGGTTCATTATCCAATCATTTGTCTCTTTTTCTTATAGGCATTACTAAAATATTTATTTAAAACATAATGCAGGCAGAGAAACAAAGAAAAAATAATAATAAGTACGATAAATAAAATAATAAATAATAACTATTCTTGTTTTTAAAGTCAGATTTTTTTTTACAAAGTAACTTTCGGTAAAAGAAATGTTTTAAAAAATAACACGCCTTGAAAATTAAACATAACAAAGAAAACCACAAAAGAAATATATATTTACAATAATATTATGGAAATTTTCCTACTTTAAAATCAGACAAATAAAATTAACATGAAACGCAAGAAGGAATAGACATCATAGCTTCAATGAATCTGTAAGTATTGCAGCAGGTAAGAAATATGACAATTATTTGAGCTGACTTTCATAATTCTCTTCGTTGGCTTTTGCCCCTCGTAACTTATGTTACTCATTACAAACGGATACACAAAAGTTTCTCAAAGAAGTGTTACTCCACGTGGAGTTGATGAGAGTTTGACATGAGACACTGGAATCGTATTGGCTAAAAAGGTCGAAGAATTTAGGGGTGTGGCTGTGAATCGAATAAAGAGCTTTGTTTATGTCTTTTGACGCCAACTAGAGACCCGATGACCGCGTGAGCAGATAGGGACAACTAAACTTCCTTATCCTTTCCTCCTGCTTTATTGTCAATCTTCGGTTTTCTTTAAAACTGGTATTCATAGACGGCACCTGTTGGTGAAGTTCATCTCCTTTTAGAAGAAAGAGCTACTACATGTGTTTGTCAAAATAATTTATTGGGGGGTAATCTTTGTGTAAGCACTACTTGAACTCACCCTGTCCCTGTCCCTTAACGTTACTATATTACTGGCAACCCTGAAACCAACTTAAAAGACGGTATCCTTTTGGTAATATATCTGGTTCCACAAGAAGGAAAGAATAAAAGCGGATGTCAATATGATTTATTGGGGGGTAGTTTTTGGCTGCTCATTTTGTACCCCCCGGTAATGCATGGGCAGCTTCAACCGTGGGCAGGACACCGGAACCATTCGTTCTGAAAGAACGAATCATTCAGTGGAATGAAAAAAATCGAATTTTTGAAAAGAAACGGATTCACTGGCGAAATCAAATAACGGACTTGCTAACTGGAAGGGAAAAGATGGATTCCCTCAGTCGAATAGACCGATTAAGACAGTGGATTCGGTTTATGACAACAGAGGATGAAACTAAAGAACAGAAATGTGGACGTAGTTGATGGGTGGAATAGGACGAACGCAATACTTCAAAATTGACAGATAGTACGTGACAGAAGAAAAGAATGAACCAGTGGCGTCGCCTCATACAGTTCACAAGAGCACATGAACACCAGATATTGTGCACTGTTTGTTGCTCCTTAAGATATTTAGTAACAGTTAGACTATTATTATATTATCGTTTTTTTTTATTTCTTTAAGTTTAAAATACTCTTCGCTTGCTTTGCCCCTTGCGTATATACATTCCATCATCACACCACGTTCATAGCAGGGTTGCGAGCGTGATAGGCAACTCTTGTGTAAGTACAGAAGGTAAGCGCAGGCAGCGGAGCGGAGGAACTAGGGTGTCCTGATGTTCAAAATAAGATTTAAACAATTGGCGTTGACAGCTGTTGTTGAGTAATTTCCAGTAATATGGTGATTTAAACAGAATTAAAGAGTGAACTTCCGCAATTGAAGATAGAATAATATAGTAGTATATATCTCATTTATTTATTTACACTTTTTTTTTATCTCAGTTTCTTTTAATGAAAATAAACTAATGGAACAAACATAATTTCCGAGATTGTACCGAGGAGAATGGGAGGTTTAAAATTCTCTTAAGTTAACGTAGAACAAAATTAAATTTTAATTTATTTTCAAGACTTTTTGGAACTGATTTTTTTAAAATTTCAACTTTCATCTTTAACACATGCGAAATAAAAAAGATTAGTATTGCTATTTGTAGTAACGTACGTTCAGCTATAACACTTCTGAAAAACCGCGGCACTGTTTTCTTTGGGAAGGGGGAGGGCGGAAGTAACTTACTTGGGAAATTGTACTCTCGGAATTTAAGTTTGGAAATTGTACTTTATGCGCAGAGACATTATTCTCTTAGTGTATTTCAGTGGCAAAAGTGATTACGAGTTGTGTGGTGATATATTGATTGACTTATAAATATATTTGATAGTACTTATTATTTCCTTTTTCATCTATTTAGTATTTAGTTTCCATCAGCTATGTATTGCTAGAATTTTTGGTAGATATGCATTCGACCATTTTCAAAATTATAGCTTATATTCATCCTTATACCTCCATTACATCTCTCAATTAAAGTAAAAAGGCTTATATACTGAACTACAATATAAAGATACTAGCAGCGTTCACCCCGCTTCGCTGCGGTCACCCCGGAACGCAATAAACTTTGTTACTTAGATAATTTTTACTTTTTCGCTTTCAAGTGATATGATAAAAACCATAGTAGATTGCAGTAAATGTTAACATTATATCGCCTGTCATTTATGTTAACCCGCCCCGCTTCGCTGCGGTCACCCCGGAACGCAATAAACTTTGTTACTTAGATAATTTTTACTTTTTCGCTTTCAAATTGCAGTAAATGTTAACATTATAGCGCCTGTCATTTATGTTAACCCGCCGAGTCACACGGTCATGCGGGTTGCATATAAATACGTTTATTTTTACCTATGATGAACTAATAACAAAGGATTTGTACGTATGGACACCTGAATGGTCAATTATCTCAAGACACTGGTAATTGAAAATTAAAGTGATATGATAAAAACCATCTAGGGTCCAAATCCTAACAACCCCCCAAAAATGAAAGAAATTGGTTCAGCCGTATTAGCGTGATGAGCGGACAAAGGATTTTGTACGTTCTCTTTTATATATATAGATTAGGTGGGTATATGCCGTATACTCCCGTATACCGTCCTCGGTAGGTTTGTAATGTTAGGTTTTCCTAAAATACTTCCTCAATACTAGTAAATCTAAGGCGTGTTGGATACGGAAGCATTTTTTCGGAACATTTCTTGTAAGAAAAATCTTATCATTGCCCTATTTTGTAGAGGATTCTGTTAAGTGATTGCAAACTACTGTATTTCTTTTAGTGTACTGATGGATTGTGAAAGTTTAGAAAGAAGTTAGAACATAATCGACCAAAGTTAACTATCATTTGGAGGTGAAAACTAAACTGTGTCAAAATTTCAAAGTTGATTTAAACCAATAAATGGCTGACAGATTATGAAATGAAAATCTTATTGTTGCGTCTTATATGAAGAAAATTAGCAGTGGACCTGAATTGTGTAGTATATTTGGGGCATCTGATTGAAAAAATAAAGAATTATGTACTAAACATATTAAAATTATGCTGAATTTAACTGGTGTGAGTACCAAGGGAGCACCCACACGGAGAATCTACCAGGTTCTGATACCTCCCCTACAACTTCTTAGCTCGACATATGTTTGTACACTTTCACAATAAAACTATAATTGTTTAGTAGAGAAATGACTCTTGTAGCATAAAGATTTGATGTTAAGTTCATCTGTACTCCTTCTTTTCTTTGAAAAAAAATTCTAATTCTATATTTTTTTCTGAGAATATAGTTGGCAGAACTTAACGATTACTTATCATTTCTCGGGAGTAGAATTAAATCGGATCAATAGTACATAGATGTAGTGTCTTATAGCATTGGAATTTCCTCTCAAACTTTGGATTCATCCAACAAAATTTTCTGGGTGCGCGCCTGCTAAGTACACCAAATAATCTTTCACAATTCGTTGGCATTATCTTTTCTAATAAGGCTCATAATAATCTTGTAGAAAAATGTCACATTCAATCATTTTTGATTGATTGCATCATATTTTGGGGTGTTTGAATATGCTGCACATCTTCATTAGGAGTCCGAAAATTCGAGTAGCTCTGGCTTTTCCCCGTGGTTTGGTTGACTTCATGAAGTGTTCTGTTCTTCTCATTTGTATAGTGACTAGTGTATGTCTTTGGCGGATAAGATCTGGGTTCAATTCCAGGTCGGAAAGCATCAAACACATTACAGTAATCTCCTTTTTAAACTATAAATCTCGTCTTCTGAAGTCTAATGTCTAACAGAGAAAGTAAATACAAAACAAATAGCTATGAAGTGTCTTGAGACAGCAATGCGAGAGTACATGGGCAAAGCGTTCGTAATTAAAGGTGCATCTGCAACTGTCAAATAATTTGATGGATTGCATGTTGCATACATACTGCTAACAGTTCACAGAACAGGATAAATGGCAATTCAAATATAGGAGATAGCAAACGTTTGGATTGATTTGATTTGATTGTAAGTTTAGTGTCCCGTTCAGCGGCGAGACAATTTGAGACGTGGACCTACAGTTTAATGTGGGATCCGAACCACATGAGCTCCCTTTGGGAATCGAACCCGGGTCTCCCACGCCAAAAGTGCGTACGCTAATAGCGGGCGTTTGGAATCTAATGCAGATGCCATTGGTATATCGTCGTAAAATTGATGGTGAGTCCGTAATAAGAGAATGGCACACAACAAAATTCATGAAAATCATAGTAAACAATCCGACGTCGACTTCAGAAACTGAAATTTTTTTACTATATTAAAAAATATGAAAAAAAAACATTTAAAGGAATGCTGCATTCGCTATAGAATCAATAGAGAAAAAATGTAAAAAGTTAACTTCAGAAGAGTGAGCAGAAGTGATTTCATATTCAAATGGAATGAAGCATTTTTTTATGAATGGGTATGAATATATATAGGATCGGATCCAAGGATTTTCTGCGGGGGGGGGGGGCACGAATAACTACCAGTACATTTGAATTGAATTTGATTTTTTTTAAAATGTCTGTAGGCGTCTGTGGTGTGAATGAGGAATCACCCTGGAAATGCTAAGTGCCTGCTCTCGGTGAATCCTTTTCTTTCAACTTTTATAAAACTGACAAACTACTGATCTTGCAAAACTTCCCTTTGTTTTAAGCCCAAACGGAAACATGGCAACAGAAAATTTCTGAAAGTGTTCCTATTTTCACTGCTTTAGGTAGTATATATTTACAACGAAGGGGGAAGGGTGCAAGTACATCTTTGCACCCCCTAAATCCGGTCATATATATATATATATATATATATATATATATATATATATATATATAGTTACGTTCCCTGGTTTTATCGCTTACTCAGAATACTGAAAGAATTGTAGAAGTAGAATTTTCTAATGGCTGTGAACTTACCAAAAAATTATATCACGAGACGTTACTGGAACGAACCTACCGCGTAGGTCTAAAAACAACCAAGGTTTTCTTTGTGATTTTTCTGTCCCTTCTTAGCAATATTCTGATATAATTCTACCAATGCAACGGAGAGACTATGAAGAGTGGTGCTAGTCTTATCAAAACGTTTCTTTTCTCTTCCATAGGTGTTCAAGGTTACCAGGTCTACTGATTTTTTTTTTATTGCAATACGGATTTTTTTATGCAACCTACACGGTTTTCTTTAAAAATGTGTTGTGGACAAAATCCTGTACGTGAGTTTTCTCGGAGTACTCCCTTTGTTTTAAGCCCACACTCTCATTCCACTAATTCTTCCCTCCTTATTCACTCACCTTAATGATTCGTTTTCCTTACTTTAAAGGGTATAGCTGTGGGACGTTAAACTGAAAAATTTCATTCATTTTTCATTTGTATGCTAATGTAAAATACGCAATCGATTGGTTGATTGGGATTTAATGTTCCTGTTCAACACAAAGGCTTTTCGGTAAGATCTACTGCACAATGCATAAAGTGGTGCTGCGAGACATTACTAGGACTTACATCCAAGGGAAGCACTCTTATTATGATCGAATCCGGAACCATACGCACAAGTAGTACATTAGCCACTTGGCTCAGCCCTCAATTGAATTAAAGCTTGTTTTATGGCAAATAAAACAATATACTGTTTAGAGCGTAATAATACGTATAAGAAATTAAATGAAATCTTTAAGTTTTACGTCCTACGGTTATGCCGGCTAGGCAAAAGGGGACGGCGATGATAAGAAATGAATGAAATGGTAGAATGAAGAAAGTGGGAAGAAACGGGAGAACTCCGAGAAAACCCACACATACGGTGTTTGTTCATCACAAAGATCATTGGTGCGAGTTGAGATCGAACTAAAAAACCTATGCACCAGAGGTGAGCGCTCTACCACTGAGCCACCGCTGCCCTAACATTAAAATCCCTCTACGAAGTTATTTATTATCTAGAAAATAGGCTATTACTTAAGAACATATTCTATGTTGTCGGGAAGAGGGGGTCACAGTGACTCAGTGGTAGAGCGTTCACCTCTGGTGCATGGAGTCCCTGGATCCCAGCTCGCGTCAAGTGAACTTTGTGTTGGACAACCACCGTGTGCGTGGATTTCCTTTCGGTTTTCCCACTTTATTCATTCCACAATTTCATTCATTTCTCATCACCACCGTCTCATTTAGCCTAGCCGGCATAAGCGTGGGACGTAAAACTCAAAGATTTCATTTCATTTCACTGTCGGAAAGAGCGCGTAAAAGTTTACAACCAGTATTAGCGTACTATACAGGAATTCTAGACTTAAGAAGCACGAAAACTTTAGGCAAAATATAGATGGATCGTTTTATTCTCCGGAGGATCGTACAACAAGATCTCTTACGAAAGGAATTTACTTTTTTTTATTACATGTATAACATTTTACTATTTGTGTCCTGACATATCTGATGCTAGAAGCCCATGATTGGATCCAGCTCGCTCCAAGTGGGATTTTGTGGTGGACAAATACCGTGTGCATAGATTTTCTTGAACTTCATTCCGCCATTTGTTTCATGATCATAATCACCATCTTCTTTCGCCTCGGAGCATAAAAGTTTTCTAAAGTAAACAAGAAAACTGTATCCAGATGTGTTTATTGTTGTTTATTATTTTGCCTTGAAATTGTGCACAATAAACTAAACGAGCATTATAACAATAAGTGAGTTAGTAGCACCTCGCACCAGTGGCGTACCCCCTGGAAAATTAAACCCCCTTGAGCAAGATATTATGGAAGAAGAAATATTTACTATATTAACTTATACATAAAAAATCACGTTTGCTCTAAAAGGATATGAAATTGAGTGCATGAACCCCTCTTGATAAAATTGTGCGTACAGCACTGGCTAGAATTATACAGGAGACAAATCATGGAGTTGAACTTATTTTGTGATAATATGAAGCTTCATATGTGGATCCATTATTGCAGACTGACTGTTTGAAACACATATATTCACTGCCGGAATAATAAGTTTATCCTCTATTATATTCAGTGATTTCAAGATTTCGCCAGAGAGACGGGATATACAGAGGGTGATAGTAGTAAAATGAAATGAAATCTTTAAGTTTTAACTCCCACGTTTATGCCGCCTAGACTAAAAGAGACGGTGGAGATGAGAAATGAATGAAATGGTGGAATGAAGAAATTGGGAAGAAACGGGATAACCCCCAGAAAACCCACGCACACGGTGTTTGTCCACTACAAAGCTCACTTGGCGCGAGCTGAGATCGAACCAAGAACCACATGCATCAGAGGTGAACGTTCTACCACTGAGTCACCGCGGCCCTAAGGTGACAGTAGTACTGCAAAAATGCTGTTAACCCACGTGGAGCACGATCAAAGACTTGCTCAGGGTGAAGAATATCTCTCTCTTGTCCTAACCCTTGAAGGAGCTCCTTCATGCCTAAGCGGTTAGCATACGCGCCTTTGGCGCGGGAGACCCGGATTCGATTCCCGAGGAAGCTTATGTGTTTCGGATTCCACCTTAATCCGTAAGTACCGTCTCATATAGCTTCACTGCTGAAAGGGACGTTAAACTCAAAATCAGTTCTAACTCTTCAAATCATCACTGATTACATTTATTTTACTGAAAGACAAACAGGGAAATCAACGCCCAAAGCACTACTACAATGAGTTGTAACAAAGTGCGGACTAGTAGTCATTGGTAGACATAAAACATGACAGAATATAATACCTTTTTCTTAAAAAAATTTCTACAAAATTTTAGGAACACTGTACATGATGCGTACGATCAAGGAATCGGATTACATACGAGAAAAGCAAATTATCGTACTTTTACGCTTAAGATCGTATGTCTGGCAACACTGATACAATAAATATAACAGACAAAAGCTAAAATTCAGGCAGAAATAGAGCTTTCTGCACGTGTCTCGAAACAGCAATCCCTCCCCCTACACCTCCTTCTTCTACCCCTAAAAAACAACTGCAATAATTTATCAGTTGATAAAAGTTGTTTGACCAGTTTGCCTGAAAAGAGAACTCACACAGAATGCCATATGGGAACTAGAAATTCTTCAATTCATCGGAACCAAAGGATTCGATCTAGAAGGAGGATCGAATCCTTGTTTACAGGAATCAGAGTGGTAAACCAAGAAACTCGGAATCATAGAGAAGAGCTTCCCGGAACCAAAGGATCCTTGTTTGGAATAGGTTGACAGGAATCGATTCCAGAAAGAAAAAAAAAGTGTTCATCACTACGCAGGCCGGTACCCAGCCCAAAAATGTAGGGGGGGGGGGCGATCGAACCATATTATATTTCGAGAGCAGGAAAATTCGATGTAAAAAAAACTCGGTGTAGGAAAATTCGGTGTACGGAAAACTCGGTGTGGGGAATGTTAGGTGTAAAGAAAGATTCGTTGGAGGATGTCTCCTAGAATTTTCTACTTAAAAAAAAAAAAAGTAGGTTACTAGACTGGCAAAGTTGAAAATTGTAGATTTTTCAAAAATGTTCTGACGATTTTATGTCTATTTTATAAATAAATATTTAAATCTAAATTCTTCAAAACTGACATAGTTTATTTGTTACTCAAAGATGTAAAAATAAATGCCTCAACTAAAGTATCTACGCCTGATTGGAGGAAATGAAAAAATGAAATCTGTAAGTTTTACGTCCCACGATTATGCCGGTTAAGCTAATGGGGCGTTTACACTTGGTCGATTTAGTCGCACGACTAAATCGACTCGCTGGATTTGCCACTAAATCGAAGCAACCAGGAAGCAACTAGGCCGAATCAGATCGATGGATGTGTTCAATTATTTCAACCACAGAAAATAGAACGTCTTTCAATTCAGTTACCAGTCGATTAGTCGCCTTCGATCAACAAGCGATTAAGTTGAATTCCTGTTTACACGGTCGATTAAATTGAAAGTGACGTCAATTCAACTGAATCGAACGCAAATCGACTAAGTGTAAACGCCCCATAAAGGAGACGGTGATGATGAGAGATGAGTGAAATGGTGGAATGATGAAAGTGAGAAGAAACGGGAGAACCCCGAGAAAACCCACGAGCACGGTGTTTGTCCACCACAAAGTCCACACTGCGAGAGCTGGGATCGAACCAGGGACCTCAAGCACCGGAGGTGCCTGATTGGAGGAGAAGTCAATAAGGAGTCAATAGGGTTGCAGTACTTGCATACCTTAACTTAAGGCAAACAAATTAAAGTGTTTGATTGGAGGAGAAGTCAACTATTTGTACAACTATTATCTGATAAAACCATCCTGCTTTATATTGCCCTTTCCACTAAGACATTTTTGATCAATATACTGCATCTTACATACAGTATGTATATACAGAGCGAGTCTTTCAAAACTCACGGATTTCATTTGGCTCTAGAATTTCTAACTGAAGCCCGATTTTCATGCGGTTTGTTGCAAATCATCAAGGAAGGATGGGAGATTTATGGGACTATGTTTACTGGTTTAAATTCATCCGGGGTAATATCGAGCAGGCCGCAAGAAAAACAGCAAAAATTCGCCATTATACGTTACAGTTCGAATGAGATATTGGATATTTGAAGCGAAATTGAAGATGAGATGAGATGATTTTGAGTTTAACGTCCCGTTCAGCAGCAAGGCTATATGAGACGCGAAATTGAAGAATACAAATTAAGTGTTAGTGGTAACACACATAAATCATATGTTGAATAGAGATTTCTTGGGTGACTTAAGGGGATGTCTACCCACTTGCAAGTGTTTCAGGATCCCTATAAGATAACACGTAGATATTTCTATGTGAATATTTAACAAGATATTGCACTTACCGTCTCAAAATTTTCCATGATATTTTCCAACAGCAATACCTATATGTTCATTGTTTCTGTTTTTGATTTAATGCCCCAGATCAATTTAGATTAATTATAATGTATACTTCCGTTTACACTTGGCAACGTAGAGGATAGAATTTCTCCAGGAATTGAGAGCTCTCTGCTGAACCTCTAGCCCTAATAGTCTTCGCGTCACGTGGTAGTGATTTATGAGCGCTTCTGGCTAAAAACAAATGTTGTCTCTGTTTCTTCCTTTTTTTTTTTTTTTTTGTCAAAAACTTGTTTTGGGCAGCTTTGTCCTCAGTTTTGTCCACTGCCTCTATCGAGATAGCAGTTATACAATGGAGATCGTTTGCAGATCTCATAGCAGATAATGTAACATTCTTTGAAGAAACTCGAAGACTGACATACGAACCGCGTGACAATTTGGGTAGGGAATCTGGAGCGTTGCAATTTTGTGTTCTGAAGTCCGCCTTATCACACAAGACGAAATGACCATAAACAAGAGACTTGTGAAGGAAGAAGGAAAATGTTCTTAGTAATTGTATCCAATTGTTTCCACATTTTTCACCTTTCCCCCCGAAAGATCCCTTCGAAAAGGGAAAGAGGGGAGGGCGATTTTGTGACCCTTGAGTTTTAGAATAGTCTTGAAATGAACTGCAAAGTGCACTTACTGGAAATTCTACTGTCGTTGTGCTATAATATCTGTGTTGCAAGAAGTGTGACAAAATGAAGGAATCAAAGAGAAAAAGAATTTGGTACTCTCTCCTTCCAAAAAAGAAGTCTCGCCAAGCTAATTCATATGTGTGGTCGATCTCAGAGTATGGAGTTCAGAGACTGGATAGTTAATATTTACCATTCAGGATTACCTTACAACCAATTAAATTCCATTTTCACCTAGCTTGGGCTGGGTTTGGGCAACTCCCTCTTGTGCAGTCGCCTGGACCCAGATCAGGCTCGTATTTATGGACATGTGTCTATTTCCGGATCACTTCGGAATTGATCCTTCGTTAATAACCATTCAAGTTCATTACTCTATTTCCTGAATTATCCAGTAATCCTTTCTCCTCCAATCCTTTATCTTTCTTCATTCTTTCTCTTTTTCCTTTCTTCTCTGCCTCCCTCTGCTACTCTTCTTTCTCACTCTTCTTTTTCCTAACACTAACAAAACTGAAAAACGGTGTCGTGACGGGGAGTAGTCGCTATCAGCACGGTCAATAAGTTGTTTCGATAGTTTTTTTTTCTTTCTTCGGGAGTCCGATATGGAATGATTAACTCGAAAATGAACATATACAGAAAGAATAATAATAATAATATTTATTCATGATTTCAATTATCAGATAGGAGAGTATTGTATTTCTTCCTTACTTCGGGCGACTCCTCCTTCCACCCACGAATAAAATTACCCGTATACATGACAATAGGAAGGTATTTCGTTGAAAAATATGCTTTTTGTAGGATCATTTTAATTTCAGGCATATAGTCATTCTACTCCTTTTCATAATGTAATTAATATAGATGTATGCACAGTATAAATGTAATGTGTTAGAGATGTAATAAACTATTTCGTTGATAATTGTTTTTGGTAGAATCATTTGAATTTCAAGCATAACGTCATACTAAGGGGTTCCATAGTCTTGTGGTTAGAACTTTTGACTCCTGTTCGCGTGATTCTAGGTTCGATTCCCTACTAGAATACTCAAATCATTGGCGTTTGCTCATCGTTGTGAGGCAAGCTGAGGAGCCACGTGATTAAAAGACGTGACAGTCTATAGAATTAATATAAATGTATACACAGTACAAATGTTGTTTGACAGTAGTAAGGTATTTCGTTGATATGTATATACTATTTCTAGGATGTATACATTTCTTTGTATACGACTTTTATAATGTATAATGTATTCTTATAATCAAGAACGAAATTTTAAAATTCTTCTTCTTATTATTATTATTATTAAGTATTCTGCCTTTTGGCCGGTCCTGGGACTGGTGAGATTTTTTTCGTTTCTTCTTAATTTTCAGTTTGGACCTTGAAATATTTCTTCCATGTTTCTCGATTTTCAGCTTCTTCTTAATAATAATTAATTATTAATGCTTAATAATAATTAGGCATAACAATGTTAGAAAACTGAAATATTTTAACAGAGCAGTCGATTTCCACGAATGTCTAATAACAAATTTTACCACCCAAGTGAGATTTATACCACTTGACACGATGGTTCGGAACTCATGACTATCATATTTGTGTTACAAAGTTATTTTCTAAAGACAGCTGTTTATTAGTCTAAAATCTAAACACAGCAATACAGCCCATAGGGGCCTGGACATGCCAGCTGGTAAACATTCACAACCTAGAAGATCGTGATCAGTGCAATGACATCAAACAATCCTTTCGTCTTTCTTGGCCAGAGATCGCTACCACTTTATTCGGATAGTTCTCCATTTCTTTCACGATGTTGACTCAACTTCGGAAGTTGTGAGCTTACACTGGCAATCGAATCCTATTCTACGTACAATGGAGACACAATATAATGAGATTCAGCTAAGGAAAAACTCCTAAATAGTCATTAGTAGGAAACGAAGCTGAGTACTATTCAGGAATGAATTGTTGATCATCTCTTAGGGGGAGGATATTTTCGAGAAAATGTACGCATGGAAAATAATAATAATAATAATAATAATAATAATAATAATAATAATAATAATAATAATAATAATAATAATAATAATAATAATAATAATAATAATAACACAGCTACACAAAAAGAATAAAAGTTCTGTGCACCAGACCCCAGGGTATGGATTCAAAATATTTTGGTACCCAGAATCCAAATTTCGAAACCCCAGGACGATTGACCGTGATATTTTTTTAAATGGGCGATAAACATAAGCAAACGTAAAACAGCACTTACGTTCTTCGCCCATAAAACAAAGTTGACACGGTCAAATCGTCCTGGAGTTTCGAAATTTGGGTTCTGGGTACCAAAATACATCGAATCAATACCCTGGGGTCCAGTGCACAGAACTTTTATTTATTTTGTGTGGTTGTGTAATAATAATAATACTGTATAAGGAAAAGGAATGAAGACGTACTAAAGGAAGCTAATGAAGGACGACAGATCATGAAGATAATAGGAAAAAAAAGAAACACATGCTTGGACATCTTATTCGGCACTCCGATTGGATCACCATGTTGACAGGGGAAAAGGCAGAAGAAAAACCAGGAAGTGGAAGATCAAGGATAGAAAAATCTATAAGTTTTACGTCCCACAGTTATGCCTGGTAGGTTAAAGGAGCTAGTGATGTTGAGAAATGAAGGAAATGGTGGAATGCAGAAAGTGGAAGGAAATGGGAGAACCCCGAGAAAACCCCCACACATGGTGTTTGTCCTCCACAAAGTTCACTTGGTGCGAGCTGAGATCGAACTAAGGACGCCATGCATTAGAGGTGAACGCTCTACCACTGACCCACCGCGGCCCGATCAGGGATAGATGCAGTTACGAAGAAGAGACCTTATCAAATTATAAAACAGCTCTCCCAGGGGAGAGAAAAGTTTTAAAATTTCCTTCTTGCGCATCAACCTATGATTGAAGTGAGAAAGATTATTATTATTATTATTATTATTATTATTATTATTATTATTATTATTATTATATCGAGAATGTACTTCTGGGTTCCCTCCTTAAAAAATACACACACTATTTCCAATTATGGTTATCCTACTTTTTACAAATTTGTCTTTTTTTTCCTCTGTCTTTCATTCCCATCATGCGATGGGTGGGCCATAGAAGGTGACGCCTTTTCTGTGGCCAGAGTGATCAAATTTGTCTAATTCAATATTGGTTTAAATAGTATTAGTTTTCAAGCTACATATATGAGTTCTTTGACTAACTGAATTGTATCGTTTGTATCGTTTTACACTATATTTACAAAGTTAGGCCCGAAAAAGTCCGAGAAATATGGTTGTATATTTAAAAATTCACAGCCCGAACCCAGGGGCGTCATTTAGGAGGACAGGGAAAGGCATTTGCCCCCCTCCCGAGTTTGAGATTTATATAATTTTATCAATAGCATAGTAGTAAATCAGTAAAAAACGCGAAATTTTACATATATCAAGGGGTCTTGATCCCCCAAGCCAAATCTGAAATGACGCTACTGCCCGAACCCCTCCCAGGCCCGAAGTGATACATTCTTTGTAGGCCCGAGCACGTGCAGACCTCTAGTGCAGAGGCGTTTCAAGTGGTGGGCGACTGCCCACGGCCTTGCATCTTGAGGGACCTCGCAAAGATCAACGAGCCTAAATCGATTTAGCACTCACTTTTGTCGATGCAACAATAGAAACAAATATGAATTCGGACTTAATTACAGAAAAACAATACGCTTCAAACTAACTTTTCATCTATTCGTATATATTAGATCGCTAGCATACGCGACAGGCGGCGAGTTTATTTTAAAATTGCAATAATGAATGTGTATAAGTCTTTATCGTTGAGATGAATTGTTTTCGATAAATTTTATTATAATTAGCAATTTTTAAAAAAGGGGGCAGGAAGGACTCGTAAACCTTATTCGCCTTCTGTGCAGATGGTATGGTAAAAATCAATACTGGATAATGAAAGTGTAAGTGTAAAGGCTAATATGGAACAGAGAAACAAAAGAGAACTTCTTCAGAAGGGAATTGGGAGGGGAGGGGATGAGAGTACAATGCTGTGACACTTAAAATGCGTCTTGATTTGTATACTTCAACAAACTTTTCTTATTAGATTACGCAATTTCTAGTTTCTTACTCCGATTATTCAAAGTATTCAAATGTTCTCGGAGGGAGTGACCGCCCCTCCCTTTAATCCGTCCGTGGTGTCATTCAGTTTGGCTTTTCGCTACTAATTCAAAGTGCTTTCCGAAACAAGTTGTCTTCTTGTGACAGCAGGGGGTGGAAGAAACAAACAAACCGTGAAAGGAAGAAAGAAGAGGTTTTGGGCTCTTCCAGTCCAGACCATTCTAACCACTGAGAAGTGAGAATCACAACGTGATTTTTCTGGTAAGAGCGTCCTTTTAAAAGCAGCTAACAAGCAAACAGATGGTCAGCCCTCTCCCCTCTGCAGCATACTTTTTATTCTCTGTTGCCAAACTTACTGAAGAATATATTGCAATTAATCTAACGCATGTAACGTAAATTGGAGACCGTGGTTGGATTTATATGGGTCTTGTGTATTTGTATTAAAAATTTCAAGTTATTACCTGCAATACTTTGTTAGAAATTACCATATTAAATTTTACATGTTATCAAATGGAGAGTTAGAAACCTAAGCGGAAATGGTAGGAGATCCCCTTAAGGCCAATCTACAACATAAAAGATCTTGTACAAGATCTTGTAGCTGTCATAAAAAAATCTTGAAACCCAATCTTTCTATTTACTGTCTACACATATCAACTTCTTGAAAGCAAGAAAGACATTTCCACCCATGCAGCACTGCGCTCTAGTGGACAAATAGTGAACCTTCTCATTACAGGGTTCTGCCTGGATGACAAATGGGTTTACCTGAAACCTGAATGAAGTCTATCTATATATTGTATTTTTCTTCACATTTATGTGGTTTTCAGATATTCACTATTTTTAATTAAGAGTTCAAATACAGAATTACACACCTCCAATTTTTTAAAAAAAACTTACATTTGACCTTTTTCTAAACAAAGAATCGCAAAATTTGAAATATTAAAGAAATTGGCCTTCATTCCCTCTTCAACATCGAAATTTTTGACAACGCTGCAGCATGTGTTCAGTTATTTATAACAAGGAGTTGATATGCCGAGTTTCACGTCCCTTACTTAAGGGATTTCTAAAATACTCTCGGTAAAACATTTGAACACCCATTACCGCTTCCCCATTTGAGTTCGTATTTCAATTTAAAATCCTTTCTGATTCCTTGCTATCATATTAAAATGATTTTTCTTCCAAATATCACATTTTTTAGTATATTAGTATGACCTGGGCCAGTGGTGTAACTACAATGGAGCGAGTGAAACAGTTGCTCCAGGGCGCACAGTAAAAGGGTGCATGTGCGAACGGACTTTATGCAAAGAACGTTTGAAATCATTTCAAAAGGTACGCTATGACTATTAGCAATTAATTGGCAACAGCCGATACCGGAGGCGGATATAGGAATTTTTGAGGGGGCGGGCAGGTTTGAAAAATAAACTTGAAACATTTTTCGATATTTGGTTCGCTAACTAAAAGTGTGGACTGCAGTGCTTCATAATTCGTATTTATCTCCACCCTTCTAGAGGCGGAACTGAGGAGTGGCGAACGCACCCAGAATCTTCCTTTTGAAAGAAGTTTTATATATATTTTTTTCCTACAGCCTTTAAACAAGCGCTCCGTTAGGGACTAATTTATATATTTTACTCCTCATGGAATATGGATTTCTCTCAGGATTAGAAACCTGCTTGTGTTTGATTATTTTTGAAAGTATATTTTAACATCAAAAGATGATATTATATTACGAACGTTTCTATTCTATCCATTAATTAAATCACATCTAAAAGTGAGACAAGTGTAATATCAGAGAAGGGGGATGGGATAACGAGTCAGTTGTTACGCCATGCCAGCTCTGTTGGCCCGTGTTTCACGATGCGAGCAGGTGTTTTCACGATTCATCTTACAAATATCTCCCAAACCGTTACTCCCTGTTTAAAATCTTAGTGAACCTTCTTTGTAGAAATAGTCTTAGAAATAAAATGAAAAACGAACAAACAAGCCAGACTGTACGATAACGAAGATATGAGTGATACCGTAAACGCTTCCAGAGGGAGGGGGTCTCGATTTTTACAAATATCCCCTAATCAGTTACTTCCAGCTATAAATTGTACTGAATCGTATTTGTACTACGTAATCTTAGGGGGAAAAAAGAGTGAACGCGCTAGGGTATATAGTAACGAAGATATGAGTGATGCCATAAACGCTTCACAGGGGGGTTTAGGGGAATAGCGGGATAAGCATCGGGGAGAATTTAGGAGAATTTTGAGAAATTATACCTTTACATGTGTGCTAACGATTGGTAGATAATTCATCTTGCTACAAATTTGTTCTGACATTTTCCCTTCATTGACCGGGCTAGTGGGCAATATATATACAGTATATATAACCGGGTCACGGATAATTCGCAACAGAAAATGAAAAGGGGTCAATTCCCACCAGGAAAGCAAAAGGAGATAGGTTATTCGTTATACGTACAATATACCTAATAAGAAAAACACTTGTAGATGAAATATAAGCTTTAGAAATATGAACTACTACTACTACAACTATTATATTATTACTATTATTATTGACCACATAGGTTCGGAGGCCAATTCACCAAAATCTGTTGACTCCATTCTTAGAAGCCCATTATTATTATTATTATTATTATTATTATTATTATTATTATTATTATTATTATTATTATTATTATTATTATTATTATTATTATTATTATTATTATTATTAGTTTTGAAATACTAACAGCTGAACTTCCTATTTGCTACTTATTTCCTATTTTGATGAATGTTGAACAATGACTTATGAGTAGAGACCGGATGTTTAGGCATTAAAAACCTAGAAAATAGGCACTTAAAATTTAAAAAATAGGCAGTAAAATAGGCACTAAAGTGTAACTCGAAATAACAAAGATAAATACTGAATACAATTAAAAAAATAAATTCAAGTCATAGCTATTGTTCAAAGAATATAGAAACATACCTGTTTGTTAATATTTTTAATGTATATATAAAAACGAAGGTTGAAATGTATTCCATGTATATTTTGTAAATACATTCTATACAGCGCTTTATCACTACATATAACAGTCCAAATTCTATACATTTTAATCAATACACATAGCAGTCGAAAGTTTTACAGCACTTTATTAGTACACATAGCAGTCCAAAGTTTTATTGCATCATATTACTACAGACAGCACTTATTTCTCGAAGAGGCAGAATCCTTTCTTGAGATACTAAATTATATATTTTTACCAATAAAGCATTATTTCGAAGAAAATGCATAGAATAGGCAATATTAGGCACTAAAGCAATTATTTAGGCAGGGAGGGGCCAAATAGGCAAAATAGGCAAAATAAAATTGTCTTAAATTGAAACTATAACAACCTATAAAAACTTTAAAACGTTATTTTTGACCATACCTTTAATATTAAAGAATAGGCATTTTGCCTAACATCCGGTCTCTACTTATGAGAAATGATAACTTCGATTAAAATTTATTGTGATTACAGAATTTAGCTTGAAGTACCGTGATGAATTCAATATGCTATTTCGATGACAGCAGAAATTATATTCTTTTGACACACATATTCATATGGCCACGTCTCTCGCAAGAGGAAACCAAAAGTGTCATAAAATCCTGACGTAAGTTGTTAATTTATCACATCATTAACTTCACGAGTGATCAAAATGATGTGTTTGTGCATATAGCTTTCATTTTATTTATAGACCCTATTAATTGCTGTATATTTATATTTTATTGTTTGTGAAGTCAGTGTCAAGATTTTGTATCCTTGGCCTTTTTCTTTTGGCGCGAACAATTTTTTTCATTCATTCATGTCTGCATACTTTCTTTCATCTGTAGCGAAATGGATCCTCAGAAATGTGCATCGGTATATATAAAAGAGCAACCTTTGTGTAGATTTAGGCCACCTGTCCCGAAGGAAAAGAAAGGATGTTTCCATGCTTCTTTCCTACCGCGTAGGGTCTTTGTTTCTTCGATTCCCAGTTTCAGTACAGTGCAGTTTATTGTACGTGTAACATGGAGCACGTTGCTAGTACACTTGGAGTGGAAGAGCAATTTGTTTTGCCCTGTACAAAAGCTCCAATTTAAGCAATACTTTACATGCAGTAACATAACTAGGTGGTTGCGTGTTAAAAGGACATTAGAAGAACTTAAAACACTAAAACGGCGTAATCGAATTTTCCGAAGAAATAAAATTAATTTCGATGATTTTTTCCAAACCAAACTTTGACTTTCCGCTGAATAAAGTCGAAGTCACTACTCCAAAAATGAAATGAAATGAAATCTCTAAGTTTTACATCTCACGGTTATGCTGGCTAGGCTAAAAGAGGCAGTGATGAAGAGAAATGAATGAAATGGTGAAATGAAGAAAGTGTGAGGAAACGAGAGAATCCCGAGAAAAAACATGCACACGATATTTGTCCTCCAGAAAGCTCACGTGGCGCGAGTTGGGATCGAACCAAGAACCCCATGCACCAGAGGTAAATGTTCTACCACTGAGCCATCGCGGCCTCTATTAATAAAATTGCAAACCTTTATTCATGTTATAAGTCTCAGCATACAGTACATATATACATTGTATTATTTATACCTTTTATAAACTATGAGATGTAAATAATGCCACGGACCTTCTAACGTCGTAAATATATTTCACATGAATTACTTTTCTATATTGAAAGTATTTATGGCGAAAACCTATCAACACGATATTTTCAGATTTCGAACATCCAAAACTGGAACGTTACGCGCTTAAAAGTAGGTCAGATAAGCTAGTGAATCTGCATGCATAGTAAAACTAAGTGAAGTTGACTGATAGTAACTCCCCCTCCATCACATTTGGTGCCTCAACTCTCTGTGCTATTCGCCTATCTTCACAAAATTGATTCCCTCCCTTCACAGTGTTTCACGAAAAGCACTTGGACCCAATAGAGCGCTCAACTCTTACTCGTTTGGTCCATAGGTCAATTTCAGCCACTGTCAAGTGAGCTATTGGTGGACAAACACTGTGTGCTTGGGATTCTCCTGTTGCATCCAACTTTATTCAACCATTATCACCTATCTCATAATCAACCATAAGTCACGTTAACATGTTACTAATATATTAAACTTAAAGCGAGTTATACTAAAGTAATCGGTAATTAAAGAAATATTTAATTGACGTTATAATAACTGTTGTACTTACTCAGGCTTTTGTTTCCTTCCTTTGTTCTTTTTAGTTGTAAACAAACCTCGTTCAGTAAATGACTCATCATCATCATCATCTTATTATTATTATTATTATTATTATTATTATTATTATTATTATTATTATTATTATTATTATTCACCAATTTAATGCCCGAGGCTACAAATATCGTTCGGTAGTTAGTAAATATATGAAGCTTATAATAAACTAATAAAAGCGTGTTGCGTAGTAAAGTATTAACAGCACGAAGTAGAAGATATAGAATGAGGGGTGTTACGACCTCCCATGCCATGATACGAAATGCATAAACCGACTCGCAAGAAAACGACAGTTGTTCTTTGTTCAATGACGTCACTCATGATGAAAGAAACAACTGTCCATAGGCGGTCAGAATCTCACATACAGATGGATGTATGAAATATATAGCTGACGTATATAATATACGTATACATGTGTAGTATACGGAAGTTTGTTAGATGTCAGACACCCTGCAGCGACATGATATAATGTCTAAATGAGAAAAAGGCAGTAACTATGTAGTATATGGATAACGTATGCTCCGTACAGATTTCCGTACTAATCGTAAGGATTCCATACATTTGTACAGCGATGGACACTTCTAAATGGTACACCTTAGCCGTAAATCTCCATATGGCTGTACCATTTAGAAGTATCCGCCGCTGTACAACATACCGCTGTCCGAATAACGGATTTTTCTCAGTGTACACATAATTCTATACTATATGCAATAGTATCATATATACTTTGATTTTCATATTTATATTGCCAATGTAAATAGCAGCAATACAAAATATCAATATCAATATCAAAATACTTTTTTTTTTTTTTTTTTTGTAGTTTCAATCAAATCATAGGGTCAGATAATGGGGGATCAGGGCCGTCTTACGCATCCTTTTGCATTGTTTGCTTAATATATGGCCAAACATGTCTTAAGGCTGTGAACTGTGGAACCTTTTACGTACTGCGAGCAGTGGCGGTTTTAGCGGGTAGACACGGGGCTACCCAAAAATATATAAAACTGAAAATATATAAACACTAAAAGATATAATAAAAAGTAAATATATTTTCACTTTTTCTATTAATGGTAAATAATTATTTAATGAACAGCATCAACAACTACTGTAAAAGTAATTTCCTATTGTCATTAATCAATCGAATGTGCATATGTATCCATACGTGAGGAGCGGACCTACCCAAAATTAAAATCCTAAAGCCGCCCCTGACTGCGAGCTTTAGCATGTTGGAGGTGAACTACTGGAAAACAATACAATTGAAATGACTTGATACTAGACCGAAGTAAGTTTGTTTTATCTTTGTTTTAGCTATAATGTCAAACGGTTTACTTGCAACTGAGTCAGTCAATTTTCAATTTCTATGCAGTTAGCTTTCTTTCTTTTTTTTCTTTTTCTTTAATCACATTCATTTTTACTGATATAGATGTGAATAACGCTGCTAATAAGAGAATAGTATCTAGTTATTTTTCCAAGAAGAACAAGTAGAATAACATCTACAATTTATGATAAAACTAAAAGAAAGAGTTATTCTTCTTACAGAATTATTGCGAAAAAATGAAATGAAATCTTTAAGTTTTACGTCCCACGGTTATGCCGGTTAGGCTAAAGGAGACGGTGATGAGATATGAATGAAATAGTGGAATGAAAAAAGTGGGAGGAAACGGGAGAACCCCGAGAAAACCCAGGAGCATGGTGTTTGTTCACCACAAAGTCCACACGGCGCGAGCTGGGATCGAACCAGATACCCCAAGCAACGGAGGTGAACGCTCTACCACTGAGCCACCGCAGCTTCTATCTACAATCAAAATATAGACATAATTAGAATAATTGCAAAACCTAAGGATTTCTGCTCAAGTACAACCCTGAAAACTATGTACATCGGTTCAAATTTCCATTTAATCCATCATATATATATATATATATATATATATATATATATATATATATATATATATATATATATATATATATATATATATATATATATATATATTATTTGGTGACAATCAGTTTATCGGAAAAAACATTATTATTATTATTATTATTATTATTATTATTATTATTATTATTATTATTATTATTATTATTATTATTATTATTATTATTATTATGAAAATTAGTAATTGTGAAAGATAATAACTTCGATTAAATCTGCTATGATTACAGAGTTTAGCTTGCAGTACCATCCTGAATTCAGTATGCTATTTTCATATCTGTGAGGAAGCTAAATTATTTCGATGTCTACATTCATGGAACCGAGCTGTTAACAAAAGAAGAGACACTTGTTTTCCCTGGCAGTCGTAAAAATGTGTATTTTGGCTCTTCCCCCTCCAGCCCAAAAGAAACCGTTGTTTCGGAAGCGGCGCAACTGGATTTTCTTTTATGTCAGCGGGAGGGCGATAGCAGGTAGCAAGCAAGACGGCCCAAAAAGTTGGACACTGTTGAACTTCTTGCAAGATGGAAAAAATGTTTTATGACCCTATCAAGACTATGTGTACACGGGGAAATATGGTAGGGTTTCAAGATTTTTTTTTATGACAGCTACAAGATCTTGTACAAGATCTTTTATGGTGTAGATTGGCCTTTAGAGTGGGTAACTGAAATCTTCCACAACAACCGCCAGCGGGGTCCGATGCTTCCCTGTCTTACTCAGAAGCGACTCCTGTTTCCTGTAATTTATTCACTAACGACCATATTATGTTCCTGTTTGGGGCAGAACGTGAGGCAAAGTTGCGTGTAAATGCCCTTTGCGTAGCAACAACAGATTCCGTTCTCCAAAAACTTTTTAACGATAAAATCACGTTGCTCCAAAGAGTACATTATTGTAACTGTGTTCTGATCATATTGATACAGTAGCACAGCATAATTCTCAATATAACGGCCTAGTTTCCTGTTTCTTATTGAGCGTCGCGAGATTGCCATCTAACGAAGAAACTCAAATCTCCACACCGCACCTCACCTAATTCCAATTCGGTACAGTGGCGAATATTTGCTGTTTTTCTAGAGGCGTAGCCGGTATTATCCGAAATGAATTTAAACCAGTAAACATAGTTCCATAAATCTCCCAACGTTCCTTGATCATTTGCCACAAACCACATGAAAATCGGACTTCAGATAGAAATTGTAGACCCGAATGAAACCCATGAGTTTTAAAAGAATCACCTTGTATATTTTCTATGATGTACGTACTATAGGAAAGGTGTTTTTAGTTGTTCCTATAACTATTCTCTGAACTTATAGTTGTAATTGTTTTATTTCTGACAAAAAGTGTAAGTTTCATTGCATGATGAAAATAGTTTATAGTAATATCCCACCAAAGACGTAAAAGAGGTATTGGACTCAAGGCAAAAAAAAAAAAAAAAAAAAAAAAGTAAAAAATAAAAATAAAATAAAATAAAATAAAATAAAAATAAAAATAAAATAAAATAAAATTGTTTTTCTTGAAATAAGTAATAACATTTTATTCGTTACATTTTTTGGTTTTCGTTTTCACAATTTGAAGTGTCGTAAATTATCGTAAGCGGTAGTATTCAATAAGTATTACACCGAATCTACCTTACACCTAAATTTCCCTACACCGAGTTTTTCGTACACCGAATTTTCCTACACCGAGTTTTCTTACACCCAATTTTCCTAGACCCTTATATTTCATCACCACATTATAGTTTATTTGCAAGCCGGCCGTGAAAATTTTAGGGGGCCAGCAAAAATTTAGGAGGGGCCCGGGCCCCCTAGACCCCCCTGGATACGTTCTTCTCACTACGTAGGAATGGCCACAAGTTCCGGTTCCAGCAGAACGGGGAGCCGGTTTTCAGAACCGGTTCCAGACCTGGATCCGAAAAGTTGGTTCCGGAACCGGATCTTCTTGAACAGGAGCCATTCAAAGCCGAAAACCGGTTCCACCAGGAAATGGTTCCGACCATCCCTAATTGGGATACGGCTGTTTCGGTGTAGGACGTTTTGGTGCAGGGCGTTTCGGTGTAGGACGTTTCGGTGTACGGATGTCTCGGTGTAAGGACGTTTAGGTGTGAGGCTGGTTCGGTGTAAAAGTTCCAATGTTTACACCGAAACGTCCACTCTTCAAAATGAAAATTATTCGTTAGGGAGAAATAAATTCATGAAGTAGAAAATATAAATTAATAAATAAAATAAAAATTAAATGCTGCTGTAATTGACAGGGGTTACTTATATATAGTGAGTCCCCTCGCTTCACTCTATGTCAGAACTTCTTATATCCTCAAATGTTATAATTATGAATTGATTGGGAAAACGTTTTATGGTAATGATATATAGTAAAAAAGTGTGTGATGCATAAATATTGTGCACACCACACACACATTATTATGGCAATAACTGTGCACAAATCGCAAAATACTGCAAAATCTTTGAAAGGAAATTTTCAAACACAGATACAGATGTTTTTTCTTCCAAAATAACCGCTTTTACATCATGCATACCCAATAAGATTAGCAAATCTAGAAAAAACTGATTATGAATCAGTGTTGGGATCTTAATTATATTATTACGAAGATACAAATTCATGTTATAGTTGTAGACGACAGTGTCAGAAAAAGCCTCAAGAAAATTTTTAACGGCCTAAAGAACACAAGAAGAGGCTGAATCCTACCAGTTGTTCCTGCAGAAATGGTTTCTATTATGAGTTACTCTTTTGTTCTTAAAATAGGTTCAAAATTGATGAATTGTGACCACTCCACCAAGCTAATAACAAAATGGACTTTGCATTAGACGCTTGAAGAAAAACCTCTTGGAACCATGATCTCACAACACTTGATGTTAATTGTCCCGGATTTGACGCTTTCACAAGAATATTTTCAAATTTAAAGAGGTTGTGTTGGACTAAAGGACCAAATGTTCCATTGTTTTCCTACAAAACAATTAACAGTGGTGATAATAAAAGACTATTTGCAGAAATTAAAGGCTGTATGATGTAGCTACGAGTCATAGAATTTACTGACTATGTTAAACTTTCTACTGTTTGAATCCCTGTAAACACTAGAGTACGTCCCGATGTGCCTGAAGTTGGCCCTCCCACCTCTCCCAAATTACACCAAACGTTGCACATCGTTAGTGCATTTAGAACTAACGATAGTGCTATCAGCGTTTACGAGATATTGAAGATTTTTGGTGGGGGGCCAACTTCATATGAAGTTAGCCCCCCACCCATCTTTATGCAGACAGATTTTCACAAAACTTAGCGCATCGTTAGTGCACTTAAACACACTAAGCACTACCGTTAGTGCTACCATATTTTGGGATTTATTCAAGATTTTCGGTGGGGGGCCAACTTCAGAAATATCAAATTCTATACAAATAAAAGTAGAAACATAGAGTTAACGGCAATCGTTAGTGCATCGTTAGTGCACCTAAACGCACTAAGCACTAACGTTAGTGCTACCATATTTTGGGATTTATTCAAAATTTTTGGTGGTGGGGCCAACTTCAGAAATATCAAATTCTATAGAAATAGAGGTAGAAACATGGGGTTAACGGCAATGGTTAGTGCATCGCTAGTACACTTAAATGCACTAAGCACTAACGTTAGTGCTACCATAATTTGGGATTTATTCAAAATTTTTGGTGGTGGGGCCAACTTCAGAAATATCAAATTCTATACAAATAGAAATAGAAACATGGGGTTAACGGCAATGGTTAGTGCATCGTTAGTGCACTTAAACGCACTAAGTACTAACGTTAGTGCTACCATATTTTGGGATTTATTCAAGATTTTTGGTGGGGGGGCCAACTTCAGAAATATCAAATTCTATACAAATAGAAGTAGAAACATGGGGTTAACGGCAATCGTTAGTGCACCTAAACGCACTAAGCACTAACGTTAGTGCTACCATATTTTGGGATATATTCAAAATTTTTGGTGGGGGGGCAACTTCAGAAATATCAAATTCTATAGAAATAGAGGTAGAAACATGAAGTTAACGACAATCGTTATTGCACTTAAATGCATTAAGCATTAACGTTAGCATTATCATATTTTGGGATTTATTCAAGATTTTCGGTGGGATGGGCAACTTTAGAAATATCAAATTCTATACAAATTGACGTAGAAACATGCGGTTAACGGCAATGGTTAGTGCATCGTTAGTGCACTTAAAACACTAAACACTGACGCCAGAGGTACCATATTTTGGGATTTATTCAAGAGTTTAGATGGGGGCCAATTTCAGAAATATCAAATTCTATACAAATAGAGGTAGAAACATGAAGTTAACAACAATCGTTATTGCATCGTTAGTGCACTTAAATGCACTAAGCATTAACGTTAGCATTGCCATATTTTGGGATTTATTCAAGATTTTCGGTGGGGCCAACTTCAGAAATATCAAACTCCATACAAACATTTAGTGCTTTCTAGAAGCACTAACAATCCACTAAGGAATTGCATTAATTTTTTGTTAGTGCTTGAAGTTGGGGCAAGTTCACCGTGCTCTCCAAAGATATTGTACTTGTAGCACCTACACTAATGAAGTACTAACGTTAGGGGTTGGTGCACTAAGAACCACTAAAAATTTCACTAGAAGATATCATTAGTGCTTTTGAATTTGGCGGAAATTTGATGCAATTAAAAATTCCCAATACATTTCTTATAGGAGTTTCGTGACATATAATTGTCCATAACTATACTAATATAGAAGTACTAATGAAACTGTTAGTCTTTTCTAGAAGCACTAACGATACACTGATGATTGCACTAGAAGAGATCATTAGTGCTCTTGAATTTGACGGAAATTTGATGCAATGAAAAATTTCCCATAAATTTATTATGAGTTTCGTGACATGTAATTGGCCATAACTAAACTAATATTGAAGTACTAACTAAACTGTTAGTTTTTTCTAGAAGCACTACCAGTGCACTAACGAATGGCACTAAGTTTTTAGTTAGTGCTTGAAGTGGGGGCGCTAAGTTCACTCTGGCCTCAAAAGGTATTTTAATTGTAGCCCCTTTAATAATGAAGCACTAACCTTAGGTGTAGATGCACTAAGAAGCACTAACAATGCACTAACGATTGCTCTAGAAGAAATCATTAGTGATTTTGAATTTGGCGGAAATTTGATTCAATGAAAAATTTGCCTAAATTTCTTGTGAGTCTCGTGATATGTAATTGGTCATAACTACACTAATAGTGAAGCACTAACGAAATTGTTAGTGCTTTGTAGAAGCACTAACGAATTGCACTATTTTTTCCGTTAGTGCTTAAAGTGTGGGTGCGAAATTCACGCTGACTTCCCCAAAGGTTTTTTTACTTGTAACACCTACACTAATGAAGCACTAACGTCAGTTGTTTGTGCTCTACGAAGCACTTACGATGCACTAACAATTGCACTAAGAGAGGTAATTAGTGCTTTTGAATGCGATGGGAATTTGATACAATGAATAATTCCCAATGTGTTTCTTATGGGAGTTTTGAGACTTATAATTGGCCATTTCTACACTAATGGCGAAACACTAACGAAACTACTTGTATCTTCTAGAAGTACTAACAATGCACTAACGTATAAAACTAATTTTTTCGTTAGTGCTTGTAGTGGGGGCTAAGTTCACGCTAATTTCGAAAGTTTTCTTTACTTGTAACATTAGTGCTTCCTAGTGCTCCAACACCTAAGTTTAATGCTTCATTAGTGTAGGTGCTACAAGTAAAAAACCTTTGCGGGCCAGCGTGAACTTGGTTCCCACTTCAAGCAGTAACGAAAGAAAAGTCCATTCGTTAATGTATCGTTAGCGCTTCTGCAAAACACTCATAGTTCCGTTAATGCTTAACTATTGATGTAGATATGGCCAATTATATGCCACAAAAATCCCATAAGAGATTCATGGGGAATTTTTCATTGCGTCAAATTTCCGCCAAAATCGAAAAAAAAAAAAATGCCTTGACGTCTTCTACTGAAATCGTTAGTGCTTCATAGTGCATTAACACCTAACGTTAGTTCATCATTAATGTAGGTCCTACAAGTAAAAAAAACCTTTGGAAGCTTTCATGAACTTGGCGCCCCATTTCAACCAATAACGAAAAAATTAGAGACGTTCGTTAGTGCATTGTTCGTGGTTCTAGAAAATACTTTCAGTTATGTTAGTGCTTCACTATTAGTGTAGTTATGGCCAGTTACATCTCAGGAACCTTACATAAGAAATTTAAGGGGAGTTTTTCATTGTGTCAAATTTCTGCCAAATTAGAAAGCACTAACGATCACTTCTAGTACAATCCTTAGTGCATCGTTAGTGCTTCTTCGTGCATCAACCCCTAACGTTAGTGCTTAATTAGTGTAGGTGCTACAAGTAAAATATCTTTGGTGGTCAGCGTGAATTTGCGCTCTCTTCAAGCACTAACAAAGTAATTAGTGCATTCGTTAGTGCTTCCTGAAAATACTGATAGTTTGTATGGAATTTGATATTTCTGAAATTGGCCCCACCAAAAATTTTGAATAAATCTCAAAATGTGGTAGCATTAACGTTAGTGCTTAGTGCATTTAAGTGCACTAATCACACTCTAACGATTGCTGTTAACCCTATGTTTCTACCTCTATTTGTATAATATTTGATATTTTTGAAGTTGGCACTCCACCAAAGATCTTGAATAAATCCAAAAATATGGTAGCACTAACGTTAGTACTTAGTGCGTTTAAGTGCACTAACAATGCACTAACGATTGCCGTTAACCCCATATTTATACATCAATTGTATGGAATTTGATATTTCTGACGTTGACTCCTAACCAAAAATCTTGAATAAATACCAAAATATTGTAGAACTGACATTAGTCCTTCGTGCGTTTAAGTGCACTAACGATGCACTAACGATTGCCGTTAACCCTATGTTCCTATCTATTTGTTAGAATTTGATATTTCTGAAGTCGGCCCCCCACCAAAAATTTTGAATAAATCCCAAAATATAGTAGCACTAACGCTAGTGCTTAGTGCTTTTAAGTGCACTAACGATTGCCGTTAATCCCATATTTCTACCTCTATTTGTATAGAATTTGATATTTCTGAAGTTGCCCCCCCACCAAAAATCTTGAATAAATCCCAAAATATGGTAGCACTAACGGTAGTGCTTAGTGTGTTTAAGTGCACTAACGATGCGCTAAGTTTTGTGAAAATCTGTCTGCATAAAGATGGGTGGGGGGGCTAACTTCGTATGAAGTTTCCCCCCACCAAAAATCTTCAATATCTCGTAAACGCTGATAGCACTAACGTTAGTTCTAAATGCACTAACGTGCACTAACGATGTGCAACGTTTGGTGTAATTTGGGAGAGGTGGGGGGGGGCAACTTCAGGCACGTTACGTCCCGTCTGCATTTCCATATTAAACCGTATTGATCAGAGTTATAAATATTTTCTTTTCCACTAACACGTGTTCCTTCACATTCGCGACAAATGCATTGGCACTGGCTTCTAACTTTTTGGGCTATAGATTTAATCAAACGTCCTGTTAAAATAAGTACAGAAGGGGTTTCAAATCAGTCTGCACCTGCACCTTCTCTCAGTAGTCCCTGCCAATTATAATTGTTCTTGGCTAACTGCAGAACATTTGAAACCAGAAGACTATTTGTAATTGTAATCATCATATTGGATCCGCCAATTTGAATTTTGTAATATTAACGTCAGGTTCTGAATCACCTGTCCTAAAACCCCTTGGCAGTAAGCTGGCCGTATCATTTAATCTTCTATTTTAATAATTATTTTCTGTTTATGTCCTAAAACTCCTTGGCAGTAAGCTGGCCGTATCATTTAATCTTCTATTTTAATAATTATTTTCTGTTTATGCTTGCAGGCCACCTCTAACGTTCAAAGGGTGGTTTCTACCCTTACACCCGCACCATTACCAAAGTTTAAAAAATACGTGACGGTTATTTTTTTGATATTCTACAAGTATGCAAAGTTTCATTCAAATCAGTAAATTACAATTCCGTAAGTCTCCTTGTTAGTGCTGTTCAAATGGAACAAATAAGTTAATTGGCGGACATGAAGTCAGAAAAACGAAAAAATAAGCCTATCCCAATGTTACGAAGGGATTGAGCAATAACAATGAGACTCAATAACAATGTTAATCAGTTTACACTATTGCAGAGTGGCTACACTATGACACTTCATGACTGTTCATTACAAGCATATGATTAATGCAATCAAATATTAGGCTATACACCGAAACGTCCTTTACAGCCAAGCGTCCTTACATCGAAACGTCCTTACACCGTAACGTCCGTACACCGAAACGTCCTACGCCGAAACATCCGTACACCGAAACGCCCTACGCCGAAACATCCTAGACTCCCCTAATTTGGACATATCAGCATCAAACTCTTTTTTTAAAGCTTGTGTATTGCAAATGTAAAACTCTTATGTACGTAGTCCAACTGTTCATTTTCAAGATGTTTACTCAGTCTATACGCATCAATCACATTTTGGGAATCAAAAAACAACAGGATGAAAGTGACATGTTAAGGTTATCTTAGTCTTGAACTATCATCGAATTATACGTTACTTTTATGAATCTTTCGAACTTCCTTCTTTCTTTTTCCTTTTAGTTTTTCAGTGCAATAGGTATATTTCCTGTTCTGAAAGAAGCAGAATTTATTATGTGAAAGCTAACCTACTAAAATACAAACGCTCTTTTTAAAACTATTTTTTTTTAAATCTGAAGCACAAGTGGGTCCAACCCAACCACATCGTTTATGCTCCAACAGTGCAGCGTGGCAGGGATAGTTAAATCTTCCGTATAATGCCCCATTATTTTTAAATGTAGCATATTTTGTATATATCAATTGTAGTTATGGTATATTGACATATTTTCTTTGTTTTTTACACATAAAATATTTATATAAGAAAAAAGTTAACCAAACAAACAAAACAAACAAGGAAATCACAAAAATACATGCATGAAAGAAGCACAGGTACAAGGTTAAGCGATACAAGCCTACTCTATCATTTGTAACTTTATATCTACTTGACATCCAGAAATGAATTATAGGGCTATATCAAACAAAGGAAATTTTATTTATAATTTTTTTTTTAAAAAATAAATTCTAAGACTATAGAACTGAATCTAAATTAAGAAATCAAGATAAACATGATTGTTCTATAGACGGTGGTGGCCAAATTGGATATGGCAGCCATATTGGATGAAGCTCAAGAGGGATGTTCGCTACTAAAATTTCAATAGTTACGACTTCAATTAAATTACTTTCTATCTAAAAAAAAAAAAAAAAAATGAAATCTTTCAATTTTATGTCCCATATTATACATGAAGGCTAAAGGAAGTAGTAATGATGAGAAGGAATGACATGGTGAAATAAAGAAAGTGGAAAGAAATAGAACAACCTGAAGTAAACACAAAAACACAGTGTTTGTCCACCAGAAAGTCTACTTGATGCAAGCTGCGATCGAGCCGGTGATCCAGTTCACTAAAGATGAACAGTACCATTAAAAATAATAATAATAATAATAATAATAATAATAATAATAAATCCAACATTTCTCAGTAACTTAATTTCTGTTATAACCATTATTTTACCTAATTTCACTTTTTTCAATTCCATTTGCTACTGAGTGCGACGGGGACACGAACACACAACCGTTTGATGACAGTTAAAATTCCTCGTAAATGGAAAAGATCTCGTGCACCAAAGGCACATGCACTAGCCATTAGGATAGCGGGGAGAGCGCCACTGAGCTCCCATTCTCTACCGCAAAAATGTTCCACACCTTGTCATAAATATGTTTAGTTTACACATGGAGTTTGCTGCAGATAAAAACTTCGGCTTTCCACATCAAAGTGCCCCAATTCAATACAAAAGTTGTAAACAAAACACTGCCCATGGCGTTTCTTTCCATTTGTGAAGATTTTGTTCGGCGATAAGATGACACCCGTCACATTGAACTCCTGCTTTGTGACACACGAAGCTGCATTTATATGACCTCCTACAGAGATGGAGATGATTCATCACGTCAAACAGGTTTACAAATTTTCTTCGGTATAACATAATGGTTAGCAATAGTATATCACAATCTTAACGAGTACCTTCATGGATGTATGGTGAACGAACACGCTTTGGCGCTGGAGCCCTGAATTATATTCCCGGTAGGGGTTATTTATTCAAATTGAACGTGAAGCTGTAATATAATAATAATAATAATAATAATAATAATAATAATAATAATAATAATAATAATAATAATAATAATAATAATAATAATAATAATAATACTTATATACAGTAAGTACGCCAGAAATTTTTACTTGGGGGTGTTCAAAATAAAAGGGGGGTGCTCTCAGAATAGTGATATACATTTTTAAACAAACTCAAAGAAAACATATTTTGTTACGCAACTATTGCAATACTACTACTACTACTACTACTACTACTACTACTACTAATAATAATAATAATAATAATAATAATAATAATATCAGTTCTTCGCAGTGGTAGGTTCAATAAAGTTCACATTTCAGCATTTATTATTATTATTAATATTATTATTATTATTAAACTAAGCAATACAGTGAGACCTCTCAAAACGGACATCGGTGGAACACGATTATTTGTCCGTAACTGACGTGTCCCTAAAAGGAAGGGTTCACTCTCATAACACCACACCACACACATTTATGGCATGAAAGAATAAGAAAGTTTGTCCTCTTATGAAGGTGTCCACTGTTGAGAGATGCCCATTAAGAGATGTTTCACTATATTAGGAATTAACCACCACTATTTTACCCAGTAATTACATATGAATTGATTACATACAAATTATTGTAATTACTTTGAAAAATTCTGCCCTTATTCATCCCAGCAAGTTTTAGTGGGTGATTTTTTCCAAAATATTAATTGGGAAAAAAATTCCTCGTCCCATGCTGAAATCACATTCGTTTAGTAATTAATACTGTACGTAGTTGCAAGTTCATTATTTTAATATTCTAACCCTGTTGTTAACATTAATGGTTGTAATATTTTTCGATCTCTTAATCTCCCCTCCTTCCCCTTCCTGGCTACGTTATTGTCTCTGAATATCTTTCATAAGAAAAAAAATATTCATTGATTTAATTGTTTTTCAGAAATCCAGTTTTTCAATTTACAAATATCTTGTATCTTTCTGTTTTGTCTTTTTTAATGTAATTTTAATAATCTGCTCAATGAGTTTATGTGAATAAAAATATCCGGTACTTTACAAAAAAATAAGCTAGCGACAAATGCGTTTCTGCATAGCACTAGACTCGGTCTAAAATATATGTAATTCTTACTTCGATCGATCTCTTCATTTCTAAAACGTTTTGACTTCACCCTTCTAACTTCCGTCGTTTACACACCACTTGCAGAGTAGCTCTTACCAACTGAATCTGGTATATGCTTATTACTATATTGTCACATTTTTTTTCTTATTGAGGAGGAGGTAGGTGAATGACCGCTCAAGACGTTGCCAATTTCAGTCATCTGCATCTGTCCATCAATCTCTTTTCTCAGAAACAACCGCAGAGCCCAGGAGGGTAGATATGAGTGGGTCTGTTTTGTCAATTGTTTTGATCAAAACACCGCCCGAAACAATGAGGTCATATAGTTCTCCAAGACGTACTGCTACAGTACATACTTATTGTCAGTAGATTGACTGATATTAGTATCGAATCCAAAGTTTTCGGGATCGCTGAGATGAACAGTGACACTTCTAATGCTGTTTAAATCCAATTTCAGCGTCGTGACCAAGGAATGGGGGAGAGGGAAGATATACAAATGATACAAAATGACCAATATTAGTGTCGAATCCATTGTTTTTGGGGTTGCTGTGATGAATAGTAACACTTCCGATGCCGCTTAAATCCAAATGTATTCCCGTATCTTGGGTAGGAAGAGATATATAAAAATGACTGAAAATTGCTGATATTATTGTCAAATCCATAGTTTTTGGGGTCGCTGAAATGAATAGTAACACTTCCGATGCCGTTTAGATCAAAATTTATCCTCGTAACTTGGAGGCAGGGGAGAGGGGAAATATATATATTAAAATGATCGAAAATGACCAATATTAGTGTCGAATCCGTGGTTTTTGGGGTCCTGAGATAAATATTAACCCTTCCGATGCTGTTTAAATCCAAATTCAGTTTAACAACTTGGGGGAACTAGAAGTGGTAGATATACAAAAATGATCGAAAATGGCCGATCGGTATGGCTGAGATGAACAGTGACATTTCCAATGCCGTTTAAATCCAAATTCAGCAGCCATTAGTTACTCCTCAAGGGGGAAAGTGACATGTAAAAGTAGTTGAAAATGATCTATACTAGTGTCCTTGGTGCCCTTTATATCCAAAATGAAACGTAATCTCCCCTTGCAAAGAACGGGTATTCTGTTAGTCTTTAATAATAACGAACGGAAATTTCACATGTTAAATTCCTTAATATATTAGGGGGCGCGGTGGCTCAGTGGTAGAGCGTTCACCTCTGGTGCTTGGGGTCCCGGGTTCGATCCCAGCCCCCGCCAAGTGAACTTTGTGGTGGACAAACACCGTGCTCGTGGGTTTTCTCGGGGTTCTCCCGTTTCCTCCCACTTTCTTCATTCCACCATTTCACTCATCTCTCATCATCACCGTCTCCTTTAGCCTAACCGGCATAACCGTGGGACGTAAAACTCAAAGATTTCATTTCATTTTTTCCTTAATATATTGGTCCCTGCTCAAATTTACGCACTTGTTCCGTGTATGTGTGTATATGTAAATAAGATCATTTCTCTTTTTGAGCTGTTCGAAAAAGATACAATTGGGCCATTCCACGCGAAAGGAACCCTGAACCCAAATTTTCGAAAACTGTCAAAACCAATGCATTTTTATGTATATATGAAGTAAATAGAACGAAATTTACTTCTTCACAAAGAAAAACTTATTTATACTTAGAATTCACGAAAAATTTTAAGTCTGAGTTGTGAATTTGTAACATAGCTGCGAGGGGAGCAGGAAAATTCGGTGTAGGAAATTTCGGTGTAGGAAAATTCGGTGTAAGAAAATTCGGTGTAGGAAAATTCGGTGTACAGAAAATTCGGTGTGGGTAATGTTAGGTGTAAAGAAAGATTCGTTGTAGTAGGCCGTAGGATTTATTAAAAACTCAACTTTGAGGATAAATGAGCGTATTAGTTTTAAGTTCAAACTGAAGTATACCGTAGGATTTATTAAAAAAATCAACTTTGAGGATAAATGAGTGTATTAGTTTGAAGTTCAAATTTTGTGTAGAACGTACTTTTACTGTCTACTATCATTTTTATTGTTTACTGTCTACTTTATATTGCTTTATATTGAATTGTGTTCCTGAAATTATTGAAATTCTAGATTTCGAGGGATTTTAACATTTTATGACCCTTACACGACGAGAAATTCGTCCTCCAATCAGACACTTTAGTCCTCAAAGTCCTCTAATCAGACACTTTAGTCCTCAAAATCCTCCAATCAGACACTTTAGTTTGTTTACCTTAAGGCAAACAAACTAAAGTGTCTGATTGGAGAAGTCAACTATTTGTACAACTATTATCTGATAAAACCATCCTGCTTTATATTGCCCTTTCCACTAAGACTTTTTTGATCAATATATTTTTGCATCTTACATATGTATATACAGAGTGATTCTTTGAAAACTCACGGATTTCATTTGGCTCTAGAATTTCTAACTGAAGTCAGATTTTCATGCGGATTGCTGCAAATCATCAAGGAGGGATGGGAGATTTATGGGACTATGTTTACTGGTTTAAATTCATCCGGGGTAGTATAGAGCAGGCCGCAAGAAAAACAGCAAATATTCGCCATTGTACGTTATAGTTCGAATGAGATATTGGATATTTGAAGCGAAATCACATGTTGAATAGGGATTTTTTTAGGTGACTTAGAGTCGGTACCTGACATCTTTCACAACATCCGCCAGCGAGATCCGATGCTTCTCTGTCTTCCTCAGAAGCGCTCCTGTTTCCTGCAATTTATTCACTAACGACCATATTATGTTCCTGTCTGGGGCAAAACGTGAGGCAAAGTTGCGTGCAAATGCCCTTTGCGTAGCAACAATAGACCCCGTTCTCCAAAAACTTTTTAACGATAAAATCACGTTGCTCCAAAGAGTACATTATTGTAACTGTGTCCTGATCATATTGGTACAGTAGCACAGCATAATTCTCAATACAACGGCCCAGTTTCTTGTTTCTTATTGACCGTCGCGAGATTGCCATCTAACGAAGAAACTCAAATCTCCACACCGCACCTCACCTAATTCCAATTCGATACAGTGGCGATACAGTTTGCTGTTTTTCTAGAGGCGTGGCCGATATTAAATGAATTTAATGAATTTAAACCATAAATTTCCTAACGTTCCTTGATCATTTGCCACAAATTGCATGAAAAGCGGACTTCAGTTAGAAATTCTAGACCCAAATGAAATCCGTGAGTTTTAAAAGAATCATCTTGCATGTGTTCTATGATGTACTATAGGAAAGGTGTTTTTAGTTGTTCCTATAACTATTCTCTGAGCTTATAATTGTTTTATTTCTGACAAAAAGTGTCAGCTTCATTGTGTGATGAAAAGTAGTTTATAGTAATACCCCGCGAAAGACATGCAAGAGGTAGTGGACTGAAGGCAAAAAAAAAAAAAAATAAAAAAAATAAAAATAAATAAATAAATAAATAAAATAAATAAAATAAAAAATAAAAAAATAAAAAAAATAAATTTGTTTTTCTTGAAATAGGAAATAACATTTTATTCGTTACATTTTATGGTTTTCGTTTTCACAATATGAAGTGTCGTAAATTATTGTAAAGTGGTAATATTCCATATGTATTACACCGAATCTACTTTACACCTAAATTTCCCCACACCGAGTTTTCCGTATACCGAATTTTCTGTACACCGAGTTTTCTTACACCGAATTTTCCTAAACCGAAATTTCCTACACCGAATTTTCCTAGACCCAGCAGCGAGGAATTTTTTTATTCTTGTTATCGGCAATATTTTACGGTATATTGTGCATGTTTGGCTGAAGTAACTTCGAGCTATTTAAGATGCTTCTTTTTGCTACAAGCTGTAGTTGAAAGTGTTTACAGGATAAAAATTGTTTATAATATCATTAAAGATATAAACGTCAACTTGAGTGTCCTGCCCGTGACAGAAAACTACCAAAAGTTATAGTACTGAATTACTAAATTTGTGAATGTGGTTCGTACTTAATAGAAGTAACAATTTGCACGTGTACTTCATATTTACCAAATTTTGGACTAATGCTAACAATATATTTCGATTTATTTCAATTTGAAAACTTGTCCTGCCCATGACAGTGGGCATGCCACTGGTGGGATAGTTTGTGTACATTGGTTGTTCATGATAGAAAATGATTCCATGTGTACTAAAATAAAGTTTTCCAAGCATGAACATTATTTACTTAAATAGAGGATTATCTATTACTGTCAGTATGATGTTTTAACTTAAAATAAGTGTCATATAAATATTATCATTAGCGTCACCTTTCTGTTCGTTTCAAGGGAGCAGTAGGTGAGATTGGAGTACGTACAAAACGACCAGTATGGAAATTTGTGAAACCAAAAAGTAATTGTAGAATGAATGTGCTGCTGATTTCGTAGCAGCTTTAAGCTCTAAGCTTTCAAAATATATCTGTTTTACTACTATAATCAGCAGAAATTGAAAAAAAAAAAAAAGACGTTTTGAATAAAAGACGGAAAAATGCTTGTCAATTGATTGTCCCCAATCAAAACAGTTTTTCCTGCAATTTGACAACGAAAATTTGGTAGTTCGTCGAACTTTTAAATCAGGGCTTCATCCGTGCAAAATCTTTAAATTTCTAACACTTTTATTCAGATTCTGAAAATGATGATTCCGAAAGCCATGAAGCTATCCTGAGCGACGACTTAGGTTTGCATGTTAAAAAGTCTTGTGTTAGACCAGCTGTTGAAGATATAACACAAGAAACATTTTTGTTGATGGAACTTTTCTCTAGTGGACAGGAAAAGAAAACATAGACGTGCAACTATCGCACAAAGCCCAGTAGAAGAGGACGAAGAAGTCACGGAAATTCGTATGAAGACCGTAAGCGATTGCGGTAAAATTTTCAAGACTGTTGAAGATGTGTCTTACCTGAATTTCGATCAAATAATACCTTTGATACCAACAGTGCTGTGCCCCGGGGGAAAGGGCGGGCGGGGTGAAGGCCCCGGGCGTCATAGTAAGGGGGCGCAAAATTCAGGACGAAGGAAAACAGTATTAAAAAGTGCTCAAAATCAAGGAAAAACAGAGTTTATTTTTGAAAATTTTCTTCGCGTCGCGCCAACCATGGTGACGCTTTGCGGCTGGTCTGTCGACCTCACTCATATTTACGGGGGCGCCGTCGCGACGCGTCGCATACTCTCGCCCCGGGCGCTGATTTTTCACGGCACGGGCACTAGATACCAGCACCTATTTTATATACTGTTAGACAGTGTTTTGTACGAATTTCCCTACAAGGTGGGTGTAAATGGGCAAATAAAACCATTTTCTAAAGTGTAGGTGGTGAGAAATAAGTGTACGACATATTATTATTTTTATGTGATAAAAGCGAGCCCCAAGTAAAGTAAATATAATTATTTGCGTCAAATGCTATAACAGAACAGCAGAAATTGACTTATTTTCGATTTTATTTCATTTTTGAAATCATTCTTATTGAGATTTTGTGTGTTGATTCACACGGTGTCCTACTCGTGACACAGTATAGTTTAGTTTATTCATTAAATAAATATTTGGCAAATTTCTCTTATGTGAAGTTTGTTTAAAAATTTCATCATCTATACATTTCCGTTTAAATAAAAACATTTTGAGCTAAGAATTCACAGAGTTTTGTAACATTCACTTGGTGTGTCGAAAGTCACTTCTCTTTTTTGTCCCCATCCGTGACAGACGTTTAGGAATTAATATTTTCTACTCTAAATAGAAAAAAAAAAAAAAATACTGAAAACATCAACTACATATACTCCTAAGTCTGTACTGCTCATATTATCATACAATTAGCAGAATTTATGTTGTACTTTTAGAAATATACAACTTTAAAACATCAAAAATGTAGTGTAAATGTCCTGCCCGTGACGATGGAATGGCCCAAATAATAAAGAGGGATTTTTACCAGAAATCAGAAAACTAAAAAGTAAAATTAAAACCTGATGCTTTAAGTGTTTTTCCTGCTAGCGAAATACGTTGTGTATATATAATAGAAACACGTTACAGCAAAAATAAGATTAGTATCAGGCGAAGAAATAGTATTTAAATTATATTTTCTGAATTTTACTAATATTTCCGAACAAAAGATTTTTTCTAATGGGTTCAAAATTTTCGGAAATTTTATATAGCACAAGGACAATACGTATCTCCATAAAATATATTTGATTTTAACATACTGATATTAACTAAAATGATTCTGGGCCTGTTATTTAACACTTCCGTCATAAAACGGTAACTTTATAAGATTACTTAAGATAATTTAAATGTGCCTACATTAATTAATCTAACTAGGATTATATTTTAGGATGTTTTGTAGCCATAATTCTATTTTATCACGGTGCTAACTTTAAAAGAGTGGTACAAATATATTTGTTGCCACAAAATTTCCCTATTCTAATACAAGAAACATAACTACTCAATTATCTTAACTGTAAACTAGTAAATATAAATAGTTTTCATTTTAAAACCATAATGTAGTAAAATATTCGAAAAATTCCAATTTTTCCCAATTTTTCCGTTTTTTTCCAAGCTCGGGAAAAAACTGGTTTTTTACCCAAAATTTCCGTTTTTTTTTTCAGGCCTTTTCAACACTAGCTTTGAAATGCTCTGCAGTTAGCCAAGAACAATTATAATTGGCAGGGGTTACTGCGAGAAGGTACAGACTGATTTGAAACCCCTTTCTGTGCTTATTTTAACAGAACGCTTGATTAAAGTAAATCTATAGCCAAATTAGTTAGAAGCCAGTGCCAATGCATTTGTTGCGAATGTGAATCAACACATGTTGAGAAAAAAAATATTTATAACTCTGATCAAACTCTGATCAATAGGTCTAATTTGGAAATGCAGACGGGACGTACTCTAGTGTTTACAGGGACACAAACAGTAGAAAGTGTGGCACAGTCAGTAAATTCTATGACTCGTAGCTACAACATACAGCCTTTAATTTCTGCAAATAGTTTTTTTTTTTTTTTATCTCCGTTGTTAATTGTTTTGTAGGAAAACAATGGAACATTTGTTCTTATAGTCCAAAACAGTGTCTTTAAATTTGAAAATATCGTTATGAAAGCTTCAAATTCGGAAAAATTAACATCAAGTCTTGTGAGATCATGGTTTCGCGAGATTTTTCTTCAAGCGTCTAATGCAAAGTCCATTCTGTTATTAGCTTCGTGGAGTGGTCACCAGTGCTTGAAGTGACATCAAATGAGGTGACGGTATGGAACAGTAATTTTAACAGAACCCTAAAGAGGATCTCTACTCCTGACATTTTTGCACATTTTTGACGTGAAAAATCTATAGAAAAAAAGTTAAAAAAAAAGAGAGAGGGGGGGACTAACATGTAAATGTTTACTCCCCACTATTATCAGTGTAACAGAAATAAATATTTATAAATAGTATTCAATGAATATTGTTTTCCCTTGTTTCCAATCAATAACATGGAAACTTTAAATACTGCTAATCATCACAATATTCGGTTAATAATTACCAGCACATAATACAAATCCAGTAAACAGAAAAAAAGTTTTATGCCGGTTTACGATTTTTTTAAAAACGAATTTTCTGTCAGCTCAAAGTGTGAAAGTCTTATACTTTTTACATAAGTGTGGGCCCCTAAAAATGCACAAAACACATTAGAACACAGTTAGAATATATAATAATTTGGCTTTTATTACATACCAGGGGCGGATACAGGACCTACTTCTGCGGGTGGGGAGAGCGGTGGGTTGTCGTACTGCTACTTAGAGCTATTTTTAATAGCTTCAAACTCTGAGATGGGTTTTATTTATATATAAAAAATAAGAAAGTTTCCTCTTCTGGGGGAGGGGGCGATCGCCCCCTGGATCCGCCACTGTTACATACAATGTCTGGTATCCTGAACCTTAAATTACAGTATCCGCCACAGACGAACTAAACGAACTGTTCTTTTGAATTGGTCTTTATTTCGAACTAGTTCCTGGGGAACTAGTCCCGGTAACGAACTGAATTGCCCTTCTCTAAATTGATTTTTTTTTTTTTTTTTTAATATCCAAATATAAAATTGTAAAAGGTAAATGGCTAGCAAAGCTTAAGCTTACTATTGTTGAAGAAGCCTTTAGACTTCTGCCGCCAAATTGACTGTTGAGCAACAGTGATTATGAAGTGGGTAAAAAGACAGAGGCGCTATGCTTTCCTAGGATTTTGCTTGAGCATATTGGCGATCTAAATGTGGAAGAACACGGATGGTACGCTTACTTAAACATCGCTATTAACATAGTGATCCAACGTGGCTTTTAAGTACATTAAAACAAGAAAACATATATCCCCATATGCTTTTTCGTCTCGTTTTCAGGCCTTTCTAGCCACTCTCGTCTCGTCTCTAGTATCTAGTATTTAATGATTCTTTTCAATCTCATTTCCATTTTCAAGAGCTTCTTCTGGCCTCGTCTCGTCTCATGGTCAACACTAATTTTCTTATTATTATAAACACAGAAATCCAGATAGTGTGAAAAGAATAATTTTGATTTTTTTTTTAAAAAAAAAGTCCTGTTAATGTCATTTTAAGAGGGAGGTACGCTAGTTTGAAATTTTTGAGAGGGGGTGTAATTCCTCGCACAAATGTTGAAAAAAGTCAAGAGCACAAATTCTGCCATTGATTAGAGTGATGGGGAACTGTTATTTACTTTCGAAGCAGCAGCAACGAAATCTTTGATAGTACAAACATATTTGTTGACTCAATGCTAACGTCGTACTTATTTCTATGTGTAAAATCTGTTTTTCTACACACAAATTATAATTTTAATCGGTTATTTTTTTTACCGGTATGCCATACCGACCGATTTTCTAACTTTCGGATACATAATCGGCTCATACCGGCTCACTTTAAGCACTGGTGGTCACAATTCATCAACTCTGAAAATATTTTAAGAACAAATGAGTAACTCATAATAGAAACCACTTCTGCAGGAACAACTGGTAGGATTCAGCCTCTTGATGTGTTTTTCTTTAGGCCGTGAAAACTTCTTGAGACATTTTTTCTGACACTGCCCTTCTCTACAACTATAACATGAATTTACATCTCCGTAATAATATAATTAAGATCCCATCACTAATTCATAATCAATTTTCTTCTCCTAGATTTGCTAATTTTATTGGGTTTGCATGGTATAAGAGCGGTAATTTGGAAGAAAAACCACCTGTGTTTGAAAATTTCCTTTCTAAGATTGTGCAGCAGTTTGCGATTTGTGCACATTATTGCCGTAATAAGGTGGATGTGGTGTAAACAATGTTTATGCATCACACACTTTTTTACGGAATATCATTACCGTAAAACGTTTTCTCAATCAATTCATAATTATAACATTTGAGGATATATGAAGTTCTGACGTAGAGTGAGGCGATAGGACTCAGTATGAATAAACACCCGATTAGTGAGAGGTGGAGAGACTTACTTTAGTCAAACATCCCATTAAAATAGGTACAGAAAGGAGTTTCAAATCGGTCTGCAACCTCCTCGCGGTAACCCCTGCCAATTATAGCAGCATTAAATTTTTATTTTTTATTTCATGAATTTCTCTCTCCCTAACGAATAATTTTCATTTTGAAGAGTGGACCTTTCGGTGCAAACATTGGAACTTTTACACCGAACTAGCCTTACACCTAAACGTCCTTTCACCGAGATACACGTACACCTAAACGTCCTATACCGAAACCGAAACGCCCTACACCGAAACAGCCGAATTCCGGTCACATCCATTATTGACGGCGTTATGTAGAAGGTGATTTTTACACACTATATGAGAAACTACGCGATGATGATGCGAATTTTTTAAATTACTATCCTATGTCCATAGTAACTTTTGATTTTCTAATAGAAATAATTGGAAAGCATATTCAGCGCCAGAATACAGAAATAAGACCCTGTATTCCACCAATAGAAATGTTTGCAGTTGCAATAAGGCCTATAATAATAATAATAATAATAATAATAATAATAATAATAATAATAATAATAATAATAATAATAATAATAATAATAATAATAATAATAATAATAATTTATTATTATTATTATTATTATTATTATTATTATTATTATTATTATTATTATTATTATTATTATTATTATTATTTAATATAATATAAAGCTCTAATAATGTTACTGACTGACTACTACTAAATTCTTCGTTTTTTTTCTTTATTCGCTTCCCTGTGGTCGGTTTACGGCAGTGTGACCACCTAGCAAAAATATTTCGTACTAACCTAGGCAGAAAAAATACTAGATCTGGGGAAAAAGTACTAAAATTTTATCTGCGCCCGTTTCACCCTATTTATGACATTTTACGATATTAATATCTAATTATTAGGTTTCCGGCAGCTCCCTCTTCCCTTTAGGATGGGGAGTGACCCCCACATTCTTGAAAGAGCCCCCAACTTTATTATTATTATTATTATTATTATTATTTACAGTCAAAATTCGATACAAATCGTGCAAACCACTTACACCCTCCCAATTTTCACTTTACATCCCCAAACTAAAAATCCTGGCGGAATACGTATTTGATTGTCGTATTAGAAGTCACTATAAAACCACTAATGTAACACGAGTATGGCAAATATAGAGGATGTCGGGAGCAAACAAGAAATATAAAATGGACTTATTGAGAAAATCTAGTTTTAATTCGTTAATAGCCTACTGTTTGAACGGATCACCAAATATGTAATAATTATTGTTTACTGTGGTCATTTATTAGTCTTAACCCTTCGTTCTTTGGCACTTTTGTACTTCCTATTTTCCCCAATAGAACGAACTATAAGTTACAGCAAAAAAATTGATAGAAATGGATCTGTTTCTCCCCAACACCGTTAACAGTGAAATTTTCGTACATTGTCAAATGTTCATGGGATGCTTTTCTCTCCCAAATGTATTTATGAAAAATGAAGAGGAGGAGAAAAGTACTCGATTTGTTGGTGAACGTACTAGAACACTAAAATATTATAAAAGGTGTAGCAGTGGTTTCACTGGTGTAGGAATTAAGTGTCCCGTAAAACGCTTTCGGGATGCCTGTTTGTCCCGGTTTTCGTTTTTCAGATTAAAAAAAAAAAGTCAACCTGAAATAACTAGTATATCTCACCTAAAAACGGAAGATTTGTATAGCCAATTAATGTTACTAAACAAACTCCAAGGTGTTTAAAAATCACATCCATTCTTTTGTCCTTTGGCAAAGAAAATTCCAAATGAGTCACTTGTCCTTGGGAGTTTTGCAAAGAGTGTTTGATTGTGCTGGTTTCGTTTCAAAATAATAGTAATTCTACTGTAACTTGTCAACAAATATTCTATTCAATCATTGCTTATTGAGTGGGACCGGGAAAAGTGATCTACACACAATTCTGATGAAAATAAAAGGAAGTAATAATAATCCGATTTTTTTCCCCATATGCTTATGTTCACAGTGTATCAAACTTTGAAAATTACGTTCAAATTAATTTCCAGAATGTAATAAAATTTAAACAAATTAGTGGATTAAAAAAGATACAACCAGAGAGAGAGAGAGAGAGAGAGAGAGAGAGAGAGAACAAAAATAAAAAGGAAGTAGAAAATAATCAACGTAAATTGGTTATCTACATTTCCTATAATCTATTTGGTAATAGCTATTTAGAGGGAAACCAGTACTCTTCAGATTTCCCACATTTTATACTTTATTTAATAAAGGGATATTAGCTACTCCAAAATAGATTGTAAAAAAATAAGCTGTTCGGAAGTTGTTTGTAGGACAAGATAATAAAAATAATATTGTACAATTGTAATATTAAAAATGGAAAGAACAAAAATCCAAAGACAAGAAACGAAACAAGAATACAAAGCTTCTTGTCACTCACTCTCTTCACCTAAACCACTGGCCGGCCGACATTTCGGCCGCATGTGCATCCAATCATAAGAAAACATTGCCCCCGACAAAACCGGTGTCGGCGATAACGCCGACAATATCGGGGGCTTGGCCGACAGCATCTGCGTGTCGGAAGGTCGGCCGATAATGTCGGTGGCGTGTGCAAGCTACGATTTGAGTACATTGAAGTCAATTCTACCACCGACATTATCGTCGCTTCCACCGATATCATCGTTACCGTGTGCAAACCCACTAAGAGTGATAACTGTGATGAGATTTAAAAAGTGTTGTTTTCAACATGTTGTTTCTTATAATTATTGACATATAAGGATATACGTATATAAGATTTAGTAAAGGACTGAGTTAGTTATTTGCACGAAATTAGTTTGGTGAATTTCGTTTACAATTCCAGCAATAACACTCTTCGTAATACGTGGTATATATTTCTTATGTGCAAAAATCATTGACCCATTTTTTAATACTTTTGTGTGTAGAAGTTAGTTTCTATTTTTAGTACGGTGATGAGAAAGATGCCTCTACTAAATTCAAAGAAATCTCTGCGTCAGTATAGGACAAAGTGTCGTTTACCCTGCGGCAGCTTCAGATCATCGAAGAAACCTTTCACTGACCCTTCCCCCAAGAGCCCATCGTGAATCCAGCTCTGGATTACCTGCAGGTGTTATAGCTGCAGTTAAAAATTTTTCTTCGGGTACCGTAAATTGAAGGTTCGTTCTGACGACTTTTCCAAGAAATGTGTATTGGTTAGTGGCTAGGTAATATTGTCTAATAATAATAATAATAATAATAATAATAATAATAATAATAATAATAATAATAATAATAATAATAATAATAATAATAATAATAATAAAGATAAGAACATGTGTCCGACCGAACTTTATTACTACTGCATAAGAACTAATTAAGAAATTATCATATTTAATGTATTGAAGCAGGACAATATATCTTCAAACACACAATTAAAAGTAGAGGCTGTTCCTGAGAGAAGTAAAAAATTAAAGCTTTCTTGCTTCAAAGTAAGGGGAAAAAAGGTAATCTAATGGATTTAGAAGGTGCAGGGCCCGATTGGAAACAATATTGCGTGACCCCAGGTTCCCAACTAACTTGCATATATATTTCATATAATATATTGACACACACACACACACACACACACACACACATATATATATATATATATATATATATATATATATATATATATAGATAGATAGATAGATAGATAGATAGATAGATAGATAGATATAGATATAGATAGATAGATAGATAGATATGGTGTTTCAAAAGAACACCTAACATCGTTTGGGAGGTGATTCCTGACACTAAGATAAGACAAAAAGTATAGACCAACCTGGGTGCACAAAAGCAAGTATATTATAGGCTGCCGAAAACTCGAAAAAATGAACTTCTAAGGTCCACATCTTCAATATTATTGTACCTACCGTAGTCGGATCAAGACTTCACTTAATAACTAATATGTGCTCTATCCAAATATCTATGTTTCAGAATCGTGCGGTACTTCCGCAAAATTTTATAGAGGTAGTTGATGAGTACTTCAAATTATATACCCGTAGCCAAAGTACCTGATAAAAATTGTTGCGCAAACACCTTAAGATTCTAAAACATGGATATTTGGATAGGCCACATACTAGTTCCTAAGTGAAGTCTTGACCCGACTAGGATATGTCCCATAGTTTTGGAGTTATGGACCTTTAAAGTTCATTTTTTAAAGTTTTCAGCATCCTATAACTCTGAAAGAAAGCATTTGTGCACCCACGTTGGTTTATACTTTTTGTCTTATCTTGATGTCAGGAATCACCCCCCCCCCCCTCAAACGTTGTCGGTGTTAGTTTTGAAACACCCTGCATATGTACTGCTCAATCAACTTCAGAACACATTGCTTGTTTCCAGAAACTTAATACAAACTGTTGAATCAGAAACTTAATACAAACTATTCATTTAATAATTAAGCGCGAGCCTCAATGAAATAAATGAGCGCGAGCCGAACTAAGGGAACTGAGCTCGAGCACAAGCCCAGTTGAAAGAAATGAGCCCGAGCCCAGGTAAACGCGAGTCCAGTTGAGAGAAGTGAGAAATGGTCAAACAGAAAATTCAAAATACAGTAAAACCTCTACTAACGGACACCTCTATAAAGCGGACACCTCCCTTAACGGACATATTTTGTAATCCCCAAACACTATAATAGGAAAAAAACATATTGGCAAACCTCTCTAAAGCGGACACTCCCTAGTACGGACACGGACAGTCTTTTCTGTCTTTAATAGGTACTATTTACCTCCGTATTACGGACACTTTCTCCAGAAACAAGTTGAAAAGTACTGTAAAATACATTTTTAGTAATTCGTACATGTGTCACCAGGGAAGCATTTTGCTTCCTCAACTGTCTGCTCAGTAACCCAGACAAAGCTTCTCTGTTGAACAACACTCTCATGTCCTTTACTTGTATTCCATTCCCACCCAATCTGTTTTAGACACAAAAGTGATTGACAGTTGTCCCCTATTTGGGATGGCACATTATTCTGCTGTCCCGCTGAAATCTCTAATCAAGCAGAAGACAAGTTCGGTAGTTCTTGCCCGCGAATACACATATTGTCTTAAAAAAAAAAAAAAAAAAAAAAAAAAAAAAACTGGACTGCAATTAATCCGCAAATTAAAGAATATACTGAAAACGTAGTAAGTAATGATAAATGTAAAGTGCAGAGAACTATAACATCTTATTTCCATGTTGTGCCTCGAACATAGAGTATTGGATGGCGGAGGATAATGCAGGTAGAGTAGCATTTTGGTAATAATCGTAAATACATGATTCATGCAAAAATATGTTATTCCTATTGCATATTACAATGTTTACTAATTTACGTAAGAAAATATTGAAACCTCTTTAAAGCGGACAATTTTTGATTCCCCCCGCCTGTCCGCTTTAGAGAGGTTTCACTGTAGTTGTTGTTAAGGAAGCTTGTCCTTCTACTTCGCGTGCCCTCGTTCTTGCGAAGGAAATAGTTCCTCGCCCTCGAGCACCCTCACCATCGCAGTGGAAGTTCGAACTCGCCCTCGCGCACCCTCGCCCTCGCGAAGAGAGTTGTCCATCGCCCTCGCCCTCGTGCTAGAAACTAGTCCTCGCCCTCGCGTCATTGTGGGCGAGAGAATTTGAGGGTGAGGATGCCCTCGAGAGGGTGAACATCTCTGCTAATGAGTGTAGTATAAGACCTTTACGCCCTTGAGCTGTATTATTGCATAATAAACATGGCTGGACAGAGCAAGCACAGATAACAAAAAGACATACAGAATAGGAATATAGAAAGCAAACCTCGGGTAACCCTTTACACGATTTTCCCATTCGAGAAGGACAAATAGACATAGATTGCAATGTTATGACGACATATTTGTTATGGCAATCAAATACCAATTAGTTTGGTGTTTTATCTTGAACTAAAAAATTAAATTATGTACTTCTATTTTGAAATCAAGCTCTACCTCTTGAAGAAAAAATGGAATACGAGAATTACTGTGATGCCAATATCCGGTGTAGTCGGGGAGAGTTTCGGAATGGTTGGTCAGGGGGTGGGTGGGGTGCTAAGGCGAGTTCTTGCCCCAGGCAACAACTAGCCTATTTTGCGTCGCTGCAGGTGAACGCTGTATCATAGAGATAAAGAACACACCACACCGTAACACTTGACTGACTACAGTACTCATACGGTTCTGGCTGGTAGATAAAGCGCAAGTTATATTTCAAAAATAAGAAAAAAACTAATGGAAAAGGTAATAGTTAAGAACAGCTACTTCTCATCTCCCGTGCACGAGGATACATCTTACTGTTGCACTACCTAAACACCCTAAGTACAAGGGCAAGAACTCAGTCTATTACCTACTTTTTAACATCCTAGATAGTCATTGAATAATTCCTGAAAGTATGGCGTTTCTCGTCCTTCCCTAAATGGGAAGTACGGCTCCTTAACTATAACCATGGAAAATATTTGAATATTTGTAGAATACATGCATTGTTTTCACTACTTCATATTTCGAGCTTCCCGTTGTAGTAGTGATATAAATACTAGTAAACAGCACAGCTCTTACAGCTCTAATGTGTCAGAGTGAAGATGCATCCTTTGATATAGCTCCAAATTTAAACGAAACAAATTATATTTACGAAAAATGTTTAAAACTTGATTGTCTTGTATATTTTAATTTGACGCGCGTTAGCGTGTATTGCGTAGAGATAAGTCGATCCGTGGGAACCCTTTCGCTTTATCATTACTAATTTTGCTACCTGATATCACAAACATGACCCTTAACTGAAGTGCAACGTTTTTCAAACTTTCTGTATTTTCTCTATCAGTGAGTACACATTCAGTTATGATTTCACAAATTTTCTCGGGCTTTCAATACATTGGGGATGAGGTAGTGTTATGAAAATACTGGGAATGTACATTGAGCACGATATAACATATGATAATGGGTGGCTCCAGGGAGGGAATTCCTCAGGACTACCTCCTGAAATCAACAGTGACTACATTATCTTCAGAACATACGAAATTACTAAAAGAAAAATTAAAAAAAAAAAAAAAAAAAAAAAAAAACTCGAGGGGGTGACAAGCATTACCAAAGGATTGAAATCACCCGATTACTTCACATAGGCCTAGTAACACCAATTCATTGTGTAGCACAAAGAAGTGGAATTGCAGTATTATTATGTCAACACCAATTTTCAGTGATAAATAAGTGCAATGTCATTAATTAATACACATAGCTAATTGTATCTGGCATGCAACGTTCAATATACAATGTTTAAAAGTTTACTTACCCTTATTCTTGACGAAACTACTGTCCGCCTACTTTTCTTCTTTCTTCCTTCAGACTGAGGATTGCGCGTTTGAACGCAAATGATGTTATCAGACAGGGGTGGAACTTTTTTGCTCTAAAAACTATTATGGAAAATCGCCAAATTACAACAGGCTTTTATAATTTCATGTGAAAAACAAAGGGAATCCTGTTGAATCAAATATACTTAAAGAAAAAGTTTCAGATTTAAATTATGTTCAAAAATTTAAGATAGTGTAGTAAAACCATTGTCATTCCTAGTAGAATCTTCGCACTTAACAGAGGGCTGCCAAATTGAAGTGAAGCCCATCTGTGTAATTGGGGACACAAATGTGAAACTATTTTTTTTCATGTTATTATCACAATCATTTCTAATACTTATAAGCATTATTTTACTTTGTTAATATATCTTATATGATACTAGCAGCGTTCACCCCGCTTCGCTGGGGTCACCCCGGAACGCAATAAACTTTGTTACTTAGATAATTTTTACTTTTTCGCTTTCAAGTGATATGATAAAAACCATAGTAGATTAACATTATATCGCCTGTCATTTATGTTAACCCGCCGAGTGACACGGTCATGCGGGTTGCATATAAATACGTTTATTTTTACCTATGATGAACTAACAAAGGATTTGTACGTTATGGACACTTGAATGGTCAATTATCTCAAGACACTGGTAATTGAAAATTAAAGTGATATGATAAAAACCATCTAGGGTCCAAATCCTAATAACCCCCCAAAAATGAAAGAAATTGGTTCAGCCGTATTAGCGTGATGAGGGAACAAAGGATTTGTGCGTTCTCTTTTATATATAAGATATACGAGCAGGCCGTCCAGCAAAATTGAGTTCTTAGGTTGAATGGGATGGGAATTAAGTTGAGTTGAGTTGATTTTGAGTTAAATGTCCCGTTCAGCGGCGAGGATATATGAGACGTGGACCTATTGATTAACGTAGGATCCGATCTACATGAGCTCCCACCGGGAATCGAAGCCAGGTCCCCCAGGGTTGGGAATTGAGTACACAATATTTATGTAGGTAGTTTAAGTTTGGAAAAATACATAAGAATGGCAGGAGAAGCTTGTTTGGTTATATATCATTGCATTATATTCAGGGGCACACGCACACCCATCTAGCCTGGAACCTCCACCCCCCCAAAAAAACTTCCAAACTCAACATATATTTGTACACTTTTTCAATAAACCTGTACTTGTTTAACAGGTAAATGATTGATGTAGCATGAAAATTTGAACTTACACTTCAACTGTACTCTTTCTCTTATCTATTTTCTTTTTTCTTTTTCTGAAAATATAGGTGGAAGTATTTTACAATTACTTATCGTCTTTTCTGCTGCAAAATAATATCAGTTCAATACTACATAGATGTAGTGGCTTGTAGTATTAGACCCCCTGGGGGCACGGTGGCTCCAGGGGCGGGCCAAGGGCCGAGCAACCCGGGGCGCCAAAACGAGCCTCAAAAAGTAAAGTTTATAACGTGTTCTCTATTGACTTTTTTGGTTCATATTCTTGTAAAGTAGCGTCAATTACATCATATTTTTCCATTCCACCATGGAAGAAAAGAGTTTCATAGTAAAGGTCTGCACAAGCTCGGGTCGAGCCCGCGGGCTTAAATCAGACCCGCCCCCGGACCAGAGTCCGACCTACAAAGCATATATCACTTCGGGCCCGGGCCTGGCTAAGGTCGTAAATTTTTAAATATACAACAATATTTCTCTGGCCTTTTCGGGCCTAGCTTTGTAAATATACAGCACGATATTTATTGGACCGTTCTTTCTGGAGAACTTTTAAAGCACAATTGCAAAATTAAACCAATGTTAATTTGCTGTAAATAAAAATACAATTTTACATTAATTATTAAATTTCTGTAATTCGGGCTTATTTCGAGCTCACTTGATTATCACACGAGCTCGGGCCGGGCTCGGGCCTAAATGCTAAAACATATTTCGAACTCGGGTCGGGCCTCTATAAATTCACGAACCGGGTTGGGACCGGGCTAAAAATTCCGGCCCGTGCAGACCTCTATTTCATAGCACTAAGGGGGCTGTATCGACAAATGGTCACATGGCATGTAGAAGAAAGAGTGAAGGGGAGTTGGTATTGTTTGTAGCGGGCCATGATTGTGAACTTTTCCCACGTAATGAATGTTATTGGACTCTTTTAAAGTGGTAGTGGAAGGGGAACAGTATATAGGCCTACAGCACTTACTTTCGAATTCTTTGTGAAATCGAATCTGCAACAACATAGGAGGGAGTTAGAAGCGGCATTACGAAAAAAAAAAAAAAAAAAAAAATCAGCGACTACCTGTAAATCCTTTCTCCGCGTAAAACACGTTCAACATATGTGAAATGTATTCATTGGTATTTCATGTTATTAGAATAGATTGTTACATAGTCGGATACATGGTGGAAATACTTCTCATGTTATTGATATAATAAAACAATAGCAGTAATCATGTCACCAATTCAATAAATACTGCTCGATATTATTTTTGTTAGCGTCATTAAGTTGTTCCGCCACCAACGAATTTTGGGGTTCTTTACTTCACATCGTTTTGTGCGTGCTTTGTGCCGTTTTGTGCGCCTACTCCCACGTTTTATGCGTCACCAGAAGTGGGTCATAATGGGCCTACAAATATGGCGGAACAAGTTAATGCAGTTCCGCCACCAACGAATATTGAGGTCCTTTCCTTAACAACGTTTTGTGCGTGTTTTGTGCCGTTTAGTACCCCTATTTCCATGTTTTGCGCGTCACCGGAAGTAGGTCAAAATAGGCTTCCAAGATGAGACGAAAATGACCAATTGTTCCGCCACTATCGAATTTCGAGTTTGTTTTCGAGTTCGTTTTCTCACATCGTTTTGTGCGTGTTTTGTAGCAATTTTTGTCCATTTTTTTCCACCCAAGAAGAAATTTTGTACCATTCAAATAAACAAGAGAGGACGAATTCAAAATTTGGCCACTTCGGTTACCTGTAGTGCGACATTTTCACATTTGAAATTTAACTAGCTAAGAATTTTGTCCAATTTTTGTTTACTTCAGAAAAAATATTGTACAATTCAAATTAACGAGGGAGGGTCAATTTAAAATTTGGGACACTTCCATCACCTGATCTTTTTTTTTATTTTTTTTTTTTTTACGATTGAAATTAACGATGTTTGGCTATTTAAAAATTTCGTCACTGCGATCACCTGTAGTGCTAATCTTCAAATTCGAACTTCAATTATTCTGAATTATTTTCAGCTTTTGTACATTTTTGTACCACGAAAAAAAGTTTTGTACCATTCAAATTAAAAAAAAAAAAATAAAAATTTTCACCACTTCGATCACCTGTAATACATCTTCATATTCGAATTTTAACTAGTTCAGAACAGTTTTTTTTACCAAGAAAAATTTATACCATTCAATTAAATTAGGGACGGTTATTTAAAATTTGGCCACTTGTATCACCTATAGTGTGACCTCTTCAAACTCGAATTTTAACTAGCTAGAATTTTGTCCATTTTTTGTCTATTTTTGTACCACCAAGAAAAATTTTGTATCATTTAAATAAACGAGGGAGAGCTATTTGAAATTTTAGCCACATTGATCATCTTTGATGCGCCATCTTCAAATTGGAATTGTAACAAGCTTAGAATTTAGTTCAATTATTATACATTTTGGTACCAGCAACAAAACGTTTTGTACCATTCAAATAAGCAACAAGGGATCATTTCAAAATTTGGCGACTTCGATCATTTGTAGTGCGACATTTTCAAATTAGAATTTTAATTAACTCAAACTTTGTCCAATTCTTGTACATTTTTGTACCACCAAGTAAAAGTTTTGTACAATTCAATTGGACCAGGGACGGTCATTTCAAAATTTGCGCAATTCGGTCACCTTTAGTGAAACATCTTCAAATTCGAATTCTAACTAGCTTGGTGATAGAAAAATATTTAAAAAATTGCCAAAATTCCAAGCTAGTTAAAGTTCAAATTTGAAGATGTCACACTACTCTAGATCTAAGTAGCCAAAAGTTCTCCTCGTTTACCTGAATGGTAAAATTTTCTTCTCCATTTGACAAAAAGTACAAAAGTTGTCCAAAAACTAAGCTTGATAAAATTCGAATTTCAAGATGTCGCACTACAGATGATTGATGTGGCAAGAATTTCAAATGGTCCTCCCTCGTTTATTTATATGGTACAAAATTTTTCTTGGTGACACACAAATGTACAAGAATCGGACAAAATTAAGACCTAGTTAAAATACGAATTTCAAGATTGCCGCATTACAGGTGATCAAATTGTCCAAATTTTGAAATGATCCTCACTCGTTTATTTGAATGGTACAAGTGTTTTTCTTGGTGGCAAAAAAAATGTACGACGATCTGAAGTAGTAAAAATTTGGATATGAAAATGTTACACTACAGATGATCGAAGTGGCTCAAATTTGAAATTGCCCTCCTTTGTTAATTTGAATGGTACAAATGTTTTTTCTCTCTGGTACAAAAATGTACAAAATTGACCAAAATTCTGAGCTAGTTAAAATTCGAATTTTAAGATTTATACTAAAGGTGATCGAAGTGGTCAAATTTTGAAATGGCCCTTCCTTGTTTATTTGAATGGAACAAAAATTTTTCTTGGGTAGACAAAACTGGACAAAAATTGGTAAAGACACTCACAAAACGATGTGAAGAAAACGAACTCTAGATTTGAGTGGCGGAACAGTAGGTCATTTTTGTCTCACTTTGAATGCCTATTTTGACCCACTTGCAATGACGCACAAAACGTCGAAATACGCTCAGAAAACAGTACAAAACAGGCACTAAACGATGTGAAATTAACAACCTCGAAATTCTGAAGTGGCGGAACAGTGCATGATTTTCGTCCCATCTTGGAGGCCCATTTTCACCAACTTCCGGTGACAACAAAACGTCGAAATATTCGCACAAAACAGGCAATAAGTGAGGTAAAATTAACGATTTCGAAATTCGATAATGGCAGAACAGTGGGACATTTTCATCCCACCTTGGAGGCCCATTTTCACCCACTTCCAATGACGCTCAAAACGTGGAAATAGTCGCAAAAAAATACAGAACAGGTACTGAACGATGCGAGAGAAACGATCTCGAAATTCGATAGTGGCGGAAAAGTGGGCCATATTCTCCCACCTTTGAGACCTATTTTGACCCACTTCCGGTGACGCACAAAACGTGGAATTAGGCCCACAGAACAGTCCAAAACAGGCACTAAACGATGCGAAAGAAACGACCTCGAAATTCGATACTGACGGAGCAGTGGGTTATTTTCGTTCCACCTTGGAGGCCCATTTTGACCCACTTCCGATGACGCACAAAACGATGTGAAGGATAGGACATCGGAA